>NW_026892559.1:2997500-3486410 GCF_033815535.1 Pezoporus flaviventris
CTTAACCAGAGAATGTTACATGGTGCCCCTTGGGCAAGTGGCTTAGATGCAAAGAGGGCTAGAGCTTTGTTTAGTATGGGAATAGTGCACACACAGTAGGATAAGCTAGAATAAGATGAGCAGAGCTATTTAAAATACAGGCCTTGAGTTGCTTGTGGCTTGGTAGCTGAACCTGGGAGCCAAGGTCCTCCGTGGACTGCTGCCAGGCAGGGTGCTGGAGATCCTGCCCTCCTTGCTCCGGAGACATCCTCCGAGACTGCAATGTGTGGCTGTGGCCTCTTGTCCATGGCTGCATCTGTGTACAGGTGACTGTCTGCAGTGAGCTGGAGCTCTGCCCCACTCTCATCATGGGTGGGAGATGGGGCAATCCCCAGGGCTTGCAGGTGCCAGCATGCTCCTATGCTCCTGCACCTTGGGGAGCAATGGGGCCTCCCCCACCTGCGGTGCTCAGGGCTGCCTCTGTCACCTCCTGGTCCCCAGTGGCAGATGGCTGGCACAGGGTGATCTTTCTCTTGGAAGGGCTCCCTTTCCCTGCTGCCTCCTCCTGACCAGCGTGGCTCGGTTCCCTGACCATGCTGGAACAGAAGGGGGAGTTCTGCCTGCAGTGGGCATGTAAATCCTGCCTCTATCCATAGGGTTGTGATAGGGGACAGGGGACAGCAGGAAGTCCTCCCCTGTGGCAGGGGACTGCAGGAAGGTTGCATGAGGGCCTTCCCTGAGCTGAGGAGTGCCAGGGCCATCTGGCCACTCTGCTTCCTGGCTGCCTGCATCACCCCTAGTTTGGCTTACGTTCTTGGATGGCACTTAAAGCCTCCACATTTGTCATATATTTTGTTGAAATAAAAGCTAAAGGGCTCATGTTTAGTATTTTGGCCCTATCTGATGCTGGCATCATCCTCCCCCTGGCACCACCAGCAGTTAGGGGTGCATAATGAATTGATTCTCATATGGTCTTTTCTGCTTGAAGCACTGTAGGGTGAGGGATAAAGAGGAGGGGAATGGGCTGAAGAAGTGTCTCCCTTCAGCATGCTCCAGTGTACGCTGGGCAGAGGGGCTGAGTTCTGACCCACTCCATGCCACATGGAGGGGATGAGGATGATGTTAGCACATCCCTTCTGGAGGGGTCTTTTTGCTCCGAGCTAGGAATGTGAGCCTGAAGCATGCAGCCCCATCTCCAACAGCTTAAAGTGACCCCATGGAGCTCTCTGCAGCACTGGGAGGCCCTTTTGCTGGGGGAAAGGAGATCCGCAGCCAGATCCAGCAAGGATAAATTCTCTCCTATATTGAGCATAGTCTTAATTCTTGGCAGCTACAGCCAGAGTTATTTTAAACTTGTCTGCAGCTGCCTGCTTGCCTGGGAGTCATGTCCATGAGTGCCCTGCGCACATGGCGTTGTGCTTTTATAAATGCCTAGGCCTGCCTGGCCTGGGTTGGGCAGAGCAGCCCCTGTATTTGAGTGATAGAGAGCAGAGATGAAGCTCTCCCCCTTCCACAGGGGTTCTTTGGCTGCTGGAGCAAATGCCATAACCACAAGGCTGGAAAACCCCTTTATCTTACTTCCCTTCTAGCTCCCTGCCCCCTGGGTTGGGCTGCCAGGATGGACAGGGTCTTCTTGCTTCTCTGGTAAATCGGGCATGGTGGTGAGAGGTGGCAAACAGGGAACCTCTTTCCCCAAGAATGGAACTGGAGCTGGGTCTCTGCTGTTAACCACTGGCTGTGGGGTAGGGCGCATTTGGCTTTACAGGGCAAGCCTGCCCTGTCCTTTGGAGATAAAAGTGTGCTATTCTGAGGTTAAAAACCCCTGGAGCCATCAGTGAGAGGTCACCTTGGGGTTTATGCAGGGGTTAGTGCTGGTTTTGGAGGTCTCCTCATGCCAACTGCATGAGGAGTCCCAGGAAGGCATGGTGAGACTACACACGGTTTGTCAAGCACCCAAGCTCTGCTCATGGGTGCCAGGCTGCAGTCAGAGCACTCAGGCAGCTGCTCTCCATTGCTGCAACACCTTCCTGAGCTGCAGAGGGAAAGAAGGCACATCAAACTGCTGCTTCAGCACGTGCATCTCTGCCCAGAGGTATTTCATCCTCGTGCTGCTGGAGATGAGCCTGGTGAGGCAGGAGAAATGGGAAACAGCTGTCAGAGCAGATTTCCCTTATTTTACTCTGTTTCTATCCTCTGTTCTCCCTCCTCAGTTTTCCCTGCACAGGAGATGAGTTTGTATTTGATACTGTAGCCTGTTGCAAATGCTGCACTGTTTTGTTCATTTTATTTTTTAATCAACAGATTGTAATTTATGCCTATGCAAGAAAAAAAACAAACCAAGACAAATAAATTATATCAAAAACTGCTGTGTTTTGGGTGTGATGTAGGTGAATTTGCTGGTGGGAATGATGCACAAGCTACTCCTGTAGCTTTTCTATGTATTCTTATGGCAAATCCTTATTTTCTAGCCTGACATACTAACTCTAGGGAAAGAAGTTTTTTCATGTTGTTATCAAACAGACTCGGATGCAAAAACTGCATGGAGTAATGATAAAAACAAGACTTAAAATCCTAAGGAATTCAAGTCATTAGTAACTTCCAGTAAGTAGTCTGTGGTGGTCCATGGTTGCATGCTCATTCCATCCTTCCGTAGGAGCAGAGCCAGGCTGTGCCCTGAGGAGTGGTAAATGAGACTGAGGCAGCAGGGAAGGCAAGGACAAAGCCTGACCTATCTCCCAAGTTAAGGGTAGCTGCAGGTTGCTCTCCTTTCCTTAAACATGGGGTGTAAATTACTCAGCAGGCAGCTAAAGAGCAAGTAGAAAGGAAGTACTTAATTGTTCTCACCATGAGGAAGTTAACCTGAGTATAAAGAAAACTGGTTGCAGAAAGGGAAACTGGACTGCCTTGAGCTTGAGGAGAGCCACACCAGTATCTGCTTAACCAAGATGGGCTGGAGGCAGGCTTGTGTTGATGTGTGCCCATGCAGTTTTTCACTGGCCACCCTAGGGAAGGGTGTTGTTCTCTCCTGGCCCTGGACCAGCCCTCTCGAGGAACAGAAGGGATGCATGGGCCTTTCCTCCATCCACCACCAGCTCCCAGTCCAACACTTACCTTTGAAAGAGCTGTGCAGGGCAGGAACAGCCTTCATGAACCTCTGAGATCAACTGAGGTGGCAGTAAAAGGCCCATTGCAAGCCCTGGAGACTCCTGTTGTATTTACACAAACAGGCGAGGTGCAAGTCCTAGCGAGGCCACATGGAGCACAAGCTTACACAGGCAATGGAAGTGCTGTGCTGTAACTGCATCCTCTGGCAAAGTGTCTCCGATGGAGCTGGCCTCAAGTGATTTGCTATAGCACCTCTTCACACACACATGTACATGTCCCTCAGCAACACTTTCCTGTGGTGTGGTATGGCATGCCCTCCCCTGCCTTCTCTACAAATGGAGCCAGCAAGAGAGCCTGGTGCCAGGCAAACCCTCTTGGTCTGGCTTTCGGCATTGCAGCAGCAAGCGCTGGTTTTCCAGAAGGACAAACTGCAACAAGACATACTTTAACTTGGAACAAACTTCTTTAAAATTTATTTTATAGATCACACCAGCCTGAGTGATCTTTAAATGCTGGTCACAAAAGAGAGATCACACCACCTCCTTTGCACAAACTGAAGTAAATCCTCTTCCAGTCTCGGCAGTCTCCTTCATTCGGAGCACAAGGAATGAAGAAAGAGAAAACCGCCCTGCGTTCCCTGCTCCACTCAGACGCAGAGGGCAGTGAAATCAGATGCAGTTTGATGCTGCTACAGGGCCAGAAGACAACCCAACCAGGCCCTCGTGCCCTGCTTGGCAACACTTCACACCCTCTCACAATGCGGGTGCTGTTGAGTGTTGTAGCTGCCTATAGTTCCTCCCTCACTAGGAGAGTGCTGGTATTTAGGCACATAGCTTGGAAAGGACTGACTGACCACCCCTTCCACCATGCTCAAGCCACTGCAGTCCCTAAGGCAAAGTACCCTCGTCTCCTAAACCACGTTCCTCACCTCTCCCATGCCACTTAATGCTCTTGGAGTGCTGGTGCTGGCATCGGGAGGCCTGCTGTTGCTCAGTCAGCTTGAAAGCCTACCCCAATCACAAGGTGAACTGGAATGAACTCCACGCAGGTGTCACAGAGTGAGAAACAGGAACAACCCGCTAAGGAGGAGCAGACACCTTACAGTCACCCTCTAATTAGAACAGAATCCTTCACTGGAGGAGGAAGCCCTCAAAGAAACCGAGGCTGACCGCATCAGCTGGGGAGAGCACCGATTTGCTGAGGATGCCACCTCCTCCCTCAAAATGCTCCCACACTTCAACAGCTCACCACAAGCTGGCAGAGAACTTCTGTCCTTGCAGGAGCCAAGAGGCAGGGTTAGAAGAGAGATCAGCAGGGAACTGATCACGTGCACAACCCAGGGTTAATGAACATCGTAACAATTAAGTTAATTCAAAGACCGTCCTTGCAGGGCCTTCCTAGGAAAGCCAGAATTTGTCATAAAAAAAGGAAAACACCTTACAATCTTTTCTTTAAAAAAAAAAAGAAAGAAAAATTACCATGTACTTCCAAACCTGAAAGCACTTCTGTTAAGTTCGGTAGCAAGCCATTATTGCCCTCTTCGACCAAGAGGGGAGAAGACAAATCCTACTGCTGTCATGGCAAAGTTTGGCCACTGAGTTCCAGAAAAGATTTAGGAAATACTGGAGTAAAAAAACCAAGGGGAGGTCACATTTGCCTGGTGTCTCTGTTCTAAAGGTGTGTAACCACCTGTGATCTCTGTCCATCGAAGTGAGGTGGCTTTCTCAGGCTCTAGAGACAGAACACATGTTCCTCCAATATATTCTTAATACTGTCAACTGAGCTGCTGCAGCCTTGAGAGGCAGCTTTGATTTAATCCAATGTGCACTGAGCAAACAATGAGGAAAAAGCAGCATGATGGGAAGGGGAACAGGATGGGCAAATGCCTGCCCATTTAATTCTGTCTCTAAATAAAATCTTAAGTGCTATTAATGTATTTCAGAAGGTTTTTCAGTATGGGATTCCTCAACATCAAAAACTGCTTTCCAATTTGTTTCCCTGTCAGATCTCCAAAGTAACTTTTTCTTACCATCTCCTTCAAACTTCAGTCACTACAACATTATATTAAACCCACTTGGAAACAGAATCCAGAAATTTGGTATGGGGCCTCAGTGGTGAGGAAACAATGCCCTGTGGAGCCATCCTAAGCGATGTGTTCTAACCTTTGCAAGTCTGGAATTTCCAGCGTCTGATAACCCCTGCATTTGAGACAGCAAAGAGGAGGAGAGCAGCAAGTCCTGTGGACAGAATGGGGTGAGGGAGGAGGGAGGCAGCTAACTGGCTCTTCACAGTTCTATCCAGACTCTCCTCTCATCTTCATGCACACAAAATATAATAAAAACTAAGAATAAAAACTAAGCCCATGATGTACAAAAATGTGTCAATAGGGAGAGGAAGAAGGTGTCAGTTACTCAGTTCTGTGTGTCTCATCACCTTCATTAGCTTATAAATTATTCTCCTCTCCATCGCTTCCTTCAGAGAGGAGGGACGATTCTTCTGCAGCCAATCAGCTGGATGGGTTTTGGTTTAAGCTGCTCTCGATCTTTTGGATAACAGATGAAGGGAAGGGGAGGAATTCCTCAGAGGGAGGAGTAAGAAATTTCAGCAGCCACTGGCAGGAGTCACACAGGCTCCCTGAGACTTCACTTTATGGCGCTGACCTCCACGTCGCCGTCCTCCTCCTCCAACTTTAGACTGAAAAACAAGAAGATGCACTTTAATGCACAGCAACCTCTGAATCGGAATCCAGATGGATTACACACACATCCGGACAAGCAGCAGGGCAGTTGTGAATGACCAGCTTCCTACCACTGCAGGAAGGAGATAAGGCAGGCAGACACACCATGAAGAAAGGAGGAGAGACAGATACCCTGTGAAATTCAGTCCTACCAGCTGGAGAGGACCTGATTTCCTAATTTTCTGAATGCTTCACTCCCATGACAGTCATCAGGTACCATGGGGCTCAGCACCTGGGAAATCAAGGCCTCAGGCTCCCTTGGCTTTATGCAGGATGGAAGGAGAGACCCTGCCCCCCTTTGTCTTTTTAACCTGAGTCTGTTCCCAGCCTCAGGCCAGCAAACCCACCGTTCTCTTTTTAAAGCAGCCAAATACCTTATTGCCCTCACGGATGTGGGGCTCTTCATCCAGTGCAGGCTGAGGGGAAGCAGCAAAGAGAGAGAGGCAGAGGTAAGCAAGAACAAAAGCAACACAGACTCTCAGGGGGAGGGGGGAAACAGCAAGCTGGGAGCACTATTTACAACCACAGAGATGCTACATCAGGACAAGAAGAAGATGGGGGATCAGTAAGAAGCCACAGGCAAATGACAGAACCCCTGCCAGAGGGCCCTCTTTCAGCAGCCAGCCTGCCTCAAGAGGGCTTGATTTGAGCAATGGCAACTAAGATAGCTAAAATTAAGGGGGGTAACACTGATCAAATCTCAGAGTCAGTTCCTGAACTTTTCACTTACTAGAAAAGCATACTAAAAGGAAAAGACCTTTCTTCTACCAGTAATAAAGCTGATAAATAGCTCCCAAAGCCTGCAGTTAGAACTGAGTTCCTTTTAGACCAGAAAGGCCAGGTATCCTTCTTGGACAAGCTGAGCTGAGAAGTACTAACCAACAAAACAACCTAGACGAATTTCTTTAGAAAGAGATATGTCTTTCCTTCACAGATGTCTTCATCCTCCCTCCTTGACAATGCAAGTGACCTGTGCCTAACAGTAGTACTTAGCTCATAATTTCCCTAGTGTAGGGATGCTCTACCTCTCATTCAGAAAGCAGAAATGTATTCTGTGACTGGCTGTTAGATGCTCCACTAGTTCAGCTACTGGGTGTATGGACATGCTTTTTCATTGTGAGCACAGTCAAGTAGTAAAACAGGCTGCCAAGGGAAGCTGTGCAGTCTTCCTTCTTGGAAATTTTCAAGACATGACTGGATAAAACTCTGAGCAACCCTGGTCTGACCTCACAGCTAATCCTTCTTAGAGCAGGAGGTTAAAGTAGACACTTCCTGAAGTACACCCTGAATTGAGGTCCAACCTAAGCTGCTACCTGCTGAAAGGTCAGCCATGAGCAGTCATCCAGCCATCAGGATTTTGCTTTCTGCTCTGAGACTACTTATATTTCTCTGTTTCTGTGGCACATTGAGACCCAAGGTGAGGGGACAATGCCTGTGCTTTAGAGTACCCTTCCTCCAATAGAAGAAACCAGGATGTAAACAGCTAGGACAAACAGGGCATTTTCCTCACCAATGGCTGCAGGGCAGGAGGTGTCATTGGCGCTGCAGCTGTTGAGGGGGCCTCGTCCCCAGCTGGTGGGCCCCCAGACGCTGTCCCAGCTGGAGGAACACCATCCTCTCGTTTCGTAACGGCTCCCTTCTTGGTTGACTGCATCTTGATCTGCTGTGGCTTGGAGTTCATTGGGGAGTTATTGGTGGTCTGGAGTAACTGCAAATTGCAAAGGGAGAGGCCAAGATCAGCATTAAAATACCTGAGCCAATCTGGTAAGGTTCAACGCTGCTTTTTAACAAAAAAGCCCAAGAGAACTCGTCCCAATAGCCATCAGGAGAAGAATGCAGCAGCAGCTATTCAAAGAAAACTAGGTCTCTGAACTGCCCTCAAGTACCCTTACAGAATGGAAAGGACCACTCAGCTGAGGTGACACTCAACCCTCCACAACATGACTCAAAGGGACCAGCTACCAGGAAGAGAATGAGCTACCACAAAGGGACCAGCTACTGTCAGAAAGAGACTGAGCCTTAAGAACCAGAGGCATCTGGCTCACCTCTCACCTTCACATTCCTTCATTCACATCAGCTCAAGACCGACCATATAACAAAGCACACTGCTCATGTGTAACCCATGGGCTGATGTTTGCGATTGAAGGACGGCCTCTTCCCTCATATTCCAGAGCTATCCAGATTATCCTGCTGGCTTCTCAGTGCCAAAAGTAGCTAACTCAAAAAAAAAAACCCCAACTCTTCAGGCTTTACCTTAGTGATGGTACCCACAGCTTTGGTGCGGCCTTCACGGAAGACCAGCCGCTGGTCTATGTGTAGGTATTCTGGGGTTTTGATGAAGCGGAAGTGCACCGTGGCTTTGTCCCCTGTCCTCAGGCAGTCCTTGTCCATGCTGAGAATCGTGGCTGTCTGACGGATGCTGCCACAATGCACTGTGAATGGAACACAGAAAAGCTTTCAGCAGCCAGCGCCATCAGGGGAATAAACTCCAAAGACACATTTAAGGCAGCTCTTGCTACCCTACAGCTAACAGGATGAGTCTGGAACGTAAAAATCTACTGTGTAGCAAAAACTATAGGGGTCACACAGCTGCCTTTGTTCAGTCCTCAAAAAGAAAACACACATAAGCTAGAACAGTCGCCTCCAAATAGAGACTTGCCTGAAAAACCCTCAACAGAATCCTACACACCAAGCAGCTGGAACTAAAGGACTCAAAATGAGTCCTTCCATCGGCATTTGAAGCTGAACAATCTTTGCAGCGTGGAGATCTGTCTCAGGCAGGCTCTAAGTACACTTGGAGTCACACATCTCCTTTTTACTTACAGCCTCCCCCATTCTCTGTCAGATCCCTCCCCTCTCTCTAACACATTGCTGGCAAAGGTAAAAACACGAACTATGGCGTATATTCAGGTTCACAGACCTGCAGGAGCAAAATCACCTCAGGCTAGAACTGATACAAACTGTTACCACTGGGAAACAAAGGTGAGACAACACTGAGACACGTACCCATGGCTTGATACCGTGGGCTGATGGTGGTGGGATGATGGAGCACCAGAATCTCTGCTTCAAACTCCCACGATGCTTGTGGATTCAGGCGGGGTGACACCATTACCATGCCTTTCCGGATGGAAGAACGCTTGATCTGAAAAGCAGAGACACATAAAAACTTGGCTGATTCTCCAGGGAAGAAATTTGCTTCTCTGGCTGACTGCATCCAGAAGGATCCTAAGGGATTTCACAGATGCTCACCAACTCATGCTCACCAAAAGGCAAAGCAAGAACTGTTTAGCACTGTGTAATGATGCTATGCAAAGGCTGCAAAAATCAAGTTCAGCTGAATTTTCTAAGGAAGCTTTACAGTGCTGGGAATGCTTGACACTGACACAGAAGTTTTAACTCACTAATCCTTTAAAAGCAAAACACACAGCCTGCTTGTGTATTATCCAAGCAAACGATCTCTCTGAAAGTGTGATGTCTGTTAACACAACACGATAAGTCTGAACACATGAAGTTTGGTATAGCCTAAATTATACCCCCTTAAAATCAGTGCAGCATTTATTGACAGAAACCTTCTGCAAGAAGAATCACATCAAATGCTGTTAATTGTTAAACCCCAAATCATACAGTTGGTCCTACAAGCTGAGAGGAATAGTGCAAATACACTGTTCAGGACACTAATGCAGTTCTAGCACAAAGGGAAACTTTTCTTCCAATGCCCCCACTTTGTTAGACATCTCATCTCCAACACTAACCCTGATTACCTTGGGTCCCACTGCTACCACCTGGCAGCTGTAAGGTGGAACAATCGGGATGTGGGACCCAGAAAAGTTCTTAGGGATTTCATTCAGTTGCGAAATGAGGCAGCTGAGGTTTGCAGAAGCAGTCTTACTGCAGCAAGTCCAAGAGCACTCTGAGGGTTTAGAACCAAACATCTCACCTTTTTCAAAGCAAAGGAGGCAGTCTGACCTCCCCGCACTTCTTTGACAGGCATTCTCTTGCGGTGGATAGACTTGACAGCAATAGGTAGGAAGTTGCCAAGGGGATCTGGCCCCAGCAGCAGGGTGTCATTTAGCTTGATGAGGCCTCTCAGTGTTGTCCCAGACACCACTGTTCCTACACCCTACACCAAAAAAAGGAAAAACAGTAAATGGGGTTACTTGACCATGCTAGCAGAAGAGCTCTAGAACTCCCCTCTCTAGGGAAGATACCTTCTTCAACCTAGAACAGGCAGAAAATTCTTCCAAATAGCAGGACCCTTACCGGGACAGAGTAAGTATCATCTATCTGGAATTCTGCTGGCTCTTCTTCCCTGTAACTAGTCCGTGGAGACAAGAGATTAAGAAACATCTTCAGCAAATCTAGGTTCTCCCCGGTGACATTAGAAATCTGGAAAATGGGGCACATCCTGTGAAGGAAAATTGATGAAAACAGAGTTAGCTCACCTCCCTGCCTGGGATTCCACATGTAGGAGACATCCAAAATCTTGAGACTCAATACACAGTGCTAGAAAGGGAGAGCCTGGCAAGCAGTCAGAGGCACAACACCCCACTTTTGTAAACCTGTAACATTGCCTCTGCCTTCTAATGACATTCAGGAAAAGGTGTAAGGTTCCAAGACTGAAGGAAGCCGAATAACCTGCCATCTTCTGCAGACTGCCCAGAAGCAGCTTCTCACTTGTCTCAGAGAGGGGAACACAAGCAGGTCAACCTCAAAATCAACACATTCTTATGGTATCAACACACCACATGGCAGATGCAACCTTCACACATCTGAACAATGAGACTGTCTTTCTGAATCTTCTCACCCAGTCTCCAAATAGGATCAAAAGAGAAACAACTCTCCTCTACTTCCATTACCTCTCTGAGCTGAAGTTGGAGGCTGTTACAATGACATCATCCTTGCTCTGAACCAGCACGGGAATCTTCCTGCACCCTGGGGACTTCAGCAGTCGCTGTAACAGCTTCAGGGTTTCTTAAAGGGTGAAATGAATATTGTTAGGGAAGCACCTCCTGTCTTTGCAGATTTCTATTGTGGGGTCTCTCCCCAAAGGGAGACTGGTGTTTTTGCCACAAATAGACAGGAGAAGATGACTAAAGGTGTGTGAGACTATGAGTTTGCTACAGCCCAGGTGGGACTTAGGAGCCATTCCATCTTCCATTTCGTGCCTGCTAGCCTGCTGCCAAGCAACACCATACATGAACAGGCATACACGTTTGCATCTACAAGTGCAATGCTGTGAAGCAGACTTTTTATGGCTGTCTATTAAATATCTTTAAGCAGTTAAAAGATATTTCCTCTTCCTAGAAAGGGTTTTTCATATTGAAATCAATGAAACCCAGCAGCACTCAGGAATTGAAATATTTGAGAACATGTGAATCAGAAATCAATGTTGACCAAACAAAACTTGGCACACTTTCTCTAACAATCAACCTGCCCTAGAAGGTTAGAGAAGCATGAAAGGGGCAAAGATCACCGTCACAGACTGGGACAATGTAGGTGGATCAGATCCAGAAATAAATATTTTGGGAAAAATCTCAGGGCTCCCAACTTTGATCTTTTGCCTCTTTTAAATATATTTTCTAAGCCTCACACTTATCAGCCAGCAGGGGCATTAACCTGATGCACTGGCATCAGCCTCCTGCAAAGTGCCTTACAACAGATGAGGGGGGAAAAAAAGGCGAGTAAGGGCTTAAAAGAGCAGATCATTTATATTCTACAATTGACATCCAATTAGACGGTTTTTGTGAACAAATAATTGCCTATGGGAAAGTAATGTTTTGGATACAGAAACACACACATCTAATCATGCCATCTGCTCTTCACAGATACATTTGAGTCAAATCTTGTGTCTATTTAATTTAAACAGAACATGACATGGGAGTGGCTTCTCCCAAAAGCAGCTCTTCTCACCCTGAGCCAAATGTTCTCCTTTCCCAGTTATTATCTTATGGTTAGGCCTTATATTTATTTGCCAAACATATGTTATAGAGACATTCAGATTACCTTCTGATGACATGCATCTGTTTACCTGAAACACAGTTGGGATTTTTACAATAATGAACTAACCACAGATAATGAACTAACCACAGACAGTACCAGGAGCATTCACTTTCCTGATTCTTAGGACTGATTATAAAAAAAACCACCCCCACCATCGCTGCAATTAACCACAGCATGTTCCTGGAGCTGTGGGAAACAAACTAAGAGAATTTTAAAGGTGAGAGTTGGCCACAACCTGAAAAAAGCGTAGGTTAAAGGGACACTGCTGGGATTAGAGGTGCTGCTTTAACTGCTGCCGAGCAAAACAGTCACTAGCCCCTGCTGCTCACTGCCTTCCCCATTTGTCTAGTCCAGTCCAGTCCTGCTAACATAGCCCATATATGTGGCTGCTTTGAACCATGTATTAAGTGCTGGTTGGTTGTTCAGACAGAGGAAGGAGCTGCTGTAGTTATGTCAGCTTATCTGAGAAGTACCCAGGTGAGCAGGATGTAACGAGCAGCTGCCCCTTCAGTTAACGGCTGCTGGTAAACAAGTTTGACCACAGCTTAAGATCACATTCAAATGGTGGGCAAGAAGGAAAGCAGCTTTCAAGAGAAGTTCCAGACATTCCCTGCAGACTTAAATACCCAGAAAGAAAGCAAAGCCACAACCCTAATTGTATGCTTCTCCCCTTAGAGCTCAATTGAGAAAAACCATGTAGAAACATTTTCATGTTGCCCAGCTGAGTCCCCCAACTTGGTTAATTTTGAGACAGTGACTAGGAGTGAAATGCCTGCAAAATGGGCCATGGAAAAGGACAGATCTCTGGGAAGTGTTTAAGGTGCAGTCAAAACAGATAAAGCGGCTTTCCTCCAGCAGTAATTCCGCAACCCATGCAGAGGACAACAGAACATTCAGAGGTAAGAAACAGCCCTGGAGAGAGCGTGTAGGACTCACCTTGCAGGATGTTGGCAGGGCACATGTCAATCTTGGTCACTACAACAAAGACGGGAACATTAAGTGCAAGTGCCAGGCCCAAGTGCTCCTTGGTCATTCCAACAATCCCAGCATTACTGCCAACCTACACCAGGGATACAAGACACAGGGATGTAAATGTTCCTCTTCCTGTAAGCTGGGTTACAGAGAAAGCCTTGTGTCAGACATGCAGTAGGCTGTGATTAGGTTGTAGATGTGTCATTGTGACTGTATGAGCAGACCAATCTAATTTCAAGTGCTGCTGGACACTGGCTAATTTCTCCTCAGTTTTAACAAGGTTTTCTGGAAATTAGAAATCTTTCAGTTTTCAAGAATCATATGTCTGCCTGGGACTGACAGTCCTGGGGCACTTGCCTCAGAGTCCTGGTGAGATACCCACAGTGGCTTCTGCTCTCCACTTCTGTGAGATGCTGCCTCCCTCCACAACCCCACAGGGACTTTGCAGTACATTAGAAATTGAGGCTGTCAAAGCTGTGAACAGCCCCACTCCTGCTGGTACAATACATTCTTTTTGCTACCTACCATAAGCATGCAGAAGTCAGGTAAATGGCCAGTCATGCCAAAGACGGTGGTTTTCAGGTACTTTTCATGACCAGCCAGGTCAATGAAAGTAATGACCTTGGTGGATTTCTCACAGATCTTTGTCCATTCCAAGCTGCCACCATGGCTGTCAGGCTTGTTCACCACGTTGCCCTCACTGTCGAAGCCCAGAATGTCATTGCCCACACTGCTGGTGCGTCCTGACTCAATCTCATGCTTATGGCGGAACAGTTTTTGCCGAGCAAAGCCTCGGCCATTGTCTAGTTCACCATGTGTCAAGACACCTAGCAATGTGCTTTTTCCTGCATCCACATTGCCAACCACTGCTACCCTGGAGGGGAAAGCAAAAAGGAACCTGGTAAAATATAATTCGTGAAGAAACAAACAATCAAAATAAAACCAACCCCAAACATCACTGCTCACGTAAATAATGAGTTTGGTCTCCCTAAACTTCAAACACAGAGTCAAAAATGTTACACCTTCACAAGCAGAGATTCTTTCACAGTTGTTAGCTAACAGTGGAGATCCCAGATTCTGAGGAGTGGGATGTGAAAGACTGTGGAAACAAATCACTAGTGTCCAGAACACAGTTAGACATTGCTTGATGCCATACAGCGTATCTCTTCCAATTCCTAGTCTCTTCTATCCAGCATACCCACTGTGGCAAATTGAAAGAAAGACTAAATCCCCACTTGGTCTGGAGTATCTCTGCCTTTCTCATACTCTTCACATTGCAATAGCACCAGGTGCTAGGGAGAGCACAAAAATACAAAAATTTAAATTGCTGTTCCCAGGAAAGGAAAAGCACAAACAACAATGAAACATTTGTGGGGAAAAGCCTCTCCTACAACAATCTCCTTCCTTGTCTCTGATAAAGGTGGTTATTATGGCTGTTGGTAAATGTTGGAAATCCATTCCAACCATCTCAAGTCATGTTACACAAGCTATTATATGTTCATTAAAAGGTGACTTGGATCATCATAGTCTTGGAATAGAACTGAACCCTTAGTCAAAAGCACTGTGTTCCGGCAGTGTGCATATAGATACATACATACAGACACACGTGACTCCCTACTGGGATTCCAGGACACAAAAGATCCCCAAACTGTGAAGCCGTCACTCAGACAGCAACAGCCCTTAGCTAAACACAGGCAAACTTTCACAAACAGTTTGTTCACAAAACTGACAGCAACAACAACAAAATGGCAATTTCATTAGCAAGGAGTGGTCAAGCTCAATTCCCTTGGGTAGCTACAACACCCAGACTCAAATCAGCGTTGCTGGCTCAGCATCACACACTGCTCACAGGGTAGAAATGCAGCCAGGCTGCTGACTAACCCTGTCTCCACCCGGTTCCTCACCTGACCTCCAGGAAGTCGTTGTCACCCACACGTTTCCGAACCAGGTAGTCGCGCACCTTTCCCCCGGCCTCCTGGTGCTCCCGCAGGAGGATCACGTCTGCCTCGATCTGCTCTGCCATGCTCTTCAACGTGGCATAGGATGCTTCCATGTCTGCCTCGCTCAGACCATATTCAGTCCCATCTAGTGTGATGTTGGGGAGACAAAGAACAATCAGCGAGCATTACCTTGCAATGGCCAGCAGCTATGTCATTCTGCCTGGGACTTTCGCACTGACTGGGATTTATATGTGGACTGGAAATGTCAGCCATGTAAAAAGAATAAGCATCCTTTGCCCCAAATAACTAAGGACTGTCTTCATGCTAACTCTTTAGAAATACTAGAAAAGCAGCATCTTTCATCTAGATGAGTTTTCTACACAATTTCTACAAGCAAATACTTAGGGATTGGCAAGAAAGAACCATTTCTGTCTGATTCCCTTACTTCACATGCTGAAGGTAGTTTGTTTGCAATCACATGCTGAAGATACTTTGCATGCCATTTCCTTCAGTCAGATAAAACATCTCACATTGTAATCGAGGGAAAAGCATTAAAAGGAAATATCATCACAATTAACCAGTGAATGTAGGACCAATTTAAACAATCAGTTTATTTTATGAAACCACATCCCAAATACATATTTTCTGCAAGCCTTCCCTGCACAGCAATTTCTTTAGAATCCTACATTCTCCAGTTAAAACAATGTTTTTTGGCATGTCTCATTGCCTTCGCCCTGGCATTTGAAAGAATTGCTGACAGAGAAAAGCACAGAGGCACTGCTGCCTCTGAACAGCTCACCCAGGCAAAGAATTGACAGTGAGAACAAGCCTGCGGCAACTATCGAGACCATTTCAAGGCCACCATAGCTCTTGGCTCCTCTCCTAACCCAGGTGTTGACAAGCTGTATGGATTTCAGACCACGATCTCCTCCGAGGTAAAAAAACCTTCAACAAAGGTGGAAAGCTACACTGCACCTGGATGACCAAAGCTATTGCTGTATGCGCATTCATATGCATGGCTGACTCATCAGCTGATGAGCAGTAACTGCAGTTTGCATGAACTAATCAGCATTTTAACTACTGCACAGCTCTCCAACAAGTAAAGTTGCTGGGTGTTTTCTAACCTAGCTCATGAGGTGGCTGAGAAGCTGTTGAGATGGTGGAGACAACAAAAAGCACCATGGCTGGGGTCTTGGGTTGTAGAAGGGGAATGAGCAGAGGACAGAAGAGAGCAAGAGCCAAGGTATAAATGGAAAGAGAGGGTAAGAGCCAAGGGATAAATGGAAGAGGCACTACTGATGAAGCAGTGAGCTTCCTGGCAGTCTTCACTTGCTTCTCAGTCATCTGAGTTGGGTACACATGATTATCAAAATCATAGACACTCAAAGTGAATGAGGAGTGACAGTGGCAGGGATACCAAGATTTGTTTTCTGTTGGCTATTGTTTCCAATTTACAGAAAAGATCCCCATCTTCCTTGACTACAAAGCAACCCAAAATGAAGTTAGACGTTTTAGCTCATATTTTAAGGTAAAAAAATAACTACTTCTAAGTACATCAGTGCAACAACCACCAGTTAACACCCTCACAAAGTATCCTAAAAGAGAAAGCTGTTACTAGCCTGACTAGCTAGATCTCTGCTGCAAACGTGGTTATCCCAAACACCAAGAATGAGGGAAACTCACTTGGAGACAAGAACATTATGCCTGTGATACTGGCTGTATGACCACTGGCCTTTTCTAGGCTTCTCTTCTACATTGGCTTTTTCACAAGACATCAAGAAATCACCAAAAGCACACAGTTCTGAAGTAACACAGCTCTCTCCCTCCATTATCTCAGCCAACCCTGGCAGTGATGTCCAGGTTTTGTACTCTTCCTCAAACTTCATAACTAGTAAAATTTCTGATCATAACAACTTGATGTCCAGCAGATATCCAAGCTATCTGAAATGTGCCTTTAGCCTTATGATAGCCATAGACAAGCTTTTTGCATTCAGAGAAACAAATTTCAATTTCTAGCAAGGCCATGTTCAATACCATCATCAGATGTAAATATTTAGATTGTGGAGAAGACCAAAAGGCAATGTGTGCTAACTGCTAAAATTCGAAAAGACAAATGACGCGGTCACACTCAAGTTAATGTGACAATAAAGGCTTCATGCTGAGAAAAGTGAAATCTTTCTTTCCATAGTACAGACATACATTAACAAAGTAAGTCAGTAGCATACATTCTGGTTATCCAAAGTATCTCAAACACATTCCTATGGGTTAAAAATATTGTTATTTAAAATGGAGAAGTGAATAAAACCAGACAGAACAAGACCTCTATCAGGCACTGAGGACGCCTCTACTAAAACTGTTACTGTAATTTCAGATCCTTCATCTTTTCCTGGAGCGCCCAGACAACTTATGCCTTATTTCCAAAAAAAAGCACTTGCATGATTTTATATAAAAAATATGTTTAGCTCCACTACATAAGACAGTTGCTGACAGGAATAAAATAATCTGTCCCACATGTTCTCCTGTACTTTGTGGAGGTTTCCAAGTTCCAAGCAGCAGTCCAGTTAGATGAAGTAGGCTTTTCTTGTAATTGCGATGGGTTTTGTTGTTTTCCTGAGGAAGATACACTCACCTGATCCTTGACCGATGACATAGATGGTCTCCCCACATCCCTCATCAATTCTCTCTGACATCTGCCGGAGCAAACTGTCATATTGCTCTGAAGTTGGACTCACCATCACCAGCTGGAAAGAAGATTAAATATCCATTTTCAGATGTCAAGCAAACAATTTCAAAACCAGCTTCAGTTATAAGGACCATCAATCCATGTACTTTATTGAAAGAGAAGAGCTCTTTCTCAAGGACCGCTTTTTGGTGGTTTGCTTTCAGTTGTTTTTATTAAACCAGCTTCACTGACAGCTATTTCCTTGTGACACTGCACAAGGTTATTTGTCTGAGCTCAGAATTCATTTATGTTGCAAGATATACTTCAAAGCACGTAAGAATACCAAGCACCTCTTTTTGAAGTAACCAGTGTTTAGAAGCCACATTTAAGTGAACATCCTTCTTCTGTGTAATACATGTATCCATGCAAGGAAAACAAAGGGGAGGAGATATTTCCTCCAAACAAATTCCTTAGCTGGGTATTCCAGAATCCACTACAGACAGTGCTGCTGCTCCCCCAGAGCATGACAGGACAGCCAGAGGAAATCAGCCAGACCTTGCTGCAGAGCACACCTAGGCACCAAAACCTAGAGCATCTCACGAGTCTTTCACATACTTGATCCCCCCATACTTTTCTGAGGGGGCAGAGGGGAAGGAGAGAACACAAATAAGCATTATTTTCAAACTCCTAACAAAACTCCAAGTACTTCATGCTACAGTGCTGAGAGGCAGATGTAACAAAGCACTTTGTATGAGCATTTTTGGGCATTTCACCAGTGGAGAGCTGCAGCTGTGTTACCAACAGCAGCAAGCCAGCAGCTGTGTTACCACCAAGCTTTGACTGCAGTTATTGCAACAACCACAACTTCCTTTGATCTCCCCTACAGAGGCAGCAAGAGGAGGAAAAAGTAGACAGGAACAAAGTGGAAAATGAGGACAAGACAACAGCGCTTCAGGATTTTTCTTAGAACAGCTGAGGACAGTTGCAGAGAGCGGCCACAGTGGTGGAACGGCAGTGGCAGACCAAGGAGACCTCTATTACCCACTCAGGGCCAGTTGGCCACCTGCTCCCTGACTACCTATAAACTGTTGGTGGCTGAGCATCCTGGTACAGTGGCTCTCTAGCTGTTGCAATTCAAATATGCATTTCTGCTAAAAAAAAAAGGCACTTTTGGTACAAGCTGTAAAGTCTACCACCTACCAAGAGCCCTATGGGGAGGTGCACTTGTGCCATGCTACAACACTGAATGAAATCTGTATTTCCACTAGCTGTTCTTACATACATGGTCTGAAACCATGCTCAGAACAATGTACTTTCCTTTACTACACATGAAGGCAAGTCTAAAATCTGTGCTAGATTTGCCTAAAACATATACTTTGAAGCAGTTCATAATGATTACATCATCAAGCCTGCCCAACATTCTCTACTAACACAGAGTGACTTGCTAGCACAGCTAAACAATGTGTATTCAAGGAAGAACTGCCCCTACTACCTACATAGTTGCTGAAGACCTTTATTAGGAATTTAGAGTGTAAGGGAACCCAAACCCCACAAATAACACTTAAGCAGCTTTCAAAACTAGAGCAATGCATGCATCTGGAAAACTGAAGCACAGACAGCAAGCCATTAAGCATGGTTGGAAGCTTTAAGGCAGACAAAGCAACACTCTCCTCAAATGTTAAGGGTCTCACATGTGATGCATGTGTCTGCAAGGGCCAGGCAGCTACAACAGAGACCTTCACGTGCCTCTGAGACACATGCCCTAAGTCTTTTAACTGCTTGGCATGGTCTGCAAAGGGTAGCAAAGCACTCCAATGTGGAAGGCCACATAATCTTTTCACTTCATGCCGCAAACAACTGAGTTTTGCCTTTATTATTTGCTCTTTTGGGTTCATCTTCTTCTTAAAGGAGATCACTGGATGTAAATATATTTAGATGGAAACCAGCAACTGTTCAAAGGCTTGATCAGGACAGAAATGGAAGGCTGTGTGTTGATATGTAGAGCTTGTTTTGCCCAGCGAGCACTTTCAGGAATTCCTGGAAGCACAGCAGACAGGCTCACTGATTAGGCTAGTGCACCAGCACAGACTGGGACTTAAGAAGATCTATTAAACAGGCTGTCATAAAGATCAACAAAATAACGGGCCACCAGTATAGAGCCACACTAACTTCAGTTTCTTCAGGTCTCATCACCAACTTTATTTTCCTAAAAGTTCAAATGCTTCAGCAGTGTGCCTGGGCAGGGTGCTGTCTAAAGTGTGAGTGGATATTTCAGACAAGCAGCTCTCTGTCACCTTTCTTCATGGCGCCAGGTAGGAGGGCCCAAGGCTCAAACAGTATGGTACCCACACACATCAGCTCAAAACACCATTCCCCCTACTCTGCTGCTTTCACTGCCAGACAAGGTGCTGTTGAAGGGTGTTCCACTGGTAGACAGCCTCCAAAGTCTACCCTAGGACCGATGAAGCTTACAGATGATGCAGTGTAGTGGGGTGTCAAGAGAAGGATGTGTGGAACCAATAGCAGCTTTCATTGATCACACCTTCCAGTGTTGTTCAGTGTTTCTAATGGCTTCTGCACCCACAGCCAGTTCTGCCATTTCCTAGGTCACTGCAAGACTTTACTCTCTGGTTTGAAGATCTCTTCAGCTAGCTTCTTGGACACAGGGAGCCTGTTCTTTGCCATCTCTTTGGTCAAAGAGAGGCCCTCCATCTTGGCCTCTCTGCTTTTTAGCTTTGAGCAATCCCCTCCACGTTTGCACTACATAGCTGTGGTTTTCAGAGGTTTTCACAAAGTCAAAAATTTCCATTTCTGTTCTTTCCACTTTGCGAGGCATTGAGCAGTTAACAGTGGGAGCCATGTGGGGTCTAGAAACCTCAGATTTCCTATAGGGCAAAGAAAGTAACAACCAGTTATTGTTTTATTCTTATGACAGCAGAAGGAAATATATCTCTCAAGTTTGAGATGGCATCTCTAAAGTCCCTTCCCAAGCTCTGGGGAGAGGTGGCTTTTCTCACCTTTCCTCTGATCAGCTTTGGGATTAACATATGCTAGAGATAGGTAACAGCTACAGCTTCTGAGCTTACTCCAGGGGTCAAGTTGAAAGATGCATTTTCAAGAAACCAGCGAGATTGAGCTCAGGGTACATCAGCACTACTGCAGGAAGTCCTTACAAAAGAAGCATTCCATATCCATGAGGTGTGAAAACGATAAAGATTAAGGGAAAATGAAATACTATGTGGTATGTAGTGCTGCTCTTTATTGGACTGATGCTTTCCATGGCTGGAAGGCAACCACTAGCCATTTGGAAGTCAGGGAAAAGGCACCTTCTGTAATATATTTCGCTTTCCGTTTCTGTGGACATATATAGTTCGAGTGCTAATAACGTTCTGTTGTCAATGTAGATCTAATATAACCATCATCTCTTCACTAATAGCCTTGTGTGATATGGTTTTATCCTGAAAGATGATTACTACTGCAGTGTGTTAGTAGTGGAGGGAAAATAAACACCCACTAAGATCAACACGATAATGAATTTGTGCTGATGAATCAAAGTGTTTGCTTGACCAGCTGACAAGATGCACTTGATAACTGAATCCCAAGGTGCTTCTCTCTAAACAAAGCCCACCCTACAATGAACACCCTGCGGGAGAACAATGAGAAACATATGCAACACAGCTAGGGGGTGGGTCAGACAGGACAGAGGTAGCAACTAGCAAACAAACAGATTGCAGTGGGAATCGCCAGTTTAAGCAGGAATTGAAGGGCAACAATTCAACTGGGAAGACAGGAAAGATGGGGGATCAGAAGGGAGGGGCACATTAGCTTCTGCATTCTCACCATATGGGATTGCCATTTTGAACACATAGCAGGAGACTAACATGGAGAGGTAGGACAGAGCCCATACTTTTAGCTCTCATCCAAGAGAGGGGTGAATGAAAGGTCTAAGGAAAAGACAGCAGCTGCACATTGTTATATGGAAAAGTAACTTTAATAAAGGTCAAAAACATGCTTACCTATCGCTTTCATAGTGCCTGCAGATTTCTAGGAATGGGAGACAGGCTGACAACACAAATGGAGACTGTGGGAGAAACACATTCCTCTCTCTTCGTCAAGAGTTTTGGTCAGGTTCCTGGCTGTCAAGAATCAGTGACACAGCCCTCGGCGTCCTCCTGTGCCCTCTTCCACATCAGCCACATCCAAGACAAAGCACAGATCAATATTGGCATCCTGTATCAAAATCTTGTCCAGCTCATTAAGGCATAAACAGGTGGCTCAATAGATACTGCAGCCTTGATTTCTGTTCTTGACTATCTTTTCAGACATTTTCATAACACTTGTTTTAATACAGCACCACATTGTAAAATATCCAGTCATTCCCTCAAACAAAAGCTTTTGCACACCCACACATCACAATTTCTCTTTCTCCATTTTTCCATGGGGGCAAGAAAATCCAGGACTTTGGAACAACTCCAAATGGAAGCATGAAGAGGAAGGATGTCAGAAAACCAGGAGAATACACCAGCTACGCTGACTTCTGGATCACATAGTTACAAGCAGACCAAAACAAGTTTTCAGGACACTCTGGAGTGGGAGACGGTACCACGATACAAACCCTTGGCAGCAGCAGCTAACAGTTAAAGAAACCAGCCAATTGGGGGGGGGGGGGGTGGTGGAATTAGAAGATAGGGTGGAAGATGTAGTCTGTGGCAGGCCCTGGCATACATGTATTACAAAAATGCAAGATGGAAATGAGAACAGATTCTGACAGAAATAAGACCACCACACAGTTTCACCATTCAATTCCTAGGAAAAAGCTGCTCAAGAACAATTCTTTTTGTGCTGACTTAACCCGGTATGAAAGAGCAAGGCACCCTTGTCTCTGAGCCCTCATGCTCAACGAGTTACAAACTCTGACCTGCTTCTACGATTGTAAAGAAAGCCCCAGGAACTAGTACGACTGGCAGCAGAGATAACTACAGAGAACCAGCGCAGAGGTAAAACGTTAGACGCTAAGGCAGCCGTCAGCTTCAACCCCTGCGCTCGCTAAGAGGACGCAACACCCGCCGTAGGCACCTCCCCAGAGAGGGGAAGGAAGGAACAGGGCTGACAAGCCTGCTGGCTCCCTCCTTTCCCAGCCAGGGCACGGCTCGCTCTCGGCCCTAACCCAAGTTTACAGCACTTCTACCGGCCGCCTTCACACGGCCCGGCAGGCTCTGCCACCCGGCCGGGTGATGTTGAGACCCACGGGGCCACGGCACGATATCCCACCTCCTGCAGGGGTAGACGAGTCCCCTGCCCCTCGCTCTCCTGAGGTGAAGGGTAGCGAGGAGAGGGGCTGGCCTCGGCTGCCGGGCCGCCCCGGGGGAGCAGTCCCACAGGAAAGGGGGGCGCCAGGACGAGGGCAGCGAGGGGCCCGGCGGGGAGATGGCGGTCGCCGGGCCTACCTTACTGGTGAGGTCGATCTCGGGTTCGCCGTTGAGTGCCTCACCGTCCTCGGCGTCGAAGGCAGCGCGGAGGGGACAGGCGGCCGCTGCTACAAGAGGCCCTCCACCCGGGGAGCCAGGCTCCGGGGCGAACATACAGGCCGGCACCGGGGAGCCCCCCACCGGGGATCGATTCCGCTCCGCCGCCGCCATCTTCCCTATCCCTGCCCTCCTGCCCCGCCTCTCCACCCTGGGAGGTGCGCCCGCCCCGCCCCAGGCCCGCCGAGGCGGTGCTAGCCAATCAGCGGAGGAGGAGCTGGGTCATTAGCCTGTAGCCACGACGACGGTGAGCGAGGTAATGGTTATTCATGAGGGAGGGCCACACCCCTACGAAGCGCGCGAAGCCAATGGGAGAGCCACTGCCAGCTCGGCTTGTTTTCTATATATACACACGCACAACAGAGACCGCTCGACGTGTCCGGGCTGTTCTAGCCAATAGGAGAGCTGGCCCGTGTGACAGAGAACACTAAGGGCCAATCAGATAAGAAGACTTGAGCAACTGGGTGGGACTAAGAAACATGGGAAAGACCGGCCCTGGTGGGTGGGCTTTTTCTGACGAGAAACCAATGAAAAAGAAGGAAGCTTCGACAGACAGCTGTGCCAGCCAATGGAGAGAGGAGGGAGCTCGCCGGGAATCCCTCTCAACCAGCGAGCGCTTCGCTGAGGTGACGGGTGTCGCCGAGCAGTCGGGGCTTCGGCCGGTTGTGGGGTCGGTAAAGGCCCCCCCGCAGCCTCAGGCTCTGTGTTCAGGCCGTGAGGGGACAACCGGGGAGAAGGCCCGCCGATGAGGGGCTTTGCGTGCAGGCCGGCGGGGAACCGGCGTGTCTTGTGCCTCCACCGGGCCACCCGCCCGCTTCCCCCCCTCCGGCTCCAGCTCGGCAGGAAGGACTGATGTTTATTCATCAGGGGGTAAAACCGCTCCAGCCGCCTCGGCTGATTTATCGCCGCGTGAGTCTCCGCGCTATCGTTAACCCCGCGGCCGAGAGGGGAAGTGGAGCTCAGGAGGGAAATTAACCCGCCTGAGGTTAAAGCAGCCACGGGGGCCGGGAACGAGCTGCGCGACGGGGCATTCCCCGCCCGGACAGCTAACCCTGCCGCTCTCCGCGGCTCCCGGACGACCCGCGGAGCAGACACCGGTTCTCTGCTCCGCAGGAAAGCCAAGCCCACCCTGCTCCTTTCCTCTCGGGCCGCCCGTTAACGTCAGGGGGCGGGGGAAGGGGGTCACGGGGGGTGTGTGTAAGAGCGGAGCGAGCGGCGGCCCGCACGCATGCGTTAACGGCTGTCGGTGTGGGGCGGTCGGGGGGCTGAGGAGCTGGTAAGGTGGCGGGGCCAGGGCCACGGCGGCTGCCCTCGGGTGCTTCCTGAGGGGGAAGGGCAGGAGGCTCGGGCCGCCAGCGAGCCCTGAGGGGCAGGAAGGCGGCTAAGGCTGTGGAGGGGGGAGGAAGGGAGCGTTAGGCGGGGGCTGTGGGGCTGGGCCTGGGCTGTGGGGAGCGGCTGCCGCCCGCGGGGGTGGGGTGGTAGTTGTTTTTGTTGTGGTGGTTATGGTGGTTGCTGTGGTGTGGTGGTGGTGGTGGTTGTTGTGGTGGTGTGAGTGTGGGGTGGGAAGGTGCGAGGCAGGCCTCGGGGCTGGTCCTGCCTGCTACCTGCCCGCTACCTGCCCTCTCCTCGCTCCCCACGGGCTTTGTGCTGTCTTTTCTCATTGCTAACGGAGACCTCCCTTTGTCAGAGTGCAGGGTGACTTGTGAGGAATTGCCTTCCCCGGAGCCTGGACCTAGGTGTTGTTTTATTTTGTGGCCTAGCAAGAAACGGTTTCCTTTCCCGAGCTGTTGGCATCTTCTTGCCTGGATTTAGTCATAGAGGAATGCAGCTGATAAGTCCTTAACAACCGTGTGCTCCCATAGGCAGCACCAGAAGCTGGCTTCATCTTCTTCACTTTGCCACTTTAGGGGTGGGCCTCTCTTTGTTACCTACTCTGGGTACCTTTTTTAGTGGCACTGTAGACTAAAGGAGATGGAAGAAAAGGAGCGATGTGATAAATTCCATCTGGTACCTTGAGACTAAGGGGATTAATATCTTTTGACTTCTTTTTTCAGTGGGGGGCGGGGGGGGGAGGGAAGTATTACATTTTATGGGGTATGGGTGGAGGGAGGAAAACTATGTTGTAGATCTCTATGTGGTTTTTAAAACCAGCCGTCAGAGGCAATTACTAAATAAACTGAAGCACAAGAGGAGGTTTTGGGAGCTGGAAGCAGTGCTAGCCTACAAAAGAAAGGGGCAGTGGGCTGCTGTTGTGACTGTGGAGGAAGAAACTTCAGCCTCCTTCGTTTCTCATCACCTACTCTCCACCCGCCCTGTGAGAAAATGAGTTGTGTGCCATGGAAAGGTGACAAGACCAAATCGGAAGCACCAGAGCCACCTCAGCCACCACCACTGCATATTTACCATGAGAAGCAGCGTAAGGAGCTGTGTGCCCTCCATGCTCTCAACAACGTCTTCCAGGACAGCAACGCCTTCACTAGGGAAACCCTGCAGGAGATTTTTCAGAGGTAGGATACTCTCTGTACTGGTTTTAGCTTCCTCTTGTCCTCTGTTGCTCAGAGGAATTTTGAGATCTTATTGGGGGGGAAAATACAGCAAAGCTGGGATTCAAAGTATGTTACTGCCTTGAACTGAATGTAGGTTCTTTTTTAAACACCTCCCCCTCTTTTTTTTTTTTTTCCCTCTCTCCATGCAGAAATTCTCTCTCTTTTTACTTGATTCTTAAACTCTTCTGGCTGCCAAATTTGGGTCCAAGGGCTTTATTGCAGATGTTGTCATGCATCTTCTGCTGTCTTCTCCCCCGCCCACCTTAACACATTCTACCCATCTTCCGTATTTTTGCCCCTGCCTCATGTAATATGTTGTCATGATCTTAATATCAGATTTGGGATTCCCTGGGGAGAGTGAAGGCAGCAGGAATGACAAATATGTCGTCATAAAATTTTTTTTGATCTGGTACTGCAGCACTTCTGGGTTTTGGGGGAAGTTGGAGCTTTGCCTAATGCATGACTCCTTATTCAAGTGGTTAAGTGAAGTTCTTCGAATATTATGGTTGAGACCCTGCATACTTTGTCAAACTGGATTTAATTTCAGTAGCTAGATCAAATTTTCTGTGGCATTGCTAAATGTTTCCCAGCAGCTTAAGATAATTAATAAAAGCATTTTTTGAGTTTTACTGGGATAAATTAAGTTGTTCATATGGCCTCTACAATAGCTCATGTTTTGCTTAGTGTTTATTTTATGCTGTTTTGATGTTTTGTGGAAATTCTTCTCTGTGTGCTTTTGGAAACTGTGGTGACTTTTCATGCATGAAATAGGAAAAGGGCATCTTCTCTGATATTCGATCCACAGATGTTGTGAGCATCATGTAAGTTGCGCTTGAATATCTGTTACCAGCAGTTGACAGCATCTTGTGTTTGTGACAGGTAGGAAATGCTGCCTTGTAGCAGGATTTGCACAGGTACTCCTAGAGGAGGCAGTGCCAGTCCCCTGTGCTGCTGATGGGCAGGGAGCTATGTGCCTCTTGCTGCTCTCCTGAAAACTGCATGTATGGACTCATCAAACACATGCCTGTCTTTGGCAATAGAAATGTGGTGATAGGCAACAGCAAATACCGGCTTGAAGTGCTGTGATAGCCCTATAAATAAACTTCTTGTTGGTGAAGTGGAGCTGGTTCATGGCAGGCTCAAGGCACTCTTTGTCTCATGTAAGCACGCTGTGGTTTTGTTCCAGAGTGGTAATTGTCAGAATCTCGATCACAGATGGATTGCTATCGGCCTGAAGCAAACAAAGGCAGTTCATGTGGTAGAAGGAGCATGATGATCTAATTAGTTGGCTTTCATTGGGTTTGGTGAGACAGAACTAGTGTGTGGCATGAGACCTCTCAGAAAGAGCTGGGGTGTTTTATCTTGTCAGACCTTTTGCTGTAGAAGGGAAAATTTGTCTTAGATTCCAACCTGGTATTCTTCCATCCTAATACTTGGATCAGGATAAACAGATTGATTCAGCCTCATGGTAGTATGGAAATATACATGGCAATTCCTCTCAGAAATGGATGAGCTATAAACTATGCATGAGAACTGCCACTACCTTTGCATCTCTGTTGGGTAACTCTGGGTGTCTAGCTTTGACTTGCCTTTAAGAAGAGTGGATTCAGTTGCCCTTAATACATCACTGTTCCATATGTCTTTCTTGTGTCTAGTCATATTCAGTGTGTCGAGAAAGGACTGATGAATATTTTTAATAAGCTACAGAAACGTTGTGAGGTGATTTTATTTTTTTTAAACCCAGCGTTGACAAGGTAACGAAGTCACAAATAAGCTTAAGCTTTCTGTAGCTGTTGCCACATCCCTTGAACAGCAGTTGAACCACATTCATTAATCATTAGTTTCCCTTATGCTGCATCCTGTCATGTAAGGACAGGGTAGCCTGATGGTTGCCCTCTCAAGTGTACCCCAAAACTATGTCCAAGGTCCCCTCTGATTGTCTTCTTTCCCTGAAGACAAGAAACATCATTTTGATGCTTTTCTGGCTTTTGTTGCAGGAAGTAAGACTGCATGTTCCAAATACTGTGTGGAGATACAAACACTTTCACTTCACTGTACTGAGACCTGATTAGGAAAGACAACTGCAGACAGGAATCTTGGATCCTGTTGTGTTGAGACAGCACACTGATGACAGTTTCTGACTTGGAGAGTTCAGGAGGATGATTACCCAGCTTTCTGTCCAACTTTATCTGTTTTCCTTGTCTTATGTTATCTTTGGGGAAGCAATTTAATTCCTTGTCTAATCAAAATCCTTCAGCTGATATTTGTGGACCCGATTTAGGTGTATGTGAGTAGAAACATTGAGGCAATTCTTAGTGAATTTTAGCTTACAAGTACCAGTTTTTGAGAGTGTCACCTCTGATGGTCTCTTCGTCTCATTTCTGTGGCTCTGAAAGTTACAGGAAGGAACAAAGATAAATGTATTCTTTCTGCTCTCAAATAAGTTTGTCTCTGGAAAGCAGGGCCATGAGAGGGTGCTCGTGCAACCCAGAGGGGTCTGTTGATTGGAAGGTTTTCCTAGCTCGCTGCAGTCAGGAGAATTAATAGGTTGAAGCAGTGATCTTGAGGAATTTGTTGCAGCCAAGTGATCTTGCTTTATGGAGATGCTGGAAGAGCTGTGACAATCTGCAGTCATGTCTCTTCCGTGATTGGTAAAATACAGTAGAGCTTTGGAGACTGGAAACCACCATTCTCTGGAAATGTTGTAGCTCTTCCAATCATGATGTTGTTTCTCCCTTCTGTAGTTAACTCACTTTCAGGCTGTTCTGCTGTACTCTGCTCCACTGCAAGAAAACTCAGCTGATGTAAAAACCTACATGTCTGTAACCTCTAATCTTGGTTGATCTTAAACCCCCTACTCAATCCACTGCTTGCTGCTTCTTTTCAAATGCCTTATATTGTCAGGGGAGTAATGCTGAAGGGTTTTCACTGGATGAAATACACCTGAAGAACTTGCACTCTGCTAAAGGGCAAGTCAAAACTGTGCAGGAACATCAGCAGTTTTGGGGGACGGAGTTAACATGAGTAGCAGGCAAAACGTGGCTTTTAGGACAATATGAAACATCTGAACCTTGTGCTGGCAGAACTAATGGAGTCCTTACCAATCAAAAGAGCAATTCACCACAACAGAGCTTTGCATTGGTTTTGCATGACCTTGCTGTTCTCTGCTCCCAGTTTCCCTGTGCTTTGCTCTTCCAGCTGTTGAAGCCAATCTCCCACCTGTGTAATAATTCACCTTCGTGTCATTTCCCCAAACCAGTAGAAGTCACTAACTGTTGATTTGTTGTTTGGGGTTCTTTTTGCCATGTGTCTCCCATGTTTTGTCTTGCATCCATTATATGGATTTGTGTAAAGGATGTCATAATTTTGCATGTAATGTGGTGGACTCTGATTCTGGATTTCTAGATGCTGTAGTAATGCAAATGATGTCTAGGCAAGCTTATGGATTAAAACTGAAAAGATTTATATGTAAACAGGGATATCTGCTTAGTTACCTACAGCAACCGATCTATTTTTTTATCATATAGCAACGGCAATGCTTTAGAAAGCTCCTAAACCCAAATATCTTCACAGCTTTGTGTCCAAGTGCTTCTTTAATTTCCCAGTGGGGTGGTGGGGGAGAACAGCCCCTTTTCTGTAGCCAGCCCACCCTGCATTTTATCCTCTCATTCAGTCTTCAAGACTGGTGTTGACTGTTGAACTCCTGAAACTGTAGTAGCCATCGTCCTAAATTGCAAACTGGCATTTACTCTGACCATGAATTGAGGTAAAAAATGATTGAA
This sequence comes from Pezoporus flaviventris, assembly GCF_033815535.1. NCBI lineage: Eukaryota > Metazoa > Chordata > Aves > Psittaciformes > Psittacidae > Pezoporus > Pezoporus flaviventris. The sequence continues at coordinate 3,026,749 of NW_026892559.1, forward strand.
GCATCCTTCAGAAGTACCAGCTCAAGGGAGCGGGGGAGGGAAGGAGGTCTCTTTCACATCAAAGGTAGGACCTTTGGAAGCTTAGTGCGTCAAAATTATTCTTAATAGAATGTTTAGCCCTCTCAGCCCCTTCGTTGCATGATAAGGGTGAATGGAATAGTTTGGTTTTAAACAAACCCCCTGAAAATGGGCTTCAGGTTACACAGCAAGGAGCCCCTTCTGACTGTGGAACGCAGGTTTGGCAAGCAGCCTCCTGTTGTGTTTGCAGGCTGTCTCCCAACACCATGGTGACGCCCCACAAGAAGAGCATGCTGGGGAACGGAAACTATGATGTGAACGTGATCATGGCAGCACTTCAGACCAAAGGCTACGAGGCAGTTTGGTGGGACAAGCGCAGGTACCAAGACGTCATGTAACTCTGGGAAGTGGCTGCCGTTTGTAGTAACGAGGAAGATACTAAGTTAAAGTACCAGAATACAGTCTTAGCACTGTTTTCTGCACTCTTTCAGGGATGTAAACGTCATTGCCCTGTCTAATGTGATGGGCTTCATCATGAACCTGCCCTCCAGTCTTTGCTGGGGCCCCTTGAAGCTCCCCCTTAAGCGACAGCACTGGATCTGCGTCCGTGAGGTGGGAGGCACCTACTACAACCTCGACTCCAAGCTCAAGGTGCCCGAGTGGATTGGAGGTGAAAGTGAGCTCAGGTAGGTGTTTTTGTATCCTGTTCCTCAAAAACCTTCCTTGTTAGAGGTGGGCAGTCTGCCTTTAAACAGCTGGCAACTGAAGCATTTATAGTTGACCTTCCATAGCAAAGATTTGAGAGCAGTAAGGTTCTTGTGCCTCTATTCAGATTGATACCCCATTTGCATGATATTCCTCTTTACTGTGAGGGTAGTGAGGCACTGGAACAGGCTGTGCAAAGAAGTGGTAAATGCTCCATCCCTGGCAGAGTTCAGGGCCAGTCTGGACAGAGTCTTGGGCAACATGGTCCAGTGTGAGCTGTCCCTCCCTGTGGCAGGAGGTTGAAACTAGGTGACCTTAAGGTCCTTTCCAACCCTAACCATCCTGTGAAGCTAGGAAAATGCTTTGGGCAAGGGTGATATCTGTGTGCTGGGGAGAACCCAACTTCATGTCTCGCATGACTGGTTCTATCACCTTTAATGAAGGTAGAAGCCAAGTCTGGTATTAGTGGGTGACACTTGTGACAAAAGGTACTGTCTCTCCTCAAACATGAGAGTATCAGCATCCCTTTGCCTCCTTAGTACCAATCTGTGCATATGTTTCCAATAAAAGGCTTTCCAGACTCAAAGTGCAGCCTTGTCCCTGACAGCAAGGGAAAACTGCTGTTAGGTGTTATTTCCCTATATAAGCCTATGCTGCACTTCTGCCTTGACTCCCCTCTCCAATCCTAACACAAGATGGTTGGTGTGAATGGTTTGACTGTAAAGTCTTACCTGCTCTTAGTTGCTCTTCAACTTCCATTCCTTCCTGTTCTGAAGCATACTAGCAGCTTTGCTGTCTTGACTTGTTCTGAGGTAGGGATTGCACATGAGCAGTATTTGCAGAGCCCACCTTGCCACTAAAGTCTTGGTAAAGTGAAGCTCAGCCTTTTGTGAACTTTTGAGGTTAAATAACACAGTTGTGAAACTTCAGGGCAGAGCTGCTGGTGGATTTTATCCTGGGTGTGCTCTTCTTCAGCAATAAATAAGGCCTTTCTTCTTAGAGAATGCTGGAAACATGGGCTAAAAGATACCAGAGAGAGCCTTGATTTGACTTTCATAGTTACTAGAGATAATCCAAGTTAGGTATTAGAAAAAGTTTTTGGGCAGAAAGGGGCTGCAGATCCATGTGAAATGAGCAGGTGGTGTGCTGCTGCAATGACTTAGGACATTGAAGTGATTGTTTTGTTGGGGTTTTTCTGTTCCTCACCAGTATTCCAGATTTGTTGGCATTATTTTCAAGTACAATGGGATTCTTAATCTTGGAGACTGAAGAAACTGAACTTAATTCTTTTTTTGCCACCTTAGAAAATTGGGAAGTGACATCTATATAGACTTAACCTCTGCTGAAGTTAAGATCTGTCTGATTCTGTGATAATTTTCTGGGGGCAAGTTTAATATTTATCTTTAATAAGAAAATAACTGTGTGGGGCTTACTTCCCATTTCTTGTCATATTTGTGCAGTTAGTTGCAGTGAGTTGTTATAGAAGGCAATGAATTCTACATACAATGGTGCTTGTTTCTGTTTCTCTTGATGACAGGAAATTTTTGAAACACCAGCTGAGAGGCAAGAACTGTGAACTCCTGCTGGTGGTGCCAGAGGAGGTGGAAGCACATCAGACCTGGAGAGCTGATGTGTGATCTGGACTGACTCTATCCTCCCACTACAGCTCCTCCCCTTGCTGAACTCCTGACATCCTCAAAATCTGGATCATGGGTGCCCTGACTCCTCTCATCTGGAATTTTCTTTAAGATCCTCTCTTCCTTCCTTGGTGCAATAGGGCAATGGCACTGGACACTGGGGGTGCTGGGTGCGGGAGAACTGAGGGCAGAGTGGAGGAAACTGGAAGTCAGTCTCTTCAATTGCAAAGGCAGGTGAGCTGCTATAGCAGGCACTGCGCTCGTTCCTGAAAACTGGGCTTCAGGGCTCTGGGAGCCTTTGGACACCCTTTCCCCACACAGTTTGAGGCCATGTGTGGTGGGACTTGCTGGGGAGGAGCATGGACTGAACACACCTGCACCTCTTCGCAAGCCTCTCCCTCCAAAACAAGTTGTCATGAAGACCGTTGCAATTCCTACAGGTCTCTCAGGACATGCTCAAACACTAGGAATGGTACGGTGCTCGGCACCACCCTCTGCTTCCGAGGGGTCGTTTGTGCCAGGAATTAGGAAACAATAATAAAAACAGCATCATATTTCAATGAACTCTTTGGGGAGCTGGAGGATCCTTCCCCAGTGTCTCCAGGGATTGACATTTGTGGCGAGAAGCTGTTCCACAGCATGTGGCTGCTGGCGAAGGTGACATGGAAACAGCAAGTGCAGGGTCATTGAGGAGCATCGTCTTTTTTGATTGCAGAGATGCCATAGTCTGCTTGGGGTTTCTTTGTGCTATGGTGAGTGGTTTGGGTTTTGTTTTTACTCTTTTTTTTTTAACATCTTTTCTGCATGGTCACCCAGTAGTTTAGGGGCTGCTTGGAGAGAGGAAGAAAACTGAAAAGGTTTTGAGAGGAACTGATTCCCTTTTATTTTCCTCTTTGCAGAAGTCTAACCCACAGTCATGGAGATGTTCTGAGAATGTCCTAGAAAGAGGTAAAGTTAAAGAAAAAGCTCACCTGAGGAGGTGAGCCTTCATAGCAGCCAGGTTGTGCCCCTGTTATAGTTCCTAGCCAATAATGGGGGGGATGCAGAGGGCCCACCAGAACCTGTGGGCAGATGAGAGACCCTGACCCAATGTTGAACCAACCTCTCCTTCAGTGTCGGCCAACAAACATTCCGTTAACAGACAAACAGCTTTTTCCTTCCCTCCTTTCCACGGGGAATAGTGACCAGGCATGGAGACAGCAAGAAGAATCCCTGCAGGCTGTTTCCCAGCATTCTGGGTGAGCTGCAGCTCAGTCATGCCTTCCACAGCAGGAGGAGGAACCAAATTTGGAACAGACTCTGTTGCATTCAGTGCTTCCTGGTTCAGCTGTTGTTCGCTCCCCTCCTTGACACATGGGATTAACAGCAAATGCTGGGACACAACACAGCTCCAAGGAAGCCATTCCATCCTGCAGGAAAGTCTCATTTCTCTTGTTGGAGTTTGCAGGAGGGGTTGTAACTACCTTGTCTAAGTTCTTTTTCTCTCAAGAGCTCTGCAACCTCACAAGCAGGTGCTCAAAGCTGAGAGACCACCAAAACCTGCACCTTCCTAATGGAGAACAGAGGCCACATAGTGAGGGGATGCCACTGTTCGGGACATCTGGAAGCAGTGTACTGCAGTCACAGCCTCCACAGCTGAGAGCAAAACAGCTCTCGTGCGTTTTAAAGACCCGACATTTCTATGAGAAGTCCTATTTCGTAACACATTCCAATGACCAATACCAGCTGGCAGAGGTTTTTAAACACTTTCCTACTGGCAGGATGTGCAGCCTGCGGCATTCTGCTCATGACTTGAAGCCATTTCTTCAAGAGGGGGGAAAACATAAACTAAATAAACCTAGGCAGCAATGTTTTCTATGCTAGTCGCACTTTGGAGAAACCCCATTTGCATGGAAGCTGCGAGCCAATGGCTCAGTGCACAATATGCAAAGACGTTTTCAACTACTTTGGGGCTAATTTCCTTTCCTTGTTTAGTCCCTTCCTTTCCCATGAAGGGGAATCAGTTAGATCCAGCTGCTCAGGTAAAGGGAAAGAGGGATCACACACCCCACAGGGGGGGAGGGAGATGTGCAGGCCCGAGGGGATGGGTGAGGCAGCCCAGTGCCCACCTGGGATTGGGGAAGCCCCGGGTTATTTTCTTGCTTGTTTGGTTTCATTAGAGCCTCTTGTCTTGGGTTTGTTTACAGAGATGTATTTTGTTTAACCAAATATTAAAAATGGGAAAAAAAATCCATATAAATGTCCTATCACTTCTGTATGTTCAATTGAATTGTTCTGTAAAGGATGTAAAGGCAAAATAAATTTTTTTGTTCTTTGGTTACAAAACTGCTACCTTTCTACACGAACCTTTCTGTGAGTAGAATTATAGCATGGTTTGAGTTGGAAAGGACCTTAAAATCATCCAGTTCCAACCCCCCTGCCATGGGCAGGGACCCCTCACACTAGACCATGTCACCCAAGGCTCTGTCCAGCCTGACCTTGAACACTGCCAGGGATGGAGCATTTAACACTTCTTTATGCAGCCTGTTCCAGTGCCTCACCACCCTCACAGTAAAGAATTTCCTTATATCTAACCTGAACTTCCCCTGTTTAAGTTTAAACCCATTAACCGTTGTCCTATCGCTGCCCTCTGAGAACTCCCTTAAGCGGCGCAAAACTTGTTGCTCCATCATCTTCAGGTGCCAATGAAGCGTCCATCCCTTCCCATAGCTCCAGAAGAACTGAACCTCCCTAAAGGATGTTTATTAAAACCACACTGCTCAGGTTGGATTTATTTAATATTCAATACAAAAAAATACGCAGCTGATTGCTGAAGTTCTACTTGATGAGACAGAGGATCAGCGTGATCGGCTTGAACCTGCTGCTCCCTCGGTTCTCACATACATACACATATGAAGCCGCCATGACAGTATTTATGCAGATGCATCTTCCTGGAGAGAGTTTTCCATAGGGTGCAGCCACCTGCACCCCACCTTCCTTTGCTTTGTCTGCTGGGGAAGTTATTTCTCTTCCTCCTCCTCCCACCAGTGTCCTTCAACTCCATGTCAGCCAGCAAAGGATTCAGGACTCATTTTGCTTGACTTCCAAAGCCCAGCCTGAGCCCCGGGGTCATTTTATGGGAGTATGAGGGGCCTGGAAGAGGAACTGAATTCCCCCAGTTCAAGTCTGACTGGTTATGGTGCATTGATTTAATGAAAGGAAAAACTCACGATTTCTGTACAAGGGGAGGATGCAGCCAGGAGCTGTCAGCAGGTCCAGAGGGGGACGGGCTTCTCCCCCTCTTTATGAACAGGTCAATGTCCCAAAGGAGAACCAAAAATAAAAACAAAAGGGAAAAACAAAAAAATGCCCTGACCCAACAACTCAACAGTTCAATAGATCATAATCTCAAGGTCTTCCCACATGATACAAATCCAACGCAGCTTCCACAAATTAGATCTTCCCAGACAATGGTGGCAGGGCCCCTGGCATCCCCCCTGAGAGCCCCGTGTTGGGTCCCAGGAGGATCTGGAAGGAAAAGGGTCAGTTGAGGGGCTGCAAGGACACAGGACAGGGTCTGTGTGCTGCCTTCTCTTCCACAGCCTCCCAGCCAGGCATGAGGCTGTGGCACCAGTTCTTCCCCTGCCATGAGAGCCCAGCGCAAAGCTCAGCCAGACTGAATGCGAGTGGGTTGGATCTGGACGTTGCTGCCTTCAGCCCATGTGCAGCCCTCACTGCCTATTTTGGCCTGGTGAAAGCTAGGCTGTGTTTGCTGGAGTTTGCCATCAACTTGTTACTAGGAATCGGCCGGATCATCCCATTGGAAGCATCCAACCAAGGCACCCAGTGGGATGAACACCGTATCACAAACCGCTCCCTAAGCTCCTTCAACAGGAGGTACCTGGGAGGAGGTGCAATGCCCTGAGCCAAACCTGCAGGGCCAGGGTAGAGGGCTGGGGTGCTCCCGCCTCACCTGTCGCTGCTGCAGCTGCTGCTGCTGCTCCATCTGCAGCTTTTCAGTTTCAAACACGACAGGAAGAACCAGAATCATGAAGGAGGTGGTCCCAATCCACAGAGCTGCCCTGGAGAATCTGCGGAAGAGAAAGCACATTAGCAATAAGAACCGGTTCTTTCCCTGCTTCCCACAGGCCCCAGGCTTCCCACTTGTGCCTCCCTTTCCCCCTTCTGCCTCCCTTTCCCGCTTCTGTGCCTCACACAAAAGCCACCCCCTGGTTCTGACCCGAGGTGCCCCCTTTCCCCCACCTGGCTTTGCCCAATGCCGCCTAGAAACAACGGCCTTGGCCCCGCCGCTCCCCGCACCGCAGGACCCGCTCTCTCACCTGTACATCTTCTGCGCTACCGACAGCGACAGGTCGAAGGTGGCTCCTGCCGCCGAGCGGACGCACTCGGGGAACATCTCCGTGAGCCCCCACAGCCGCTCCGCCAGCGTCTCGTCCAGCTGCGGGCGGCAACAACCGCGTCAGGCCCGACCCGGCCCTGCGCGACCGACGGGGTCACGGCTGCCCCGGCCCGCCCCGTCGCGCCGCCCGCTGCCCCGCTACCTCCTCGTCGTCGTCCTCCTCCTCCAGCTCGTCCTCCAGCTCTTCGGCCCTGCTCGAGCCGCCCTTGGGCAGCAGCTCCTCCGGGGACAGGGACGCCGCGGCAGCCATCACCACCAGGCACGGACGGAGGGGGCGGCGAGACAGCGGAAGCGGAAGGGCGGTTCTCCCGCCGCCCGGCCGTCGGGGGAGGCAGCGGCACCTGGCGGCCGGGAGGAGCCCACCCCTGTTCCCCCCCTCCCCGATTCTCCCCATCTCGTAGCTCATAGCAAACACCCGCAGACTGTGGGTTTCAATGTGTTTATGTAAACGATGCAAGAGCCTCAACAGTGAGCACCCTGCAGGGGCAGGTTTTGGGGAGGTCAGGGGATGTCCTGTGTTTTTTAAGGTACCCGGAGATGGTTCTTCTTGAGGAAACGTAGTGAGGTAAAGTGCTCTGAGAAAATCTCTGTTAGTTGACAGCATCGTGGTGTGACTTGTGGGGGTGCCACCCAGCCGTTACGTGGCACCCACAGCACCAGAGGCACCTCGTTACTTGAAGTCCCATGAATGAAGCACCTACACACACAGTACCAAGGTGCTGAGGAGGCACTGAGCTTCAGAGCTGGCCTCTTTGCTCCCCTGTCCTATGGCCATATCCTCTTCTTCACTTCCTCCTCTGGCTGTGGCTCTTTAGTTCCTCCAGCTCCTTCTCCATCAGGTGGGACTCGGCTGTGGTCTCAGAGAGCTGCAATGACAAGGGTGAGCTACTCCTCTGCCCCCCACCCTGTGCTACAGCCAGAAGCTTTTCCCCATTCCGTGGCACCACCTTCCCCCGAGACATCACCAAGATTTAACAGCCACGAGGCAGCACCTGAGCGAGGGAGTTTGCTCCCATTTGGGCAAGAGGGAAGTGAAAGGAAATTTCACACTTCATTGACATCGCTGGGGAAATCTGGAGAGCAGCCTGGGCTTCGGCTCAGCACCCCAGCCACAGAAGCTGCTTGCCAGTTTTAAAACACAGGAAGAGCGCAAGAGAGGAATGGGATAAGGAGGCATATGCTCAGAGTGACATAAAGGGTAAATCACTTAGTGGTCTAAGCACAGGCATTCCATTTCACCGACAGCATCTCCAGATTTTGAGCATTATCGCTGGGTAAGGTTGAATTTTGGTTTATTTAGGGCTTGCAGATTATTTCACCCCATGGTTTGCACACAGAAATGATGTCACACCACTTGTCACAGCAGCTGGAAGCTTTAACCTTAACCACCAGAGAAGGTGGCTATTGCTTTGTTTCACTGTTAGGGCACATGCAAGAGTAACAAGAAAAATGCCGTAACACTGTGCAGGAAGGGACAACGGAGCCATGGCACTTGTAGGGGCTCCTCTCATATCAGCCATGGTGCTCACAGCAGACGCCAGACTTTGATCCTGCCCTCACTTCACCATCACAGCTGTCCTGTGTAGTAGACAAAAGCCGGAAGAGAGGGGCACAGACCCCAGCACCCTCTGCTTGGGCACCTCTGCTGCAGCGGCAGCTGGGCGCATACTCACCATGTCCAGTAGAATGTCCACTTTCAGCCGAAGGAGGTTGTTTTCTTCCTCCAGCTGCTGGTTTCGCTTGCGCAAGCGCTGCATTTCTCTGCGATCCCCTGTGAAGCTTCCTGATTCTGGAAGGAAGGAAGGAGGTTAAAATGCAGATTAAAATCATAGAATCCCAGACTGGTTTGGGTTGGAAGGGACATTAAAGCTCACCCAGTTTCAAACCCCTGCCACAGGCAGGGACACCTTCCACTAGAGCAGGTTGCTCCAAGCCCCGTCCACCCTTGCCTTGAGCACTGCCAGGGATGGGGCAGCCACAGCTCCTCTGGGCAACCTGTGCCGGTGCCTCACCACCATCACAGGGAAGAATTTCTTCCTTATGTCTAATCTAAATTTACCCTCTTTCAGTTCAAATCCATTCCCCCTTGTCCTGTCACTACAGGCCCTTGTAAAAAGCCCCTCTCCAGATTTCTTGTAGGCCCCTTTTAGGTATTGGAAGGCTGTTATAAGATCTCCCTGTAGCCTTCTCTTCTCCAGGCTGAACAAGCCCAGCTCTCTCAGCTTGTCCTCACAGGAGATGTGCTCCAGCCCTCTGAGCATCAAAATGCAGGGTGTCAGCCAGCCATGGCTACTCCAGATCAGAACCAGCAGAGCTGCACTCTACCTGCCACCCACTGGCCATTCTCAAACTTGAGGCTCTGGCCAGCGAGGTTCATGGTGGGCATGCTGTATTCCAGCCCCAGCTCGATCTCACGGGTCGATCTGTCCAGCTGCAGGGAGAAGACCACACTCAGTATTTTATGGAACTCCAAAGCCCCCCCCCATTTCTCAGTGGCTGGCATTCCAACAGAACCTGATGGTGCTGAAGCATGAAATCCTACTTTGCTCACGTTCTGCCGCAGCACAGGACCAAGCCAGTCCTCTCACTGCACATCTGCACGTTCTCCCACTCAAACACACACACACCTCCCTGCGCTTAGAGACCACTGGTGAGAAGTTTTAGGTGAAACAGTTCTGCACTAGGATGACGATGATCTTTCCCTGCTCTATTCATAGAACCACAGAATGGTTTGGGTTGGAAGGGACCTTAAAACTCATCCAGTTCCAACCCCTGCCATGACAGGGACACTGTTCCATTTCTACCTTCACATACAGTCACCAGTGACCATAAGTGGTGCCAGGAAAGAGGCAGGGCCAGGAGCTCGTGTACGGGTTATGGTGGTGTATGGGCTATGGTGGCTGGGGGGCACTCACCAGATTCAGGTTGGAGAGAGAGGCAAACTTCCTTGGGGGGGTCTTCTTTGGGCTGAAGGTGTTCCCGAAGAGAGGCATCCCACTGCGGCTCCCCGAGCAGGATGGACGTCAACAGTGCTCTGAAGACGGAGGCTGTGAGCGTCGATGTGACGAGACGGCGGTGTTGGGGTTTCCTCTGGTGGCCCCTTTCCCAGCACTTCCAACAACGTTGCCTGGTGCCCACCTACAATCAGACCCCGCACCCGTGGTCCTCACGCTGTGCGCCAGCCCTCCGAGGGGGTTAAATGGGGGGGGGGGGGGGGGGGGAGACACGGACGACGGCGCAGAGCGTTGGGGATGGTCCCGCTCTGTTTCCCCCCCCCGGCATCTCACTGTTGAAACCAGCGGGCTGAGCGAGCGCAGATGAGGAACACCCCCATCACCCCAGCACCCTCCCGCCCCGCAGTGGTAGGGTCAGCCTCGCGGTGCAGGGCCGGCCGGGCCGGGCCGGGCTGTTCCGTCGACCTTCGCCCGAGGGAAGAGGGGGGGGGAAGAGGGAAAGCACCTCTCCGCCGCGTGCTCCCGGCGCCCCGCGTCCGCGCCGCCGCGCTCAGCCGCCGTTGCTGCCGCGTGCCTCGGGAGCGGTTTGCGGCCGTTACGTTGCCATGGCGACGGCGGGGCGCTCCGCCGCTCCTCCCCACGGTGCGGGGCGCGCAGGAGGAGGAAAATGGCGGCCGCGGGGGGTTCCTCCCTCCGGGCCCCGAGACCCGCCTCGGACCCGCCGGGTTGCTGCTGTGGAGATGGGGCCCTCAGTGCCATGAGTTAGTGGTGGACGTGGCAGCGCTGGGGTAATTGTTGGACTTGATGATCTTAAAGGTCTTTTCCAGCCTGGTTGATCCTATGATTCTGAATGACCAATATTTTTTTATGTTGCAGAGGCAAAATACCGCTTCTTTTCTAAATTTTAGAGTCATTCCCTGTTAGAATTCAGCGAACTCAAATGACTTGCTTCATTGTTAGGAAAGCTTCTGTTAAGAAGCTTAATTTTAATGACATATTAATGTGTTGACTTTAGTTAAAAGGGGACAATAAAGAAAAGGGTGGGGGGAAGGATGGGGGGAGAGTGAGAAGTGTCAGGAAAGAAAGGAGGAAAAAAGGGGAATCGCCACCTTTTTCATTTCCCTCACTCCACAAAAAAATTACTTAACAGTTTTTCATTCGCAGAAGGGTGCTTAACTGGCACCCTTCCTGAAGTGAGCCAGAGAACTGCTCACTTGGAATGAGAACTGGAAAGATACCAGAGTGCCAGCCTGGTGACTATTGACAAGAGAACAATCTGGTGCTGCATTATCTTCTGATAGTTCAGTTAAGCATTATCTTACTCCTGTAGGATGCATGCTACAAGAACAGTGGCCCTCTGACACCTAATCACTGGAAATTAGGTGGGTTTTTTCTTTTTCATAAGGGATTACAGGTCAGATGGGGAGAACCGACACCCTTAAAAGTAGCACAAAAACTTGCAGTTCTGATAAAGGGCTTCATGAAGCAGTTGTGCCTTCTGTCAGTATTTAACGTCCGTGTGTATGTCTGCGCATCTTTTGGGCCAGCACAAACCTCTTGGAGTTCAACCAGGCCAATTACAAGGTCCTGTACTTGCGTCAGGACAATCCCAAGCACAAAATACAGGCTGGGCAGAAAATGGAGTAAGAGCAGCTCTGAGGAGAAGGACTTGTGGGTGTTGGTTGACAAGAAGCTCAGTGTGACCTGGCAGTGTGTGTTTGCAGCCCCGAAAGCCAGCCATATGCTGGGCTACATCAAAAGGAGCTTGGCCAGCAGATTGAGGGAAGTGAACTTCCGCTCTACTCCCATGAGACTCCATCTGGAGAACTGCATCCAGCTCTGGGGCCACCAACACAAGAGGGACATGGACTCGCTTGAGTGAGTCCATAGAAGGCCAGGAAGATGCCCAGAGGAGTGGAGCACCTCTCCTGTGGAGACAGGCAGAGAGAGTTGGGCTTGTTCAGCTTGGAGAAGAGAAGGCTCCGGGGAGACCTCATAGTTGCATTCCAGCACCTAAAGGGGCCTACAGGAAATCTGGAGAGGGATGTTTTACAAGTGCCTGTACTGACAGGACAAGGGGATGGCTTTGAACTGAAAGAGGGGAGATTTAGAATAGATATAAGGAAGAAATTCTTCCCTGTGAGGGTGGTGAGGCACTGGCACAGGTTGCCCGGAGAAGCTGTGGCTGCCCCATCCCTGGCAGTGTTCAAGGCCAGGCTGGACGGGGCTTGGAGCAACCTGGTCTAGTGGAAGGTGTCCCTGCCCATGGCAGGGGGTTGGAACTGGGTGAGCTTTAGGATCCTTTCCAACCCAAACCATTTTGTGATTCCATGATTCTATGCAAAGGCAAAGGGCTGGAAGTGAAGTGAGGGCAAGAACCTTGGAAGAAAAGCTGGGAGAATGCAGAATTACAATTTTGAACTGAAAAAGCCTGTAGCTAAGTCAAAGACCATACTGCCCAATCAGGATAGTGAGGGACTGAACTCTTAACACTCGCATTTTCATTGTTGAATGCACTGGAAAATGTTGAGTTTCCAAACAAGTACTTGGACCTGCAGAGCTCCAGATGAGAAAAGCATCTCCCTGAGATGCTCAAAGACAAAGTCACATCCCATTCTTTTATGAACTTGGAGTTTGTTGCTGGGGGGGGGAACTAGATATTAAGAAGCACTGGTCAGGATGTGCTCCACCAGTAACACAGGGGTTGTAATGTTCACCTTTCTAGAAGAAACCCGTCTGTTTCGGCATAGTTGTATGCTTGAGTTCTCCTTGCTCCAAGTGGGATGAGTATTGTGGTAATGCGTTATAATTCTTGTAAAACTAACTGTCTGCTTTTCCCATGCTCTCACAGTGATTCTCTGACAGCCACTTTCTCCAAGGTAGAGGCTCAGAAAAAGCCAGGCAGCCTGTCCCCACCACCCTGGCATGTGAGGTGAATGCTAACTTCTGTCTGCCTGGTTGCTTGTGCATGGCTGCGTGTGAATAGTTTCAGAGGTGGTAGGGCTTGTGAATGAGTTCAGAAAGCTTCCCCCAAAGTTGTGAGAGCAAGAGGAAGACATTTCGGTGCTTGATTTCTGGTGTGATTTGCTTCAGGAATTTTCTTCTTTTGCATAGTTTTACTAAATTTCATTTCTTGCCAGACTCCATTTCCTCAAAAAAAGCTGTGGAATTTCCTTGCTGCACCCAACCTCCCAGGCTACTCTAGCAGCAGCTTCTCATCGTTATTTCTCCACTTAAATCAGGTAGATACTGAGACAAGAGCATCATTGTTTCTAGCTTTGCCTCTCAACATATTGCATTGTTCCCCTGCCAGCAGGTAGTTTGACATACGATTTTAAGAGATTGGCCTGGTTTTCGCTGTTCCTGTCACTTGGTGGGGAGGTGAACACCTAGCACACTCTCTCTCTCCCAGTGCAATAAACTAGAAACATCACTTAAGATCTGCTAAACCTTATTAAACAGTGAAGAACATTCCTATTGCAGTCATCGTGTAAGGAGGCCATGTAGCTTTTTATAACAAAGTCTTTGGGAGTGCTGGTGGAAGGCTGAGAGCATGACAGGATGAAGATAGGGCTGTAGCACATGACAATGTGGAAATTTTGGAATAGACCCAGGCTGGTTTTGGTAGCCTAATTTGGAGCTGCTTCTTCAGCTTTTTTGGTTCGCAAGCAATACAGAATCTATAGCTTAGATTGTGTCAGAGCTGCTTTTAACTCAGTAGTGTTTCTCTTGCCTTGTTTGGTTTTTTTTTCCAGACACAGTGCAGGATTATTATTTTTCCCTGTTACATCAATAATTATAGGGAAACCACACTGACTGTTGAATTCAATAGACTTACTCTAGGCTTACTCTGATGTCAAAGAGAATGTTTATTGTAATTATTGCCGCTTGAAAGTTGCTACATTGACTGGTGGGCTAAAGAAGCCTGAGTTAAAAACCTGTAAAATCAAATTTTTTTTGTATATTGAAATTAATTCCACGCCCAATTAATTTCTTCAGGAGTGAGAAAATTCCTGTTGCCTTAGTGCTCTGCAGTTAATTTCACCTCCTCTAGCGGCACAATACACAATTAATGATGCTCCTTCTTTTAGTATGCTAGATAGTAAATACCTCGCCTATATTTTATTGACAAAGCAGACACTTTTTTTCTCACTGTGTTTCTTTTTTTCATTACAGCCAACTCAAGAGATCAAAGAACAGCAGTTTCACCGCTTTGCGAAGAGTTACGCTCTCCTCCTGCTTGACTGTCGCGGATTCCACCACCAGGAGGCCCTCATTAAAGTGCTTGTAGCTAGGCGAAGAAAACACAAGGACGGAGAAACGAGATGGAGAAACCCATTCCCATAGAAGTAATCTGAAACGAATACTTATCCTATAAATAGAGATTTATTTTTTTCTAGCGTTGTGCAGGCATCAATTCTTGCAGGAATCCTAATATCCAAACCATCGATTGTACTGTAACTTTTTAGGATAAGGGGGTGTCACAGGTGGTATTCCTGCATTGTATCACCAAGTTATAGCCAGGGAAGTTCCTGCCTTTGTCTTCTGGATAGTAAAGCTTTTAATAATGTAATGAAAATAATAGGATAAAGCACGGTTTGGATTTCTAGTCACTCACGACTGCCCTCTATCTTTCACCTACTGAATATGCCCTCATCTGATTCATCTCTGCATTCTCTCTCCTAGCAATTTCCTTATTCCCAAGTTTTTAATTTCCTTTCACTTTTCACTGCAGATTTTTATTGTCTCCCTAAAATTCTAAATATCTGTACTGACAGTCTGATTGCTGTCTTTTGCTAACATCACCTGCTTTAAAGAAAGGGGGAAAGAGAAATGTTTCCATTCTTTTTATTGCCAAGTTGTCCACTTATTTCCTCAGTTACTGTCTCTTCAAAGCTGCAGTTATTGCTTTGTCTGAAATGTATTCAAAAGAGCAGTGTGTCTGTGATCTCTCAACTAAAAAGTATGAAGGTGTCATTTTTCTCTCCTTAAACCCTATTTTTTTCACTACTGAGTCAAGCCTCCTGTGTACACTTCTGGTTTCCAAGATCACATTTCAGTACTGATGAGTCCAAGACACAGCTTTGCAATGTAATTTCAGAATGGATGATAGGTGAGAGTAATATTGTGCCTGTCAGGAAATGTGGCTCATGCAAACTGTCAGCTGCAAACTGAGTTACCCTTTGTCTTTCAAACTCAGTTTCTGCCTTTCTTCCCTAAATTCACATATATACATTCTACACGTTTACATTTGTTTACTTGGGCCTTTCTTATGTGTACTAATGTGCAAAACATGTATCCTCTGCTCTAAGAAGCAGAAAAGGTGTGTGTGAATCCATGGTGTTGTATCCAAAGTTCCCAGGCCTCTGAAGAGGTTTTCCAATCACTGTTCACCTTAGAGTTTAAACAAATATGCAGGTAATTCAGCTGCTCACATGCTCTGGATAGCATCTATCACTTCCTGACAGAGTTTGCCATGAAGCTGTCCTTGGTGGCCAGGAGACCAAGTGTTCAGAGGATATGTGTAGCCCATGCAACAGTAAAAGTTTGTGTTAAGCTCTATTGCATCCTAAGGTTCCTATTGTCTGGGATCTACTTTGCTGGGGAATAGCTCTGTGGAATGGGACCTGGGGGTCCTGGTGGACAGCAAGCTCAATAAGGGTAAAGTGTGCTGCTACAGCAAAGAAAGACAGAAGGATGCTGGGTTACATCAACAAGGGCATCACTATTATCCCACTCTACTCCTTGCTTGCGAGGCCACACCTGGAATATTGTGTTCAGTTTTGGTCTCCGCTAAGCAAAAAAGATGTGCTCAGGCTGAAGAGGGTCCAGAGAAAGGCCACAATCAAAGGACTAGGAAGCAGTATGAGAAAAGGCTGAGAGAGCTGGGGTTGTTCACCCTTGGGAAAAGAAGGCTTGGGGGAGACCTTATTGCCATGTTCTGGTATTTAAAGGGTGGCTACAAAGAAGATAGAGACTCCCTTTTTACAAGGAGTCACAGAAAAGATGTGGGGTAATGGATAGAGGTTACTCCTAGGGAGATTCCAGCTGGATGCAAGAGGAAAATTTTTCACAGTAAGAATAATCAACCATTGGAATAATCTCTCCAGGGAAGTGGTGGATTCCCCAACACTGAACACTTCTAAGGTTCAGCTGGAGAGGGTGCTGGGCCATCTAGTACTGGTCATGCTTGCCTAGAAAGGTTGGACCAGATGATCCTTGAGGTCTGTTCCAATCTGGTATTCTGTGATACCTGGCTACTTGTTGCTTGCTTCCATGCCTGTCTTCTCTTTGTTTCTTACTTTCACATTCATCTGTTTCTGTGGATCGCTTAAGATGTCCTTTTCAGGAAATGATGAAATATTAAACCCCCAGTCTGTAGATTCCTGATTAGCAGATGGAGGGAAAGGGAATACCAGGGACAGAATCTCTCAGTATGGGTCAGTTTCTTATACTCTATTATAACCCTCCACAGCTGGCAGCTGCTGGATATAAGATGTTAGGACATTGGCCCAAGCTGCTGTATTGTTTATAAGGGAGAGCAAGCAGAGTCTGCATTCTAAATCCCCTTCTAAGGTTATTATATCTCATGCTTTAGATAAACATAAGCTGTGCTTTGTTCATACAAACAAGTGAACCACACCATGAGATACTGTGAAGCTCAGTGTGTATAGCACACCATAAAGATGGGAGAAAAGTGCCAAGTATTCTTTTATCTTCCTTTTCTTTCCCTGTCCCTTCTTTCTCTCCACTTAGGCATGCTACCAACACAAGTTACCCTAACTGGGACTATTGTCAGTTGGAACCAGAAAAATTCGAGATGAACAATCTGCTGACCCCAAAGGGTGAGGAGAGTTGTAAGAACAACGATGTAAGCAGTTCTCCCCACTCCTTGCTCATCTAAATAGGAGTTTTGTATCCAAACCAGGCGGTAATTTTTCTCCCCCAGGTGCCTTGAGCTATAGCTGTCTTACTCTGTACTGATTCTTTGTGCTCAAAAGGTATGCCTATGGGTGGCTTTTATCAAAGGCCAGAACTGGAAGTAACATGGGCTTTAGATGATGTGGTGTCTGCAGCCGCATGAGAATGGGCTGTATGGCCCAGAAAGTCCTCTCCAATCTTGGTCATCTGCTGCATGCTCATACACAGATGAGGTAGCTTGTCAGGCTTTCGTGGAATGCAGGTGACTGTTCACCATATCCTGAACTAGCCTGCGGTAAAAGTTACTCAGGGACACCAGGATATTTATAACCCACTCCTATGAGACGTGCAAAGGCCAGGTGTAGTACTCTGTATTTACAGCAGTTTTGGTTTTTTGGATTCCTTTTGGTTTGGGTTCCTGACTTAATTCTGTGTATTTCCCTGGATTAGCAAGGAAGGGAAATGTGAGACATACTAAGGCCAGGTGGAAGATGGTCTTGATAGCACAACACTTGTCATATATAAATAGCTGGATAGTGTCAGTGTGTTCAGCAGCAATAAAGCAGTACCTTCATTGATTCACAAGGGAAAGAAAGCCCTGAAAATTAAAAAAAAATGGGTTTCATTGAAAGCCCAAGTAAAATGAGCCCTATGGAAGGTGCTCTTTCTGCATAAACTTGGTTCAAAGTCTTGGATTCTAAACTTGGAAGCTGTGTTTTTCATTCTGCCTCCCTTCCCCAGATTCCTTTGAGATGACAAGCAGTCCAAAGAAGACTGGTAAGCACTCTGTACAAGAATGTAGGATAAAACTATGTTCACTAGCATGTGTGGCCAGTTAGTGGATGTGTGACAGAACCTAAGGCTTTCATTAAAAGTATCCATTGCTGACCTCTCCATCATGTTCTTGGTACTGACGTGTTTGTCGGTTTGCATTTGGTTCTTTTGATCAGTTTGTCAGATGATATGAAAAGGAGATGTTCCTTAACCATTCAGAGAGAAAATCCTCAGCAGTCTTCATATTTTCTAAGTTTGGTCTTACACGAGCACCTTTTACACTTCCCTTTCTGTTTAGAGATGCTCGCTCATTGCAGGTCATTGTTCCACAGGCAGCACTCACTATCTATACTGTACTCTCCAGACAAGACACACCACGTATTTCATTTAGAAAAGAAGCAGCAAAGAATGTGTCACAGGGAGAATGATACTTAACTTTGACTTATCCACCAAGTGCTTAAATATTGGGAAGAATCTAGTATTTTTAATGTTACCGGGAAGGAAGGCGTGTCATATTTAGAAACTGGTTCCCAGCTCACACATCTATGTAATCCAATTCGTTTTGGAAGTAAAAGCAGATGAAAATCTGAGTCTCTGAAGATTTAAATCTTGCCAGTCTGAAAGAAAGCTAAATTGTTTTCACGGGTCAGCAGACAGGCTGTTCTCACAATCCACTCATTCATTTACTGCTGAAGTAATGTGCTGCTTCAGTTCCAAGATTAAACAACTGGTAGTGATAACTTGTTGTCAGAGATCATGTCAGTATGTTGAGCCTTGTGTAGAACACGGGAAAGCTTGTAATCGAAATTGAGAAGGGTGAGCAGTGTCCAACAGGCTGCAAATAATGATAATCAAGCCAGTAAAAAATGGGGATTGTGGTTTCCAAAACAAATGTCCTAATTTTGTATTCAGTCACTGAGACAAATACTGACACTTTCCAAAATGCTCCAGAATAAGCATTTATTTTGCAGTAGTTGGGAACTGCAGGTGCCTGGCACTTAAGCATTTGCTGTTTTAATTATGAGTCTCTGCTTTAATTCCTGTTTGAAATCCTGGGACATGAATGACCTGGATGATGGATGTAGGCGAGAGCATTACTACTGTACTTGGATGCAAAGTAGCAAATTACTTTGAAATGTCTAATAGAAATTGTTTTTTCTCTATATGTTTTTCATTAGTAGTTTAAGAGAAAGGAAAAGATGGTTATTTGTCACGCAAAGAAGGGAAAAGTTCTTAGCACAGACAGCAAAGAAAGTAAGAAAAAAAAAAGATATTTGGGCGAAGTAGCATGGAAAAAAGTACAAATGTTGGAAGGAATGGTAATGGTAAATGTACACAGAGGCTGTATTGAATTGGAGGTTGGCAACGGTGAAACTGATGGAGAAACCAGTGAGAACATTCAAAGTCAGCACTGATAGAGTCAGTCATAGCAGCCTTCCAGTATCTGAAGGGTACCTACAAGGATGCTGGGGAGGGACTCTTCATTAGGGACTGTAGTGACAGGACAAGGGGTAATGGGTTAAAACTTAAACAGGGGAAGTTTAGATTGGATATAAGGAAGAAGTTCTTTACTGTAAGGGTGGTGAGGCACTGGAACAGGCTGCCCAAGGAAGTGGTAAATGCTCCATCCCTGGCAGTGTTCAAGGCCAGGTTGGACAGAGCCTTGAGTGACATGGTTCAGTGTGAGGTGTCCCTCTGGGGGAAGGGGGTTGGAACTGGATGGTCTTAAGGTCCTTTCCAACCCTAACTGTTCTATGATTTTATGATTCTGTGATTTCCCTGCAAATGCTTTGGGAGTAAATTGAATCATATTTCTCTTAAATTGAAGAGCAATGTCTGTATCATTACGCACTTTGTGATTTTTCTTGTATCACACATTGAAGAGGGGAAAAGAAATTGGTGATCAGTCATAAGGTCTGCCCATTCCACTAAACCTTAGAGCCTGGAAGAGAAGCTAGCAGGAGAGCAAGTTATTCTCCTTACATCTGAAATTAGGTATATCAAGCATTTTATTTTTTGTATTTACTCACACTGCAGAGGACTTCTCTCAGCATAACACACAATTTACTCAGCTTGCCTCTTGCTGATTTCTACATATTTTTGTAGTGAAAGTTTGTGCTGTAACATGTCTGTCAACAAGTGGAAGCAACAACTTCTGTTTCTCTTGACTGAGCTAAATAGAGTTTGGTGTATTTTTTTCTTTTAATGCTATTAGAGCAATCCTGCCAGGCTCCAGATCACTTTTATTCTTTGGAATTCCTCTCCCTGCTGGCTTGTATTGGTATGGTATTTAAATACCATCGAAGTGATACTGCCATGCTGCCAGCCTATCAATTTCTCTCACCACAGCCAGTGTCCTGCCATTACAGTGTTAGAAAAATCCCCCTTACCAGTGCTGCTTTGTCACTGTGGATCAGCAAGGGGGAAACGTATTTCACTGAGTTGAAACTGCACATTGAAACACACAAGTATGTTGTGCTTTATTAATTTTGTTAAAGCAATTTATCAAGTCAATAAATCTTTAGGGAAGAAATCTTCCAGACTTGCTTCTGTTGGAGACAGCTGACTTGGCTGGGCAGTTTATGGAACAGTTCCCTCAGTTACTTTTTGCTAGATAAGGGCATTACCCTGGAGTCACAGCTATTTTGCAAGCCTATAATTGCCTTCTATGACCCCAAAATTTCTGCTGCCATTTCTGTAGGAAAGGATGTTTTTTTTTCCTTTTCCCACGACTGCAATGTGGTGCTGCTGGCACTAGTGGCTGCTGCTGTATTTTGCCCTAGAAAGAGTTATGTCTCATTTGTGGATGGGCTAGACTCTTGAAAAAGAAAACATGAGAATTAAGGCTTTAATCCTACCAACACTGTACATTGCTTAAAGTTTTTCTGCCTTTCATTTTTCTTGAAGGAACTGAGACATGGACAAGCTTGTAGCAAGTACCGACCTCATCAAAAAAGTAAAGTCTTCCAAGTCCAAACAGGTAAAATATACAACAGTGATTTTTCCAGGTACAGAATGGGGAAGAAAAGGTAAAATATTATTTTACTAAGACATCACAGGCTTGTCATTCTGAAGGCCTTTGCTATGATATAATATGTGCACCCCATTGTCATGGTTTAAACCCAGACAGGAACTAAGTCCCATGCAGCCGCTCACTCATTCTCCCTCCAGGGCAGGATGGGGAGGAGAAGTGGAAGAAGGTAAAACCTGTGGGTTGAGATAAGAACAGTTTAGTAATTGAAATAAAGTAAAATAGAATTATAATAAAAATAATGCCAACAATAGCAATAATTGTAACAGGGAACAACAAAAACAGAGAAATGAAAGCTCAGAAAACACAAGTAATGCACAATACAACTGCTCACCACCCACTGATGGATACACAGGCCAGTCCTTAGCAGTGACAGGTCCCTCCTGGACAACTCCCCCAGTTTCTATCCTGAGCATGATGCTCTATGGTATGGAATACCCCTTTGTCTAGTTCAGGTCAGCTGTCCTGTCTGTACTCCTTCCCAGCTTCTTGTGCACCTCCTCACTGGCAGAGCATGAGAGTCCTTGAAAAGTCCTTGACCAGGGTAAGCACTACTTAGCAACAACTAAACATTGGTGTATAATCAACATTGTTCTCAGACTAAAGCAAAAACACAGCACAGTACAGCCATTAGGAAGAAAAATAACCCTATCTCAGTTGAAACCAGGACGCCCATACAAGAAGCAGGAGAGTATGTGTACATATATACACATATGTGTATATATTTGCCAATCCTAGGCAGCTGCAACCCATCAAAGCTTCTTATGTGTGTCTTCTCTTGTGCGTGCCTAATTAGTACAAATACTTTCTTAGGTATTGGATTCACTGACATGTGCTGGCTGATGGGAATCCAGACTGCTAATAGTTAACATTTCAGACCTCCACACCCAAAAGCAAAGCTTGAAAATGAGAAGAAGGGAAGTGTTTGGAAGCGGTCTTAGCATATGCTTAAAACAAGAAGACTAAAAATAGCACCTCATCCTAGAGAGGTGGTGTGGTGTTTGGAGAAGGATGGGAGATGATTTGATAGCTTGAGTGAATTTTTCTCTCTCCTGCTGACAGCGTTGATCTTGTTGGCATCCACATACGCCCTGCAAGACAGGAAAGATTCTTAAGGGCAGTTGCTCGTGTAAAGGGAGCATGGAAAGGGGATTGCGTTGCACGTCTTAGTGTTGCTATTTTGTCAGTTTTTCTGTATGGATTCTGTCCCTAAGCCAGTAATGTCCCTTCCCTGTGCCCCATTAAAACTTTCTGTCTTTCCAAGAAGAATGAGTGAGAAGACTTTACTCCTTTCTCTGGAAGCAGGTCATCTAAGAGAGTTGAAGCTTATGTTGTGTTAAGCTATTGACAAGTACAGCCTCCAAACCATAGTGCTTTGGATATATTTTTAGTCTCGTAATGACGACAGTTCTGAAATCTGTGGCATTGTGCGCTTCTCCACAGGCTTCCTTCAGCAGTTGCTTTTAGGAACATTAATATAGCGCTAGAGACAACCCATCTACTGCATACTTGTTCTAGCTCTGTCTAGAATTTCCTTCCCTGCCTTTTTTCCCCTATCAAATATACTTTAATTCCTCCTGAAGCAACACCCAGATGAGTCCTCCACCCAGGTAGACTCCTGAGCTAATTGGCAGATGATTTTGTTTTAGAGAGAGTTCCTTCAAGGCCACTCAGTTGTTTCTTACAAATGCCTGGGATGAAAGATCCTTGTTATTCTCATCAGTTTCTTATCTGTAGTTTGCTTTTGCTACATTAGCACTGTGATAGCTGAGGGAGGGGAATAGTGGCTGGATAGTTAGGAACATCTCATGGATGCAGTTCAATACTGAAAACTATTTTGAAACCAAAGATTTCAATCATGTGATTTCCTGTTGTGTGCTACTCATTGCCCTAAGAACAGAGGTCGTGTGAAATTTGATCTCAGAAACTCTGACCTCCTCTGTCATGGCTTGCCTGGCCATTAAAGCAGGAAGAGCTGCCTCAATAGTCCAGTTGGAAAATAACAATGGGGACAGATGAAACAGAAAGACTGCAGTAG
Source organism: Pezoporus flaviventris (assembly GCF_033815535.1). Taxonomy (NCBI): domain Eukaryota; kingdom Metazoa; phylum Chordata; class Aves; order Psittaciformes; family Psittacidae; genus Pezoporus; species Pezoporus flaviventris. The sequence goes on from NW_026892559.1 coordinate 3,049,226, forward strand.
GAAGTACTAGGGTATATTGAACGGAGTGTGAGCTGTGCACCTGCACTGAGTCTCAGAGACACCTACATGTCATTTATAATCACCAATTCAGCAAAAACATGAGGAGAAGAGATTAAAAGCTTTCTTTAGATAGGGACAAAATAAATGTTTAAGAAATAGACATGCTTCCAGGAAGGCTGGTAAAGAAACCATAATAATCCAAGGAAAGGGCAACAAGGGATAAACCAAGAATAATCAGGCTACTGAAGTTCTGAAGTTTAAAGGTGCAAGGCTGAAAATAATACAAATTAGCTGGACCATTACTGTAAATTTCTCCCATGTGTTGCAAAATGAAGGAATTAAAGTATTTTAAAGCTAACTGCAACTCCTGAGAGCTCTAAGTATTATTCTGAACTAAAAATAATTGTGACCATGCACTCAATGCCTATCCAAGTTTCAGAGTTTGAAAAACAAACTGCTTATGGTCTCTTCTGGCCACTAGCCTGGCAAACATATGGACTAGAAATGGAGCAAGACTGTTTTTTTTTTCTGTGGTTTACACACAAACTCACTTGCAGAAGCAGCAGGAAAGCCAAGAACAGAAAACTGGCCCAAAGAAGAACATGTTTAATTTTGCAGCATGGCTGGTTTAAAAGAAAAGCTACTACCAACCAAGAGCCTGAGCTAGAAAGTCTTAACTTTTCCAAACTCATAACTGTGAAAAGGATTATTTTTTCCAAGCAGAGGCTCTTTAGAGTTTGCAGTGGGTTTTTTTTTTATTTTAATGAAGAAATGTTTCAAATCCCAGTGCTGAACCTCTTCCAAGTGTGAATTTAAAAATGTTTTTCTTGTAAAATGCCATCTTTGATGTGACCAGTGAATTCCGCTGTGAGCTGGGAATTAAGAAATTTCTGTTAACTTCACTTTAAATACATTCTTCTTTCTGAAGCATGCCAAAGAAAATGCTGTCCTGAGCACAAAACAGAGCAGTGTGCTCAGAGTCATTATTCAGCCTACTTGACAACAGAAGCACCCAGCTTCTGGGAGCTGGAATGTATTGGAGGGGCAGAAAAGAAAAAACGTTGCATGAATTATGCCTTTTTTAGCTGCAACTCTGAAAACTCTGCTCTCCTATGTTCTGTGGATAAAGCTGCTTTAATCTTTGTCTTTTTCAGATTAGTTTTCAGGGCTGGCGTGTGAGTAAATTAGAGAAGCATTGCCTCTTTTGGCCATAACAGTTAAGAAAATATTTGCAGTACTTCCAGCTTGTTTGTATTAGGAGTCAGAATTTCTTTGGTGTGAAGAATACACACACAGTCCTGTGTTCTGAGGCACGACAAATGCATCCATGAGCAATTTTCTTGTTGAAACTTCCTTTCTGATGAGTTATTGTGGTTAAATTAAATTTTCTGCCTCAGCTTCCTCCTGAAGCAATTATCCCTTTGTTGCTTGTCTCTTTTCCTGTCTCGTGCACCGTGTAGAGCTGCTGCCCAGCAAATTCTACCTCCTATATTTGCATTCAGTCCTAGAGGAGTCTTTTTGTCTACAGAAATGTTGAGGGTCTACCAAATGGCAAAACTGATCTAACACTTTGCTGAGACAGTCTTTCTCTGTCTCTCTTCCCTATCCCACAGCTGTCTGATCCCATCTTTTCTTTTTTACTCTTAGGATGAGCACCGGAGTGAATACAAATAAGAGGAAATGCAAAGCCACTTAGAAAAGGGAGAACATAATGCCCTGCTGGCTCAAACCAAAGCTCTGGCTACCTCTGAAAGCTGCAATAGGAGGCATTAGTTAGAGGGAGCATGGGAGCCTGGCAGTGCTCTGGAGTCGGCTCAGCCCTAGTAATGTAGCGCCTGTCTGGCTGTATGAAGCACTTCATTCCCTTGGGTGATGGCTTCCTATTTCATCCATGATCAGAGGAATATTTAGTAAATTCTTCTGGTTTGCTTAGTGAAATGAAGATAATTCACCCATGGACTTTAACCAGGCCTGTGACTGAGCTTTAATTCAAATACAAGCTTGGCAGTGCTACCGTCACGGACTTTGAGGACTTTTGTTTCATAGCAAATAAATTTTATTATTGCTTTCTTTATCTTACTTTTATCTGACCTTGGAGGTCAATTCAAATGGATAAAGATATATGTAACTGCAGTTACTACCCCCACTTTGCCACATGTGTGGGGCAGTCTTATTTCATCAGTAGTCTGTTATTCCTGTTTATGAAAAGTTAATAAAGCTAAAGTAGAACACGGTGCATGTATTCCAGAACAAAAATCTATATATGTGGAGTTAGTCAAGAGCATTTATTTTGGTATTTGCAACAGCTATTTAGAAAGCTCTCCCAGTTTAAAAAGACCTGTATTTCCCAAAGTATATATTTCATGATTCAGAGTAATGTATTTATCCAACTGCACTTCATTTCTTGCAATAGAGATTTTTGTGCAGAGATTTATAAATTGTGGAAGGTCACAGCACCAGCCTCCCAAGTAGGAAGAATCATTTTATTAAAAATTGAAAAGCTGCTTTAAACCAGATTTTTTCTTTTTTTCTTTTTTTTTTTTTTTAATATCAGTTAGCATAGGTTAGAAATGTGCTCGGTGATAGGTTTTCAAAGGACTGAATTTTAGCTACAACCAGGATATGCATTTAATTCATGTCTGTCCATTTTGCTACTGGTCTGTATGTTAGCTCAGGCAATCCTTGAGTTTATTCTAATTTATCAGCTGCCAATAAATTTAAGAAGGTAAGTCAGCCACTAGTTAGTGGCATGCTGCTACACTCAAAAGCTTGTTTATGGACAGAGGAAGTGCAGCTTGTGTATAATTAAAGCCAAGAATGTATTGCTGGTATAATTGAGATCTTCAGAGCTTATTGATTATTGATCCAGATGTATCTTACAGAAAGATTAATAATGCAGTTAGAGTACTTCTGTAGAATGGTAACACAAACGCTTCTTGGCTTCTACCCCTTTTCCTTGTATTCCACTCACCCTTCCACTGCTCCTGTGGGTCATAATGTTGGTGGTTTCATTCTGGCATGTGCGTGTGTGACATGGAGAGTTGTCAGAATTTGGAGTCCTCTGGTGGGAGAATACGATCTCCATGTTGATGGTTTCTCCTCCCTTGCTCTAGGATCCACTTGGGGTCATGTTTATATGTTTGCTATTGGTCTGCAGTGCCACGCTACATCTGATTTTACAGTATGTGGTGACTATTACATATATTAGATACTATGGTTTTGTTCTCTTTGTTACCCCTGTTTTTCATTCAGCTGCAGGTCAGCATTTCTTTGTCTGATCACCAGTGAATTGTTTATAGCCATGAGGTCTCCATTGCCAAGCCTGTGCCTTGCCTGTTACCTTCACGTGTCTGTACTCCTCTGCATATCTTGTGTTCCCACTTCTCAAGGCCTCTGCTATTGCACCAAGCCTGTACATCTCCACACTGTACCCTTGTGCTAGTTGTAAATCTCTCGTTCTATGTAGAATAACTGTTTGTTACTGCTATTTATACAGAATGATGGCTGTACCACACACAGATAAACTGAAGTAAAACACGTTAGCCATAAACCTGGTCAATCATGGAAACTGCTGTCACAGCTAACAAAGTAAAAGGTACAGAAGGGTTGAGAGAAGTTCAAACTAAGTAAGCCTGACAAGTCTGAGTCCTGAGGCTTTGCAAATTTGGTACAAAGCTTACAGCAAAATACCACGAATGGCAATACCGTGCTGCAGGGCTATATGGTTACGGTGTTTTAGCCCCAGAAAGCCATAAGCCCCAAAAGCCATAAGCAGATAAGAGCAAGCTGTACACACTAGCAGATAACCCATTAGGTTTAAGCAATTTTTTTTAGAATTGGAATTTTTTATCTTTTGAAGTAGAAAGCACAAGAATGCAAGAATTAGTCTCAGTTATCTGACCTTTCAAAACTAGAAGTTAGCTGAATGCATGTTGCCTCTTTTTATAAACAAAATTGCATTATCTAGTGAATGGTGGAAAACGAGGGCAATGGCAATGACAGTCGAGCACTGAAACTGGCTGGTTCTTTCTCAGAAACCTTTGATAAAAAACAATCCACAGCCTCCCCAGGCAAACAAACATGCACCAGTTTAGCTGATTCTGCTTTGCACTAGCTAATCTCATGTCCCTTTCCATCCTATTGTTCTCTATCAGTAGCTTGCTTTTTTACCTTAAATAAAATATTCCTTGTGCATTCTCAAACAGGACCACTTTTCTTATCTCCTTTGTCTTTTTTATAGTCTCCTCATGTGATATGCTGGTGTGTGTTTCCAAAAAGCCTCTGACTGGATTTGGGTTTTGCAAAGCTTAAAAGTGGCCTTGTTTATTGCAGTCTGTGGGGTTTTTTTGCTTGTTTGGTTGGTTGGTTTTTGTTTGTTTGGTTTTTTTAACCATGCCATCCTTTATTATATCTAAAGAATTATTTCACAATCAACTATTAAAATGATCACAAAGAAAGTAAAGCTCATGTTGCTGGGCCTGCTATCTCTTAAAGCATTTGTATAGTTAATGTTGCAGATTCTTTGTTTTTCAATTAGAAAAAAATACCCGTGCCTGAATTCTCTAGGCAGTCAGTGTTTTGGTATTAATAAGGTATCTTTGGCATCTTCTCCACTCACATCCAAACTTGCGGATGTGAATGGAGACCTGTGACCTGGCACCTCTTTAATACCAATGATCACAGCACTCTTATCCATAGTTTCCTCTAGAGCTGCAATGCTGAATCATGGTCTGGCAAGTTCATCTTGATACCCAGAAGGAAAATCTCCAATCCTGTAACATATTCTTAAAGATTAACACAAGGTAAAAAAAAAAACAAATCTGTCTTTTTAATGCAGGATCATTTGCAAAAGTGTAGTATCGAGTATTTTTGTCAAGGCTTTGCCTAAGGATCTTAGGACCAGGTCAGAGACATCACTCAGTCTCATTATAGTATTTCTATTATTATATTAAATTAAAATATTATATATATAATATTAAATTAATATATTATATAATTATATTAAATATATAATATTAAAATATTATATATTTTATATATAATATATATTATATTATATATAATATATATTATATTAAAATCCCATTTTAACAACAGAGCCCTCTTGTTACTCTAATCTGAACGATGAAGCTTGGGTGCGATGATATTTTGTCAGTCCTATTGAGACCTACTGTATGCATACAGCTTTTGCAGTTCATCTTAGTTCTGATCAAAGAGAAGGAAAAAATAGGCAAAGTTGTTTCCTTTATGTAAAATTTAAGAATCTACCCCAACATACGCAGAGTTCACGCCTATTCACAACATGGACACAGCATTCAAGGAAGTGTACCAGAGACACGGCAGATAAATAAGGGATTTGGACCAGAAGCAGCACAAAGATAAGCAAGAATTCCTTAAGTACAAAAAAAATTGTGTAGACTCATCCTACTGAGTTCTGATAACCTGAATTAGGTTCTGACATTTTCTTTTGATAGAGGTATAACCCATCAGCTATCAGGGATTTTCAGAAGAGCTTCAGAGAAGGTATGGAGAAAGAGGAGTGAGCTGTGATGTGCGGAGCAAGTTAGAATAAATTCCATGAGGTGCATTAAAGCAGCATGATCTGCCCCTGCCACTGACTGAGGTGGAATGTGTTTGCCTGGCACTTCCTCGCAGAAAGGTTTTTGGCAGATTTTGTTTCGGAAGGAGTGATTGTTAATTCTGGTGTGAGTAGCTAAATTCTGAGTAGCTAAATTCGGAGGGAGTAGCTAATTCTGAGGGAGTAGATAAGCCAAGGCTATCATGATATGTGGATTTTGGTAATTTTGGGAATATAATAGCTAACATTCAAAGTGGTGCTGGACATTTACTCTGTATATTCCTTTGCCACAGGAGAGATATGAAAGGTTTTACCATGTTAATACTTGTTAATGCCTTGGAAATACTCCATATTCTTTCTCTCTCTCTCTCTCCATGCCCCCCCCCCCCCTTCTCCCCCAAATCTATTTTTAACTTCACAGGGAAACCAAACAAATAAACAATTGCTGCTGGAGAAGGGAGAGTTGAAGAATATGAAAAACCTGATGCATCTTTGCCCAGAAGCATTCCGCAGTTCTGGGGAGATTTCAGGTGTGTCACAGTTTTAGTCTGGGACCAACTGTAAGTGACATGCATTCCTGTGGAAACTAATAGGCACAGTTCTTCTAAAACAATTCAGACATCAATGTACACTCATGTCCCAGGCGGAATCTTCATTGGTTATATTCTGGAAGGTCAAATGTCAGATTATTCTGTCCTGGTCCAGAACAGGCAAATGGCCAATTTGAAAGTTCAGAGAAGGCATGTATATTTTACTCTAGTCCATTTAAGACACATAAATCTGAATTAAAACCAGGCAACCCCAAAAAAACCCCATATGATTTCCCTACTGCAACCATGGATTAAAATGATTTGTGAGGAATAAAAAAAAGTAGTTTTATGGCAATGGTTTGGCTTGGGTCTTTTCTGAACTGGTATAAGGTTTCAAGCGAGAGGAAGATCACAGTGGTGCATCTCATTGCCTGCAGCTGGAGGTGCACTTGCCAGCAGCAGAACCTGTAAGAGGGAAGGAGCAGTCTTGGGGATGCCTTGAATCACTTGACTGGTGTATGATGTGATATGGGTATATGGGGAGATGGCACAACACCAGCTGGAAGCCAAATGAAGAATTAATGATCACAGAAAATTTTGAAGGTACAGAATGTAATTTATTGCCCAAAGTAGCATTTTGGAGTGGGCAATGATCTTCAGCTTCTCTGCATTCACTGACCCTGCTGAGAACTATTTTACGAACTTGAAGGATGATGAAGGGTATGTTGTTTACAGAGGCATTAGCCGGTGCAGAGCCGTGCAGCAGCACCAGGAGGATCACTCTCTGTGTGTGCATTCTGTTCTGAAACGAAAGCATGCTTTGTGAAGGAATTCATCTTTAAAGGGCTGTCTGCCTAAGTGCACGTCTGGAATAACTCTTGCGGAATAATGCAGTTTGCAAAAGCAGTGCCAGCCAGTTCCTCTGGGAACAAAGACAAAGCCTTGGGCACCCAGGATGAGACTAGGTACTTTGATAAATGACTTGATATCTCAAATGGGGACCCTGAGAGCACTCCTGTGGTGTGCTGATGGTGGCTAGGAGCCACGGGTTTTGTTGGTTGGTTTCCCCACTTGGCCAGCACTGATGACACCTGTGAATGCTCTTAACCTCTCACAGGCAGAGGATGGGAAGTTTTCCACATGCAGTTTGAAAGAGGCTGGGATGCTGTTCCTATCCCTTCTGCCACGTGAAACCCTCTCACCTACCCAGGCAGTGACCCTGAGGGGCTGTCAGCAACTCCTCCTGCTCACTGGAGTCCTCTGGCACCTCCTTCACATGCAGTCCTGTACCCACTGGGGAGTGCTAAAAAGGATGCTTCCCAAACACTGCCTCCAACAAGCCTGCAGAAGTCTTGCAGAAAAAGCAAGTAGTCTTGCTAAAAGCACCTTTCCCATCCATCTAAAATGGCAGATTAAGTCATGTGTATGACTCAGCCTCATTTTCTTGTCCTGTGACTTCAGGCAAGTCACTTCTCTTCCAGCTTTCTGACAAGTTTTGGCCATCTGATTTTTTTTTTTTTTTTAAAAAAAAAAAGCTTCGTGCCTTGTTTGGGAAAATGTGTGTGTGGCACCCTGGAAAAAAAATAAGGACGGGGCAGGCCCCATTCCTGTAATCCTTCCCCATGGCGGTCCCCGAGGCAGGCGGCTCGTTTGGGCCGGCGGGCGGGCGGCCCCCTCAGCCCCCATGGCCCCGCCCCTCCGCTCCGGCGGGAAAGGTGCCGGGTTTGTCCCCTCAGGAGGAAGAAAGGGGACGGGAGCCGCAGCCTGCGCGGGTCTGGGGAGCTCAGGTCCCGGGTACTGTAACCACTCGCAGCCCCACGCTCTCCAAGGTTCCCGGGGATGAGCTGTGTGTTAATGGTCGTTGTAATTCTGGTGCCTCACCCTTTGGGAAAGGACATTTATATCCCGTGAAGAGGCAGCTGGCAAGGAAAAGCCAAATAAATCTGCGTGTTGATATATGATTAATCATTTATTTTCCACTGAGTCAACAGATGTGAAAGTCTGCCGTGGTGTGCCTCGGTGCAGGTCAGATCACCTCCTGTCCCCAGCGCAGGGGCCAGGACCCTGCTCCTGTCACATCAGCTGCCAGGTTCTGTCAGTTCAAAAGCAGCCCATCAGGCACAGTGCTAAGTGCTGCGGCCAGGACCCCCTCGCAACGACAGCCTCAGTCTGCTGGAAGGAGGGCAGGTCTCACATATCACAGAATCTCAGACTGGTTTGGGTTGGAAGGGACCTTAAAGTTCAACCAGTTCCAACCCCCTGCCACCAGCAGGGACAGCTTCCACTAGACCAGGTTGCTCCAAGCCCTGTCCAACCTGGCCTTGAACACTGCCAGGGATGGGGCAGACACAGCTTCTCTGGGCAACCTGTGCCAGGGCCTCACCACTCTCACAGGGAAGAATTTCTTCCTTATATCTAATCTAAATCTTCCCTAATGAACATTCATAATGTATCCTAACAAACAGCTCCCAAGGTGGTAACAGAAGGGTTAGGGCACCCAAGGTGGCACAGAAGTGTTTGTGTTTCCTCACCAAAGTGGATGGATTCTCCGTGTTGTCTCGGACTTTCACCCTTTTATCTGCTTCATTGCAGGCGCTGGTGACTGGAATCCTCTGGGTCTTTGATGCACTAACACACCACCAACGGGAGGCCCCTCTGCTTGACAGGCAGATTTTGTTCATACCTAAAGATTTTAGTAGGGTGCGGTATAATTCCTTCATTTTCCCTCGTAGGCTGCAGGAAGGCGCAGGCCTGGGTCTGCCTCGTTTTTCTGCTGTGAGATGCCAGTTGCCTGAGGATGGGGAGCAGGAGAGCGATCCCATCAACTGTTTAGCTGTGTTTGTAGTGAAGGATTACGTGCATTTCAGGAACATATTTTCAATGGAGAAGGGGACTGGAATACAGATGTAATGCCTTTTGCATTATTTCTTCTTCCTTCAGTATTTGAAGCTAAGAGGTTTTCAAAATCTTTTCAAGTACTTTTTATTTAATGTTTTACTGTAACCATTTTTCTGAATGATATTAGGCATAATGTGAAGGCATGATTTTCTCATTCCATAATTGTCAGGGTTCTGAAATAGAAATGAAATATATCCTGACACTATCAGAAACACTTATTTTATAGGAATATTTCCATTAAATGCTAACAGAAGTGTCTCTATCATATTTTCACTTGAAACCCAAATAAGATCATTCTAAAATTACATTTTCTTTCTCACTTCTCCCAGCGTCTGAATGCACAAGATTCTTGCAAGCAAATTAGTCAGACCTTAAGTATCCATTTAGAAGCTGAAAAAAGCTATTTGCAGATATTTAGTATAAATTACCCCATCCTCTGTTAGATGTAGCCCATCTTGTAGTTTCATAATAAACCTGTCTTACCTTTCATGGATTTTATTAACAAGGATGAGCAAGCAAACATACACACACATCTGATGGCGTAGTTTACAAAGCTTTTGATCAGCCATCCCTAGAACAGTTAAAACAAGCTCGTAAGTAAGACAGAAGCAACCTAAAACCAAAACCACAAAAATTATAAGCCAGGTTATAAGATCACATTTCTAAGGAACTACTTTGTATTCATTTTTCTTACATTCATAAAATAAAAGGAAGTATTATTTTGCTTTTGATTTAATCATTATATCAATAACTGTCTTTTCTGGTTCTTGCCCTTGCTTACAGAAGTCACATGAGAGGGCAGTGACATGGCAAGTTAACCATGAAAAAACATTAAATAAGCTCTCTGTATATTGTTTTGCACAATAAAAGCCTCATATTTTTATATCCCTGTTTTATTCTCTTCATGCAAGCATACTTTGTACAGGTGTTACTTCTATGTCTTCAATATTTATTAAGTATTCTGAACCCCAGCAAGAACTCAAAAACAAATACAGCTTTATAGTCTGTTCTGAAGATACATGGCTAAGGAGTTGTAACCTTCTCAACAGCACTGGTTTTTGGGCTTTCTGTCACATAAAGATGGATGAGCTGAGAGGTTGAATAGCCTATTACCCATTCTGTCTGCAACTAGGCTGACTTCTGTCATAAAAATACAAACTTAACTTTCTTACCAGAATAAATTCCACTAATGTTAAATCATTTAAAATATTCCCACGTCCAAACTCATCTCTGACCCAAGATGGGAGTAAGATTTGTTTTTCCTAACACCCGTTAAGCCCTTTCTAGTCAAACTGCTTCATCTGAGAGTAATGCAGTGTATTTTATCATGTTGGGCTGGTCGGTCAGATAACAAAGAGTTGGAAGCAGAATCTGAGTTTAAATCCATATATGATGAACTGAGAAGTTTCTGTAGTTCAAGGACTTCTTAAAAATCCTTTTACAGTTATTAATTCATTTATTGCCACCTCAATACTATATTTGTTTGCATTTCCCAGTAGTGATCAGTACTTTATAGCCTGTTCTTCCATGATGAAGGCCTTGGAGGATCAAGTAGTCCAAGAAGAACCAGGATACCAGGATGATGAGGTAAATTTATGGTTGATTGACAAATATTAGCAGCAAATGTTGTTTGAAGATATTTTGATTATGTTATGAAGTCCACAGAGGGACAGGAGGTCCCCAAAGACCATCAGGGAACTCAGTGCATTTAAAATCTTCTTCAAGTCTAATACCAAGAAAATCTTATTCTCCTGATCCTGGTACAGCCTTGCTCTTCAAGTACCTTTAACCTTTCAAAAGCTATGCAGAGTTTTTAATAGGATTATCATTATTTCTTTATATTTTACACTTCTACATTAAGTGCAAGGGGACTATCAATTAATTTTATGCTTCCAATGAATGGTCATCAGCCTGAAAAGACTGAGGAACTGTGGCAGAAAAAGATCAAGATGATGATCATAACACAAGTTCTATTAGCACAGCAGAGGACTGCGTGCCTGTGAAGATCCACTTTACGAAGAGGGTGATAGGAAATGTGTAGGCCTTCTTGGCTCACTGTGGCTTTGCTTATTTGGGTAGTCCAACAAGCTCTGTATGATTAGGGAAAATCATTGAAATGTTTACAAATTTGAAACAGTCACATAGTGAGATAGATGTAATTACAAGAAAGAGCAAAACCTGGTTTTATTTTTTTCTGCTATTTTCTTTTTAGGAATCCTTTTTCCAGGATATTGACCTGCTACAGAAGCATGGAATTGTAAGTATTAGCAATGAATTTACATTGCCCATGCAAAGTTATTTTAAGGTTGTTTCCAACAGCGCAAACACATCAATGCAGATGACTGAAATTCCTCCTTGCAATAAATTCTAAATCAGTCATATGAAGACAATTTTTGCCTTTGGTGATAAGACAGGTTTTCAGAAACTCTCATTCCCATCAGATTCCTAAATAAAGTGGCAAGATATTCAAAGTATTTAGCACCCAGCACTCTTGAAAAACCAACTACTTGCTAATTTATTTGAAAACTGTGTGATAGATTACTTCCTGTTCCTGCCAATCTTTGTAATTACTCCTGCATTTTTGGTGCCTGTGAAATTACACTGTGACAATTGTTGCTATACTATTTTCAGCATGCTGGTGAAGGGGGTAGAGTGGGAGTGAGGAAAATATTAGTAGCTAGAGAAAGAAATGGTTAGTTTTCTTCATTAAATATTAATTCCTAACGTCGTTATCACCACCATAATTATTATTATCACATAAATGTCACCTATTTATTTGAATTACTATTATTAGATGCTTAGCCAGGAGACTGGCTCATAGATGGGAACCCTATTACATTCAGTGTTATAGAAACAGAATAAAAAGTTGGGCTGGCCCAAAGTAATATAAGATTAAATATATAAACAACTACAGACAGATACAGATGGGGAGGCCACAGGCACAATGAGACAGCAATAGTCAGCACTGTAATTCTGGGCTTGGCATGTCAGCAATATAATTGTTGTCAACTTTTTTTTATTGGTAAGTCATTGACAATTTTAAAGAGAGTTCTGAATGAACATCATGAGGGTGAGAGCTCAAACTATAGGATGACATAAGAAAAATACACAAATTCTTGTGTTAAAAATGTAACAAGTTGACCAAAGAGGCTGCCCTCAAGAGCTGGAAGGGAGCTGTACTAGCCTGTCAGTATTAAATGAGGCATGCTATGCAGAGAACGATACCAAGGTATGGAAGGTCTTGAAAACAAAGAATAATGACATAGGCTGTTCTTCTGCCTTAATAAGGTTTCCTGCTCCTTTTCATTCTATTTTTTCTTCTTTCGAAATGATTATTTCCACAACCCAGGGGAAGGTTTTGTTCTCATCTCTGCCAGTTAAAATCTTTGTGTGAACATATGACCCACATCACCTAAATTCATTTGCTTAAAGAAATAGTTTTTGTGAGTTTGATACCCCCCCCAGAGTAGAGAGAGAAGTATTTACTAGATCTGAGAGTATGGCCACAAAGACAGCCAGATTGGCACCACCAAGGCTGTGGCTTGATGTTCCAAAGCATTTGGTAAGGGGTTCAGGTTATTTGAGCCTTTGCTAAGCCTTTCTACCCCTAGAAAATACTAGTCCTTCTGGCGACTTTTGTAACCACACTGTGAACTGGATTTGTGAATCAAAAAAAATAAAAATATCACAACAAATAATGTCATTTAGGTTTTGTTATTTGCAAATCCTTGGTCTGCCCTTTTCCACCTCGGAGGCCAGGACTGGCACAGGGCTGCAACATAAGGCAGAGGATCAGGACAAGCAGCTGGTGCAAGGCATGTCAGCGTGTTAAAATGACTGCCCAATACTTTGTAGCATTGAACTCTTGCCTAAGGAGGTGTAGATCTTGGCTGAACCCTGGCTGGTGCACAAGCTGTTGGTAAAAAGGGTATCTGTGCAGGACTGAACAGGAACTTCTACAACCAGGTCTACCACATGGAGATTTGCAATGCAGAACAGCCTTGGGTCTGACATGACCAGAAAGACAGAGACACTGAGGAAATGCAGATGCAGGATAATGTCTTTTAAGTTTTGGCCTAGAAAAATTATCTTTGCAGCAGGAGTCTGTTTGTCTTAATAGAAAAACACAATCCTTATTATACTGCTGATTGTCATATTCCTTTGGGTGGAAGAGTCATTTTTATTCATGACTTATTTTAACCCACCCATCCCTATGAATGTAATAATCAAGAAACCTATCACAGCATGAGAAATAAGCTTCCAAATGAACATGACTAATTTCTTGCATAACCCCCCTCTCTTCTTATGTCCTATGCACCCACACTCTCTAGATAAATAGATGATACATCCAGTTCAAAGGGTTTTTTTTTTTCCGAAGAAAAATCTTGGCTGAAAATGGTAAATTGAAGTGTTATCCCACACCTTTCACATAATTTGTTTTCTTGTGATAATCTGTTGTTTGCATTTAAGTTTTCAGTGATGTCAGAATCATCAAATGAGGTGAGAGGAGGCAAAATGTGTCAGTAGGGCGCTGACTGAAGTGATGCTGTACGCAATTTACGAAGAACTCTATTAGTCCATTGCAGCCCAGAGTGTCAGTCAGATGTGGAGGATATGTGTGCTTTAAACTGGATGTACTGGGAACGTGTAGAAACAGCACATCCGTTAGCGTCAGTTTCCAATAATCCTTGTGACTCAGCTCCCAGTTGCCCACGATCAGATTATCTGGTTTACAGATTATCTGTGCTAAGGGACCAAGGACAGATTGAGTGTTACTGAGTTTACTAGGTCGGGCTCCATGCTATCTGAAATAATCTGTACTGGTTGTTTAGTACCAGCTTGGATCTAGAAAGACTGAAACTGAACAGGGGTATGTAAATACAACTTGACCCAGACACCTTTGTCACCATGATCCCTCACACCAGTGTTACTCAAAATTTTCTGTTGTTGGTGTCACAAACTACATAATGAAGAGTTTACTGTAAATCTGTTTCTTCCTTGCTGAAAATACACATGCATATCAATGTATAATAAAATATGTTTCCAAGGATTACTCTGCCTGCTAGTTGTTAACCATCCTGAGCACTCACAGAAGGGAACTTTCTTCACAGAACGTAGCAGATATTAAGAAACTGAAGTCAGTTGGGATCTGCACGATCAAAGGAATCCAGATGACCACAAGACGGGCACTATGCAATGTAAAAGGGCTTTCGGAGGCCAAAGTGGACAAGATTAAAGAAGCTGCAAACAAGCTTATTGTAAGTCATTAATTTTGCTTATTGTTTAAACTTATGTTGGACTCTCCAAAATGCTGGGCAACATTTCTCTGAACAGATTTTTCCACCACATCATCAAGATAAATTGTGAAAATTATTCTGTTTGTTACTCTAAAGGGATAATACTTTACAACAATCAGACAAATGCTGTTGCACTTTTCAAACCCATCCTATGTAAATGAGACTATGGTGGAGAAAAGATATTTATGTGGGATTATTGCACTTTACCTTCGGGTTAAAGATAAAATAAGCTTTTCATGTTCTCGTTGGTCTTCCTTAGGAACCAGGCTTCCTGACTGCCTCTGAGTACAGTGAAAAACGGAAGATGGTATTTCATATTACTACTGGCAGCCAGGAATTTGAGTAAGCTTATCTCTACTTAAATCCTGTTTTAATCCAAATTGTTCCAATAATCCTACTTATTGTCTTTAATGAGACACAAGAATATAAATGAATAAATATTCAGCTAGGACACGTAGGTTACCTTGCATTTGGAGCTGTGGCTGGCTCAAAGGTGCCTGCACCAGTAAGCAACAAAACCAACTCCTTTTCTGAAGGGAAACTGGACTTTGTACAGTCACTGTAAATAAACAGGGTTTGCATCCATAAATCCCAAATGTATCATCATTTTCCACCTAGTCAAAACAATCTGCAGGTCCAGGGTCAAAATTAATTCAAGACCTCCCTTGGGATACTTTTTATGGAACATTATCTTTTCAAAGGTATTTTCTTTCCAGTAGTAATTTCTATAGATCTTTCTCTTGCACACATAAAGGGAGGCTAATAAAGAGTTAATTCATTATGAGTCAGTGATCAT
Organism: Pezoporus flaviventris; assembly: GCF_033815535.1. Taxonomy (NCBI): domain Eukaryota; kingdom Metazoa; phylum Chordata; class Aves; order Psittaciformes; family Psittacidae; genus Pezoporus; species Pezoporus flaviventris. Next base: position 3,064,325 of record NW_026892559.1, read on the forward strand.
TTAGTGCCCTGGAGGAATTAGGGCAGAAATAAATTTCTTAAAGTAGCAAAACTTTCTGGTTTTGACTTTTCTCTTGTGATTTGTGGGTCTAACTATATCGTAATCCTCTCCCTTTCTCCAGTAAACTCCTGGGTGGTGGGATTGAAAGTATGGCAATCACCGAAGCCTTTGGAGGTGAGAAATAGGACAACAAATTGCAACTTAGTTTAGATTTTAAATTAAGATGGATTACTTTTATCAAACTTGCCCCATTGTAGTCATAAAGATGAGCACCTGCATGAGTGTAAGAAGAAAGAAACTGCTTCTCTTTTCCCATTATTCCTCTTCACTTGCTTGCAGGCTTTGAGCTGAGTAATCATTAGACTTGGGGCATGCTGATTCAGTAAACCACAACACTATTAATGCTGTTAGTAACGTGTCATGTAGAAAAAATTTCCCTGATGCAATCTGTGTTCCTTTCCAGTAACAAAACTGCCACAGAAGGTATTTTATTTATCCACACTTAAGATACATTGCATTTCAAGTAAGATTTTGAAATTACAGTTAAACTACTATTACAGTAAGTTTGATCAGTTAGTGGCAAACACTTCAAAACTAGTAAGAGTTTATAAAACACAGTACTCTTCCCCTTAGAAAAGATAACCTGGGGACGTAACATGATTGGATATAATGAGATTAAATGCTCCATCCCTGGCAATATTCAAGGCCAGGATGGACAGAGCCTTGGGTGACATGGTCTAGGGTGAGGTGGCCCTGCCTGTGGGAGGAGGGTTGGAACTAGATGATCTCAAGGTCCTTTCCAACCCAAACCATTCTATGATTCTATGATCATTTTACCAAAAATGAAACTAGGCCAGGTCAGTGGAATCAGCCATTCCTTCACCCCTCCCTCAATTAATGATTTTCTATAGGTGCCACGCGGTTTTAACTTCTACATAGAAAAGAATAAATTATGTTAGCAGTCAAATATGATTAAATTAAAGCAGTTCAGATTTTGCTTTTCATGTTACACACTTCTACTGCATGGAATATGATTTATAAATTGGGGTTAAATTATTGTAAAAGGTAGGGATAGAGGTGAATTTTGTAAATAAGCGTGTTGCTAACTGCAGTAACTACTGAAAAAGAAACCCTGACATTTTTTATTTTCCTTTTCTTTTTCTGTTTCAACAGAGTTCCGGACAGGCAAAACCCAACTAGCTCACACCCTTTGTGGTAGGTGTAATCCCTTACAAAAAAAACGCTGTTTCTGTTCAGTGAATCCATTCTTTACAACTACATCAGAATTAAACACATAGAGACAAGTTGGAATCCTTTATCTCTAGAAATACTGTGAAACAGACCCTGGTGACTCTGACAACCATTAATTGTGTCTAGGTAGAGAACTCATAGAAATGATTACTTTTTAATACTGCTCACATCACCTTAAGTTTTGCTATAAGGAGAGAGAAACTAACAGAATGTCCTATATGAGCCAGTGAAACAGGCCATCTGGAAATAATGCACGAATAAGGGTTACAGGTGGACAGAGCCATTGCTCAGAAAAGGGCAAAGGCAAGACTCTCAGCAACTCTTCATTTTCTGGTTTCAAGAGGTTTTGCTGAATGTGACATTCTGAAAGGGCACTGAAGGGATACTTCTGGTGACAGGAGCTGGATAATCAAAATCTCTGGTAGTTACCCTATTCAGGCAGTGCCAGCTGATACAGCAGGACTCTGATTTCCAGCAATAGCTCTCAAGCTGTAAATAGTAGTAAATAATAACTAATATAACTATTAATGACTCTGGAATACATTTACCAGACATTGGGTAGGCAAACATTCCTTTAAATGAATCCTATATTATACAGGAAATTATGGCAGCTTCTGGAAAAATAAGGCTGATTCTGTGGAGTGCAGTCTAATGGTCAGTAGCATCATACCCTTTTGATTGATTACAACAATCATACCTTAATGAATGATTACAACTGAATCAAGTATTTTAGCTTATTCGCTCCAAAGAGACTAAACCCACAACCAGGAACTATTCGCTTATCGGGAAAAGTTCAAATTCAAATAATTTTTGATCATATGAGTTACAGCCGGGGAAAAAATCCTACTAAATCAATACCATTAATTTGGGCAGAGGATTAAGAGGATGCTTTGAGCGTAAGAACTTACTAATAATATCCTTACCTGTTTTCAATATAAAATACACAGATTTAGTGATGGTACTGAGTAGAACACAATTTTGACACCATTATGTCTTATCTGATCTTCATTTGAGAAAAAGGGCTTGAGTTTCTTCTCAAGACTGCAGTTAAGACTTGAGATACTCCTGATTTCCAGGCTGATCACCAGGCTGGTGATAGGGATAAGCAGTTGTATTTTATTATAAAATAATAATAGAAGGAGTAAGAAAATATTTTTCCTGCTTTTTCCTTTTTATCTTGTATGAATTCACTGTAGTGACTGCTCAGCTTCCAGGACCAAATGGCTACACAGGTGGAAAGATCATCTTCATTGATACAGAAAACACTTTGTATCTTTTGGACTATTAAAGCTACAGGTAGGATGAACTGGAAAGACAGTTTGTTATAAGCAAGTAGGAGGCTCCAGATAGCTTCATACTTGTAAAACATTACAGCTGACAGGAGAGAGCCTGGAGAGCACGGTGTGTAGAGACCCACAAGGCAGTGGTTTTTGTCTCAATGGAATCTGACCTGGGAAACTTGGTTAGGATACAGATTTTATTTTAACTGGGAGGTTTTTTTTGAGATCTAATATGCCTTCTACAGGTTATAGAAGCTTTTTTATATACTTCAAGAAAAATTCATCTAAGTACTAAACGCTATTTTTAACACTTCATATCTGTGGTAGACTGCATATAAATAGATTTTGCTCACAGCTAAATTCCTAGAGCACAGATATCCATATGTCACACCCCCCTCAAACCCTGAACACAAAACAATTATCATCATGAGACCTAAGCTATCTTTAGGGTACGTGGAACAGTGTGAAGAGAAAAAGTCAGTCTTCTCATGGATGAAAATAAATAATCTTTTTTTCTTTTCCCCCATAGTTCTATTTTGGAATGGAGTTTTATTATTTTCAGAACATGGTTTGTATAAAAAGAAATCCTTAACTTTGACTAACACCAGCAGACCAGACCGTCTCCGTGACATTGCCGATCGCTTCAGTCTTGACCATGATGCAGTACTGGACAATGTGTTGTATGCACGTGCATACACTAGTAAGACCATTCCTGCAACTGGCATCAGAGCTGTTTTTTCTTTAAGACTCCTGTTTTAATATTTCTCAGTTTATTAACTAAAGCTCCCCACTTAGGATCATAAAGAGTGTTTTTCTGCCAACAAAAGTTGTAAGCCTGCTTCCATTTTCTGTTTCTGGTGTTGGAAACTGGGGCCTACAAGGATGCCGGTCAGGGACTCTTCATCAGGGACTGCAGCAATAGGACAATGGGGAATGGGTTTAAAATTAAACATGGGAAGTTCAGGTTAGATATAAGGAAGAAGTTCTTTACTGTGAGGGTGGTGAGACACTGGAAAAGGCTGCCCAAAGAAATGGTAAATTCTCTGTTCCTGGCAGCGTTCAAGGCCAGGCTGGACGGAGCCTTTGAGTAACACGGTCAAGTGGAAGGTGTCTCTGCCTATTGCGGGGGGTTTGGAACTAGATGATCCTAAGGTCTTTTCCAACCCAAACCATTCTATGATTCTATGATTCTATTTCAGCTCAGCAGCACTACATAAAGTTTTGCAGTTTGCCACAACAAGGAGTGAACTCTGCTGGTTGCCTGACAAGTGGCAGTATAGGATCTTAGTAAGAGAAACACCGACCAATGTAACCATAATTGCCTGGACGCAAGCTAATTCTATAAATGCTGTTGAGAAATTCTCTATGGTCTTGTGAATGGGACTTTACAGGAACAGATGCAGCATACTCTGCCACAAGATACTGCCTTAAAACTTCAAGGAATTTTTAAATGGGACTTTTATTTGAGAGTACAATATGAATATGAATAATATGATTAATACTATTTCTGTGTGTCATTGAACTCAACATTAGATTCAAATGTTTATACTACTTTTCAGTTCTTAACAAAAATACGATGCCTTCATGCAGAGTTTTCTTGTGAAGCTTTTCACAAGGAAGTTTTGTTACAAACTGGCACCTGCAGAAGCACAGGCACTGTTGGATATTGTAGAGGCAGCTTGGTTTTGGGTGCTGGATTTAACACTGTTGGCAGTGAAAATACAAACAGTGCAGACATTTAAAGCAGAATTTTAAAATTCAGGCTTTTGTGTCTTCTGAGCTCTTTTGGCCCTAATTTCACTTGGCAACTGTACTTCCCACCAGGTGAACATCAGATGGAACTGCTTGACTATGTAGCAGCCAAGTTCCATGAGGAAGCTGATATTTTCAAGCTACTGGTACAAGACTAATTTTATTATCATTATTACTGCTTTTAGTATAGGTTCTGTTATTTTCTTTCACTGTATTTACTTACTGAGAATAATTACAATGCAGATCATTGACTCCATAATGGCACTTTTCCGTGTGGATTTCAGTGGTCGTGGGGAGTTGGCTGAACGACAACAGAAACTCGCTCAGATGCTGTCAAGGCTCCAAAAAATATCAGAAGGTGAGAGAAACATGGCAAAATTCAGAAAACATGGATTAGAGTTAGTGCAACAGTAGCTGTTAGTAGCACAACCACCTCATAGTCCAAGTGTATTATCGATCAGGCACTGGCATTTCTTCACTTTACACCTCTGACAGTTACCAAAAAGAACAAATTGATAGTGCAGTATTTCAAGATGAGAGATTAAGGAATCTTTAGAACTATTCAACATTTAGAGTTTTTCTAGAAATACGGTTAAGACAAGTCTTAAATGAGAGAACAGGTTGTAGAACTGGAGAAATACCTGCCATGAGAAACCATGCTCCCCACATCTCAACAGTCTAAGTACACAAGCAACATGAGGAATACACAAAAGGATGAAGGCTCAGAGCCATAAAAAACTGTACCCATCACCACCTTCCCAGTACTTTGAAATGCTCTGAGGGATGAAGACAGGATGAATAGTGCTCCTCCTCTTTAGAATGTCTCAAGAATGTTGAAGAGGAATGAGTAAATGACTTTTCTTTTACGCAGTAAATTAAAAAAAAAACCAGCAAACCAACAAAGGGAGGGAGAGGGGGCTGCAGGCAGGGAGCCAGCAGAGAAGATGGGAACTGAGAAAGACTTGTTCAGTGCAACTCTGAAAAGTGCTCATTTTTGGCATAAGTATTACAGCTGACATCACACAACACCAAATTTAGGCTGTCTCCTGATCAACTCCAACCATCAGATGTAAAGAATATTTGCTTCTCTTGTACTTGAAATCTGAAGGGCTTCAGCAGCAGCCTGGCTTTTCCCATGGGTGGAAGAATATTTTGGAATTAGAATTGGATTTGGTCGACCCTCTTTGCATTGTTTTCTATTGCAGAATATAACGTGGCTGTGTTTGTGACCAACCAGATGACTGCTGATCCAGGAGCAACGATGACGTAAGATACTTTTCTCTCTTTACCAAAACTTCCTGTCCTCTGTATTACATATTTAACAGAAATGAGAGCTGAGATTGTATGGAGCCAGAGCCACCAAAATGAAGGTTCAGATTGGTCACTGGTCCCTTTAATACAAGGAATCATTCATGGATGACAACTATAGGTTTCTCTCAGTCTTCGTTATGAGATTTTTTATGTTTACCTGCTGTCTGGCATGATGGCTTCTTTCACTGTGACTTGAACAAAGAGAACAAGCCATATAAAGTACTGAAAGGCACTCAATTTTCTTTTGGAGCAATTATATATGGAGTTTAAGATGTGTATTTCTTGAGCCTCTTGAATTTAATGAGAGAAAAATTATGCCAGCATTGAACATTTGAACATCCTATCTTGAGGCCTTGTCTGTCAGTTAATCACAGTATTAACCTATGGAGTTTTCACAATTTTCTTGCTAATTTAGCTTTCAGGCAGACCCAAAAAAGCCCATTGGGGGCCATATCCTTGCTCATGCTTCGACCACCAGGATTAGCTTGAGAAAAGGGAGAGGGGAGCTGCGTATTGCAAAGATATACGACAGGTAAATCACCCTTCCTTCACAGGAAGGAAGTTCTGTTATGAGCAACTGCAAGGTGACAAGTTCATGGGACTGAAATTTAATGGTTTGACAGAGATTTAGAGTTTCAAACTAACCACGTTTCTGGATGGTAAATTGAGAGAAAATCTGACAGGACAAAGTACTTAACAGACTTACAGTTGTCTTGTGTATTGCATGCATTAAACTATACAATTTTTCATCATAAATCCTACTAGATGCTTATCTCTTAAAGAAGACCATCAAATAGTTTGGCAACTCTAGTGGTCCCTTGGCAGGAAAATTTCAGAGATGTTAAATTACTAAGTTTTGCTGACACCGTTAGTATCACTTTATGTGGTAAGCTGTGGCAGGCATAAGTCACTAAAAATCACACCAGAACTACACAGACAGACCAGTGTTTCTGGTTAGGAACTAAGAAACTGAAATGAGAGTTTGTGTTGGATTTCACATTTGCTGATCTTGGTAATACTCATCACGTTCTACAGCTTACATACAGGCATAAAGACAACGTATATGTAACCAATCTGGAATACTTCAACATTTTGGGGACCATTTCACAACTGCATTTAGCATGGGGAAACCCACATCTTTGTTGTTTCTTTTTTCCCAGCCCTGAGATGCCTGAAAACGAAGCCACGTTTGCAATAACTGCTGGAGGGGTTGGGGATGCCAAAGAATAGGCAGAAAAAATGATGTAAATGTACAGCTGAAAACAACATGGGTAACTGTGATGAAGATCTGTGTGAGGTCACCAACTGCCTGGCTGCATTTTGAGAACCAACTGAGGTCTTTCGGGAGAACACTGGGATGGATTTTGTACAGTTCAGTTTTATTGATCCTAATAAGATTTGGTTCAGTTTGGGTCTTTGTTTTACAACTGAACTCAGCAAACAAAGCTTTTAAGAAATAAGCTTGTGAATTGTTCAAAGAAGCCTTTTCTTACATTTTGTGAAAATCAAAGCTGTCCTTTCATATAAAATTAAAATACACTTTTTTAGTTTCTTTCAAAGAAAGTGGTTATGTGGTAAAATTTAGTAGTGTGAAATGGAACAGAATTGGAATAAACTCAGTTATAAAACTGATATAAATAGATGAAAAAAGCAGTGGCAGGAGCAACAGCCCAAGAACTTGGTGGACCCTCACATACCATACACGAACATGTTGCTTCAAAAATATGTTTTCAAGCATTTTTATCTTGACTAGATAAGTTTGTATTTTTATTTAGCATTCTCTACTTTTCGGAAAGAATGTTTTCAAACTGTTCATCTTAAAGTTAAAAATAAAGATTATGAACCACACTCTGCTTCTGTTTGGGTGCTTTAAACCAAACCCTGCTCTCAATAATCTCACTGATCTTTCACAATGCAATCCAACATTTTAACACCTTTTGTCTGGTTCTCTAAAGAAACAACCTTTATAGAATTTGCCTTGTCAGTCTCCTAATATAAGTAAGAATATTAACATTATTAAATAATATTATTATTAAAAAGCAGATGAAAGCAAAACCAGTGATTAGATAGGGCAGACAGGCTGACACCAATACTTAACACTGCTAATGCACATAAGAGGCCACGAAGTAAAAAGGCAGTGATGACCAGAAATTCATGCAAGAAAAGCCTGACACGGTGACAGACCTAGAATTTGCCTTCTTCAAGTGGTTTCCTAACAGATCTCTTGTTTTTCCTGAGGTAAAGCACTATTTTTAACAGTGGAGAGGAGTTTAGAAAGAGAGGCAGAGAGGTCAGCTGATCTCTGAAGCTGGATGGAAGGGATCAGCCATTCTGAGTCCAGTTCTCTGTGCCAGTCCTTCCCACACCAGGCGTTTGTATGTAACGGCCACATACTGAGTGTTGGTGAGAGCATATGGCGTCACTTGACTCCCTCCCACCCACTTAAAAGGCCCAAGTTTCTTCCAACATTTTATTTCAAGCACCAAGGCTGCTTTTTGCTTTCCTACATATGCCATACGTACACGCACACAGTAAGTACAACCAGAACAGTAAACAGCTTGTTTTCTCATTCCAGGCCAAGTTATTTGTTTGAAGCGTGTGAAAGTGAAGGAGACACACTTTCCCTTCTGCCAACCTGCCTGACTTGTGATCATGTGGCAGCCCAGAAAGCTCCGCCAATGGTGCAGCAGCAGTTTGGGCCTAGGTTTGGTCAGGCTGGTGAACACATACCCCCCACCAGGCATGGCTTCTTGTCCAGGGACAGACCAGTTGGCTACTTGTCGGTAGGTACCAAAAGCCTGAGCACAGCACAAAAGACCTTGCAACCTATGCCATCCAGCTGCCTCCTGGTTTATTTAACTTATAGATGGGAGGGTCTGGTTGATCTAGGCAGACAGACACTAGCAGCCCATAAACACAGCGTCAATGCCATGCCCAGTGTCCTTCGAGTACTTAAATAATTTCTTTGACCGCCTGCAATTAACACCACAGTGGGCAAAGAGAGGAATTCGTTTACGTTCCGGAGAGGCTGCTGTGACCCGCCTGCAGCTCCGGAGGAGGTCCATGACCGAAGGCTGCTAGCATGCCACTCACTTCCTCCCAGTCTCTTGGCACTTGGGTGAAAGCAGACATCACGGCTGCTGTCTCCCCTGTTCCTGCTCCAGATACCCTTCGTACTCTGCCAGGGATAAAAACAGAGGGAAACAACCCAGCGCACCAGTCCCACGCGGCCCCGCCGCCCTCCGCTCCCGTTATTGTCTTCTCAGCCCCGCTCCCATCTTCCGGGGGCCCAACGACTGCCAAGGCAAAAAGTCGTATTCTCCAAACGCGACTAGGCTGCAGAATTAACGTAATAGGCCGACCCCCTGCCAACCCTTCCTGCACAATCCGTGGGAGAATTTTACGCAAAACGCACGGCCTCTTCCTGCCTTACGCCGGTCTGAGTTACGCAACTCGCGTACGCCCGGTACTTACGTAACGTACGCCTCAACCTAGCTTTTCCTTACCGTCCAGAAGGAGTTACGGCATTGACTCTTTACGTAACAGACTTTGAGGAATAGGGAGAGCGTTACTCGCCTCCCTCCCTTCGTCGCGCGGGGGCCCGACTCAAGTCAAGAACGCTACGCACTTTCCGTAGCCTGCCTGCCGCGCGGACCAGTATTTCTCCAAGCGAGCTTCGGGTGTAGTTGGTTTCTGGGAATAGGCGTAGGTATTTTCGAGGGCCGCAGATTGCGCAGCGCCGGGCCGCCCGTAACGTAACCGAAGCGGGCTGGGGCGGCGGCAGCCATTTTGTGCCGGGAACCCGGAGGAAGAAGACGTTGGTGTCTCCACACTTCACGGGCCCTGGAGCCGACCGAGAACCCCGGCGTTCCCTCCGCGGACGTCCAGCGGGTCTCTGACCCACTGACCACCTCTTCTCCTTTTGTATCCCACCAAAGAAGCGAGGTGGCGCAAAGCGATTCCTCCGAGACACAGCCGCCTCTGGCTGGCCCGTCTCCTCGAACCCCCAGTCCCTCGCCGTCCCCACGGCCGGCATTCCGCTGCCTCTCTCCCACCCCTCCGGGTGCGATGAGAGGCTTCGGGGACCGGGGCCGAGACCGTGACCGCGGCGGGTAAGGGGAGGGGGCAGGCCGGGCCGGGGGGAGGTGTCGGGGCGGTGAAGGGAGCCGTTTCCCTCGCGTTGGGGGCCTCGTGGGGGGGAGGGCCGGGGGGTCGTCGTGGGGATGAAGAGGGTGCGTTCTACTGGCGGTATTGGAGGAGCTTTTGCTCCAGAAATCCTCAGGGGAGGGGGGAAGGGGGTTGGAGACTTTATTAGTAGTGCTCTGGCCGCAAGGCGGGGGGTGGGCTGAAGGGGGTTTATTTGGCTTTTCTATCGTTCGTGTGTAACCGTGTGTCCCTGCTTGCAGTTTTAGGGCCTGCATTCCGCCGCCCCCCCCCCCCCCCATTTATTTTCTGCCACCCTTCGTTATCCTGCTTCCTCCCCCCAAGCCACCAAGGTCTTGGTGGCCCGGGCAGGGGTGTTTAGACGGTCTGCCCTTCCGATTGGCATTACTCCTTCTGTACTGAGTAGAAAGATGGCATTTGATGATCTTTCTCAGTTGTGCTCATGGGCTTTATCGTGAGAGGAAATGAGATCGAAAGGTGCTGCCATGCAGGGGACTTGCATCCTCAGGAGGGTGATCTCGGTAAACCTGGCTCTGGACCAGACTTCAGGAGCATGACCAAGCTTACGTAGCAGTCAGACAAGACTTGTCTGTCTGGCACTGCAGAGGCCTAGTCCTTGATACTCTTGAATCTGCTGTTTACAGGAAGTGTGGCTTGCAGAAGGGTTCTGCAGGTTTGATTATTATTTTTTGACTCTTCCGAGGGTGGCAGCAGTAAACACAATGACATAGTATATGACTAGTTTAGGACTTGGTTTTTTTTAAGGGTTGGAAGTACTTAGACGTTGATTCCAGGCCTTTTTAAAGAGAAAGCACAATTTAGGAAAGCAGCATTTTCCGTCCTTCAGATGAGTAGTTAGGCCTTCATTTACAAGGATTGACAATAAACATTTCATGTGGGTACTGTTGTTCTTACCATGAAGGCTAGGTCAGTTGGTAAGTCTTGCCCACCCACTTCTTTCCTTTATTGTTTTCCCTCCCCACTGGGAGATTTGTATATATTTTGTTATATATTGCAGTGCACTTTAACATGTAGTTTCCTGTTGCCTGTGGCAAGAGATTAGTTGTATCCTTGCGTTATCTTACACCCACATTTCACACGCTGAAATTAAAAGATACTTTTTTTTTTATCAGGGGAGAGTTCTGGTGTTTTTCCACTAGTAGAGTTCCAGCTTAGTTTTTAACCCAAGAACACTGGAGTAAATGCATTCGCAAGTGTGAGATAGTTCAAACCCCAGCTGTTTTGGGAGTTTAGTGAGTGAGTTTGAGTATGCAGCTTTATATACAGTTGCTTAACACTGGCCAAAGCATTATCACAATGCTTGGCGTGCCTTAACATTTTTGTCATCTCATCTTGCGTAAAGACTTTGATTGTAGGTGAGTGTTTCACTCTTAGGTGAGGGATTTTGCATAAGTGAAAGGAGTGCCTACATTTTGCAAAGTTTTTGGACATTTGCATGGAAAATCCTTTTCTTGGCATGTTATCCTGGAAGCTTTAATGCATAGGGATTCAGTTTATTAGTTATGTTTAATGGTTACAAATATTTTCATACCTTAACATCATACGTCATAAATAACCTCTATAAAATTTGGGGCCATTTTAAAGTTTAGCACCTTTTCCTTGCTGATTCTTTCATAGGCCAACAAAATGAAATACAGGCTTTCTGGTTTCCTCCTGTCAGGGGTGAGTTGTAGGTGATTTCTTAAAATTGAAAGTTGTACTATTTTGTTCTGGAATATAACAACTTTAATCAGTTCTGCCCCAGAAATTATGGCACCAGTAACATTAGAGAATGTTTTGAGTTGATCTGAATTTAACACTTGAAAACTGTTGGCAAATCAGTGGAATAATCTTAGATTCAAATCAGTTAACTAGAATTTGAATCTTGTTTGACTTGTAATCAGAATGTAAAGTGTCAGTTACTGCCAGTTTAGCTGATAAACTTCAGTAGAGGCAGTGTTCAGGGACTGCTGCAGGGCGCACTTCTGTCAGGTCAGTACACAGGCAAAAATGGAGACCTGAAACTATTTGGCTTCTATATAAAATACATCAGTTCTTCCCTCTGGATAGCTATGGAGCAAGTATTTGTAATACCCAGCTGTTTTTAGTGTCCAGTTTTGCAGTCAGTTCTTTATGTGTTTCATAATGAAACTTCACTGAAACTTTGAAACTCCAGTTGATTTCAGTCAGATACAGGTTTTGTTAGCACTACTTGTATATAGAAATAGTTGTCATTTTGACCTCAAGTGAGCATGAGCAACAGCAAACACCTCCAGTATAGGTGAATGTGCCTGTAAATTAAAATCTATACTTTTTCTCTTTTTTTCCACTTTGATCTGAAAAAAAATGTAGTGCTGAAACGAATTTCTGAAGTTGCCTTTCACAGGCATGTTACAAAAGTTGCTGAGCATGCAGCTTGTCTGGGGGATCCCATAGACATACCAAGGAAAAAATAAGGTATATTTATAGGAGGGGGGATGAGACTAAATGCACAGTTGCAACAAAGCAAACATTTAAAAAATTACTTAGCAGGTTTTAAGTTAAATTATCAACCATACTTAGCTTTTCCAACAATGCAACCTCTTCTTTTTGTTAATGTGTTCTTTTTTTCTGGTCTGTCAATCACTATAATTTGTAGTTTTCACTGGAAGCAATTTGAAGACTAAATGTAGTTAATGGCTGAACACAGTCTTGTGTTTAAGGTAATTCAGAAATTTGTTTCAGTTCTTCCTTTTTTAGCACCCCTCTCCTCCCAGGTCACTCATGTCAAAAGATTGCTTTAGGATTTTTGTTGCTTTTGGTTTGTTTCATTAGTAGTTGATTTTTTTTTTTTTTTACTAGCTGACTGCCTGGGTTAGGTGCAGCCACTTTGGATTTGCTGTCTAAATAGAAGTCTTCTTTTACATGGGCATTTCTCATGAATCCATATTTTGGAGAAGGCTGTAGCTTTCTTAAGCAAAATCTGAATTAGAACAAAATTTGATAGCACTGGGAAAAATACCTTCTGCTGTGTTTGTACAATACTAATGAGAGCACTGTGGCTTTTTTGGTGGAATTTTAAAATACATACTTTGTAATATTCACAGTAAATAATCATTCTGTGCCACTCAGTTTTCAGTTATTCTTCCAGATTATTGGCAGAAGCTCATGCTGTGTCTAATGCCTTAACGAGTGATTACAGTCAGTTCTTAACCTTCTAAAGTGTATTACATTAACTGGGTAAAAACTTAATGTGAGCAAGAAGACTTACATGAGAGAGTAAAAGCAGTAGCTCCTGAGTTGTTCTGCTGGCTAGGAATTTTTTAGTAAACATTAGCTTTTTACTTTCTTGAGTCTTCCTCCAAAGCATGTGAGAGGGGGTATGATTTTTCCACATACTTTTTTTGGTTTGGACTTGTTGTTTTTTTTTTTCCCTGTTAGGCTCTGGTTTAAAGAAAAAATATGCATTTTTTTAATTGATTTGGTTCCAGATCCACAGATGGACTTCAGGCTTGGCGGGACTTACGTACTTTCTGTTCTTCACTCTTGGTTTGCTTGATAAGAAAGGCGAGAAGACATAGAGGGGGAGACAGTGAAGTAGCTGTTTTTTGTGCAAGACTAACCTTGGGAGAGGTACAAGGAACTGACAATTAGAGATTTTTGTCATCCCTTTCATCTAACCATGTTTTAAGTGTACTGTCAGTTTCAAGAAGAGGTAAGTGCTGTAGCTGTACCCACAGAGTTGTCCTGAGGGAGGACAGAAACCAAGAGACAGGAGCTTTAAGGCAGTGATTTACTGGCAGTGGATGATGATTTGGGGTTTAAAACAGAGTTATGTTATTTCAGGAAGTTGCTTGCCATCATAGTGATAGGCAGGGGGTGACTTATGCTAGGTTACTGTGCTCATGTGTCACCTTGGGGAAAAGAGAGTGAAAATGCTTAAGAAAACTGTGTAAATTCCAGAGGAATTAAGTACTGTCTTACAACTAACACTGACATTCGCAGGTTTGGAGCAAGTCGTGGAGGTCCTCTTCCTCCAAAGAAATTTGGTAATCCGGGGGAACGTTTACGGAAGAAAAAATGGGATTTAAGTGAGCTGCCCAAGTTTGAGAAGAATTTTTACGTGGAGCATCCGGAAGTGGCCAGGCTTACTCCGGTAGGTTTTCACAGCCTGTCTGTTCCATTTTGCCTACAACAGAAAATGTCACAAGTGGAAAAACTTGGAAGCCTGGGGAAGTGTGTAATAGAACTGTCTCTTCCTTAAGCTGTTTTGGTACGGATGCTGTTTCTAGTTGCCTTCTGTAAGTTTGTATTCAGTAAAGGTGGTGTTCCTGCTGTTGGCTGATTTTATATGAGAATATTTTGCATTTGATCTTTTGTAATTTATCATCATAATGCTTGTCTGGTCAAGCTATTTGTCAGTGTAGATAAGACTTGGAGAATTTCAGAGTTGTAGTACTGGGAATGCCCTGGAGGAACCTAAACTAGTAAATTAAGAGTTGCAGAAATGCATGAGAAAGGTTCAGAAGTAATGTTTTATCATAATAATAATTGAGGCTGAAAGAGGCCATGGGAGATCTCTATTCTAACTCTGCTTAGAGCAGGGCTAATTACAAAACCAGAGCAGGTTGCTTAGCACCTTGTCCTTTTGAGTTTGAATATCCCCAGGGATGGGGAGTTTTTTATATCCTTTCTGGGTGGTTGTCCCATGGCTTAATGTTTCTCATGGTATTTCACTCCCCCCCAAAAAAAGGATTTGCAGCATTTTCTCTATAGTGACCCATTGGGTAGTTGAAAGTTGGAGCTAAATTGCCTTGTTAGTCCTCTTTTTCCCAAGCTAAACAAACCCAGCGCTCGTTTTTCATCATACAGTCTGTACTCCAGCCTCTTGCTTTCTCCCCATAATCGGACATGGCGTGGTAAAACAATGTCCTTCTTATACTGGGGGCTCAAAACTAGATACAGTACCTTGTGTTTACTCTCTAGATACAGTAATCCCCCCCTTCCTACTCAACTTGAGTCTAGTCCTTTTTTTCCCCTCTTTAATGTCTTTGGTATTTAGAAATTAAGAGATTTCATCCTTAACATGAGGACACAAACAAATGTTCTTACCCAGTTCCACAGTCTTAGAAATCTTAACATGAAGTATTCCTGAGATACAGATGTGGCACGAAGGAACTGAAGGAGACACTGGCTTTTTAAAGATAAAACAGCTGGAACTACTGAACCACAGTCAGCATTTGCTGCTGCAGCTGTCTTTGCGTGGCAAACTCAAAGGATTTTCACGTATTTCCCAAAAGTTGTTTTCTTTTTTACCATTTCATTCAAGCTCAAGAGATTCTGACAAATAATTTATTGCTTTGGATAAAGTGCTTGTTTGGTGTTTGATGCGTATCTTTCTGTTGATATTTAATGAGCATTAGAATAAGATCATGAATTGTGGAAGCATGTTGCAAAATCCAGTTGGACTTGCAAGGTAGGCTAGACAAAAGATGTAACACTACTTCTAAGCCTAAAATTATGCTTATGTGGATACACATTTCAGAAATCTTTTATGAAGTTCCATTATTATAAAAACTTGGGAGATCTTAGGGTATCATTATTATGTTACCTGGGCTCTTTTTCATTCAGGAAAGAAGTGCTCGTTCTGAAAAGATTCCAGGCAACACTGCTGAGTTGCAAGTTCACTAGCAAGAGCTCTGTGTTTAACCACCTTGCAGTGTCTTAGTTGAAGGAGAGGACTGCCCTGCCTTCAGCTTGGGCGAGTATATTAGGGCCGGTTTATTTTGTTTAGTTATTAGCACTGTCACATGAAACATGTTTCTTATTAGAAATGGAGGATCAGGTAACTTTTGAAGCTTTTTGTCATTTCTGGCCTCTGGGAAAAAAAAAAAGAGTCTTAATTCCTACAAATACTAAATTAATACACTTTTCATTATAAAGGGCTGGTTGGAAGGAGAGACATTATTCTTTCTAGGCTACGTAGAGAGCTTTTACATCTGAATATTGGAGAAGCTGTGTGATAGCTCAGTCCTAAAAACAAAATCTTCAGGAAATCTGTCATCTTAGGTGACTGTTTCAACTCAGTTCTCTAACAAAGCAGTTACCCAGAGGTGTGAAGTCCCTTAGTAGTTAGAAACACGCATTTTAAATCCCTGCTGACCTTCAGCATTTATCTTTGTTTTGTGTTTTTTGTTTCCCACATAAATAGTATGAAGTTGAAGAATTGCGCAGAAAGAAAGAGATAACAATCCGAGGGATGGAAGGCTGCCCTAAGCCCGTGTTTGCCTTCCACCAGTGTAGCTTTCCACGTAAGTATTTTGCCATTCTTTAAGATCACGAGGATTACTGGGAAACAGTAACAGGCCTGTTCTGTTTTCTAAAAGGTTTTCTGAAGCTTCAGTTATCCTTTTAAGAATTTTTTTCTGTTCTTAAATTCTTAGAGTATGTGATGGATGCTTTGATGGACCAGAATTTTACAGAACCCACTCCAATTCAGTGCCAAGGCTTTCCACTAGCCCTCAGTGGTCGTGATATGGTGGGCATTGCGCAGACTGGCTCTGGGAAGACGCTGGCAGTATGTATTTTTCCCTTTTATTTATTTACCTTCCTAGTTGCTTTACAGAAACTACCCTTTGCTACTTGTTAGTAGTAGGGCTTTTCAGTATTACAGGTATCAAGTGAGATGATGACCTGTTTTTAAAGCTTGTTTTACAGCGTCATGGTTGAGACTTCAGTTTCAACTCAGCAAGTCTGTCTTATTCACAGGCAAATATTTTGTCTCTCTTTTGGGATGCTTAGTCACTTCCCTTTGGTCTAGGCTTACACTGTGGTTTAAAAACCAGTACATGCTGTTATGCAAGTTAAAAGAAATGTTTGTGAGTCTTCAAGGTATATGTTAATTTTATTTGCAGTGATTAGGAAGGAATTTTATTCTTCATGAAAAGCTAGGGCTCAGTTCTGCTAACTTAGACTCCAAATTTAAGTGAGCTTTCCTTTTACAGGTACTGAGCAGCTATATTTTGTGCTCATACCAAAGCAGATACAGTTGATCAGCAGCTCTGAAAATCTTCCGTTCTGTCAGATAAATGCAAGTATTTGTTTTTGCAGAAGCATTTTTATATAGCCAAGGATTCTTGCTGTGTCTCACATCAGGTGTTAGTTTCTTGAAAGAATGTTAGGCTAAAGGGGCTCTGCTGTAATCCGTTTGTCATGGCAGGAGGTTGTTGGCATTAAATATTGAAGTCCTGTGTCTTGATTTAAAATTCTTCTGTTTCAGTACTTGTTGCCTGCAATTGTTCACATCAACCACCAGCCATATTTGGAGAGAGGGGATGGCCCAATTGTAAGTGCTTGTTGATTCTCTTCCTTCTTGTGTGTATGGCACGGCGTTGTTAATGTGTACTTTAATTGGTACATCAGAACAGGAAGTAGAGAAATGTTTACTATCACAATGTGAACATCCCACTCAGTTGAGATTCTGTGCATTTGCTGACATAGTCTAAAGATATTTAAATGTTTTAGATAATAAAGACCATATGGTCCAACTTTGCTTATGGTATCTATTCGGAGCCCTTAAGTTAGGGATATGCATGCAGCTTGGTTATCCTGAATTGATTCTGGAGCTGTTCAGCTTGGAGAAGACAAGCTGCGTGGAGACCTCAGAGCAGCCTTCCAGGTATCTGAAGGGGGCCTACAAAGATTCTGGAAAGGGACTCTTCATCAGGGACTGTAGTGATAGAACAAGGGGCAGTAGGTTCAAACTCAAATGGGCAGGACTTAGATTAGAAATGAGGAAGAAATTCTTAATAGTGAGAGTGGTGAAGGCTGCCAGGGAAGCTGTGGCTGCCCCATCCCTTGCAGTGTTCAAGGCCAGGCTGGACGCAGACTTGAACAACCAGGTTTAGTGTGAGATGTCCCTGCCCATGGCAGGGGGGTTGGAACTAGATGATCTTAAGGACCTTTCCAATCCTAAACATTCTATGATTCTGATTCCTTTTACAGTGTCTGGTTCTAGCACCTACTAGAGAGTTGGCCCAGCAAGTACAGCAGGTGGCTGATGATTATGGCAAATGTTCAAGGCTGAAGAGTACCTGCATATACGGAGGAGCACCCAAAGGTCCCCAGATCAGGGATCTGGAAAGAGGTAATTTTAAAATGGGTGTGTGCAGTTTCTGGAGGAGGGGGTATTCTAAAATCTCTGTAAAATCACCTTCTTAAAACCTTTTTGGAAGGGGTGTGTGTGAATGAATCTCCAGTTGCAGTGATACTTCATGAGGTAGGTTCTCTGTTGTATAGTGACTTACTTGAATATTAGATTTCATTTTTATTTTCTCTTTGAACTTGTGAAGATCATCAAGACATCAGAAGGGGGGAAAGAAAACTTAGCAGAAAGATAACATGTTTCTTGTAGCAGCAGGACTGTGTTCAGATCCATGTGGGAAACACCCCCAGCTGTGATCTTTGGGGTATTTAGTGAATTTACTTCGGAGGAGTACATCATTGACAACAGAGACTGCAGTTTATTCAGTCTCCTGAAGGCCACTGCCTCCATTAGAAATCTAATTCTTGTATGAGCTTTATAGAAACTGGAAGTACACCCAGCTTTGTCAGCTCTGAGGGGTCCAGGTTGACACAAAGATCTGTTAAAAGAAAAATACTCTGCATCTCTAAGTGCAGTATCAAGAAAGCTGCTAGGGTTTTGCTCTTCCCCATCTCCTTGCTTCCCTAAATTTACCTTATGTGGACATTTCAGTGACACTGAAGGACTTGCCTGTAATATCTGGGAATTGGTGGAAACCAATCCCTGTTAAGGAATGTATAAATTATAAATTGCCATACCCAATATTGGTTTATGACTATTTGAAGTCTGTTTTTATGCTAACAGATCAGGCAGGATGGTTATCTGTCACTATTGGTTCATAATTGCTCATTATTAAAGCCAAAAGGTGGAAGTAACTTGACCTGCATAGCGAGAGAAGCACTTCGTGTTTGATTAACATGGGCAGTTTAGCTGGAGTTTGCTCTTTTTCTAGAGAGCTGTCTAGACTAAATGCATCTGGATGAAGGTGGGTCAGGCTTGAGGAGAAGCTTATTGTACTCTTGATTTTTGGACAGCTCTTCACTGGTGTTTTCTGACAGCTTTTAGTTTCTATACTGCATTTATTCTAATAGCACTGTAACAGTAATTTCAGAATGAAAAAAATAAATAGGGCTTCTACTGAAATGACTCAGTCTTGGGTAGGAATGAGGGTGGTGCTTTTTTTTTTTTTTTCTTTAAACAGTTTTGCTCTGGAAGGTGATTCATTCTGACTAAAAATACCGATTGACATTCAAATGAAGAGCCGTACTCTTTTTCCTTACTCTTTTTACTTACTCTTTTTTGAAGGTGTGGAGATCTGCATTGCTACACCAGGTCGCTTGATTGACTTCCTTGAAGCAGGAAAGACCAACCTTCGTCGGTGTACATACCTAGTGCTGGATGAAGCAGACAGGATGTTGGACATGGGATTTGAACCCCAAATTCGTAAAATTGTTGACCAGATAAGGGTGTGTGAACTTTGTAAAAGGACAGATCCTCTGGTTTCCCATTCAAGGTTCAGTACCTTAAATCCTTAAATGAATCTGTATTCCCTTTTTCTTAGCCTGACAGACAGACCCTGATGTGGAGTGCGACTTGGCCAAAAGAAGTGCGCCAGCTTGCTGAGGACTTTCTGCAGGACTATGTTCAGATCAATGTGGGAAACTTGGAGCTGAGTGCCAACCACAATATCCTGCAGATAGTGGATGTGTGCATGGAGAGCGAGAAAGACCATAAGTAAGCTGATTTTCCTACCATTTCACTTGGGTTTTTTGGCTGTACTTGAAGAACCAACACCATCTTGTGAGCCAAATACAAATTCCGAATGGTGAAGTTATTTGTAGTATTATTTAACCTTGGACTGTCAATCCTGTAATTGACTTATCTTTTGTGTATGTTCTAACCATACCATTGTACGACAGACCTACATAGAATCATAGAATGGTTAGGGTTGGAAAGGACCTTAAGATCATCTAGTTCCAACCCCCCTGCCATGGGCAGGGACACCTCACCGTACACCATGTTGCTTAAGGCTTTGTCCAGTCTGGCCTTGAATGCTGCCAGGGATGGAGCATTTACCACTTCTTTTTGGCAACCTGTTCCAGGGGCTCACCACCCTCACAGTAAAGAACATTAGGTGTAAGTGATACCTACTTATTTTTGGGGATGTGTGTTGTGCATATATCCAAGAGAGTGCTCCTATATTCTTGTATGTGTGTATATACATCTTGGCTCTCATGTCTGTTTTAGACTGATACAACTGATGGAAGAAATCATGGCAGAGAAAGAAAACAAGACTATCATCTTTGTGGAGACAAAGAGGCGTTGTGATGATCTCACTCGAAGGATGCGCAGAGATGGGTGATTAGCTTTTCCTCTCCTTCCCCTTCTTTTTAGTGGGAAATAGAATCTGTGATCAAAAGCTGTAAGGTTTAAATGTTCATGATGCTATTTTGGGGAGCAACATGTCCATTATTTTCTTGGCTGAGTTCAGATTTGGTTTCTCAGAAGCTTCCAGTCCATCAAAGCATTAGTGCAATATTAGTGCAAGAGAGCATTTGTAAGCTGTGCAGCTTTTAGTGTGTCAGAATACTGATAAACCAATTGGGACTGTTATCAGTACAACAAATGTAATTTGGCTTAGATGGTTGTGTATGTAGGTAATGGGACTAATATGCAAGAAACAAACCACTATATGTGCTGGGTAGATACAGGCCAGAGTAGGAGGACAGGGATAACGTATTTCTCGAGTCTCTTTGTTTTTTGCCTTTTTACCAAAATGCCAGTAAAGCTTCCTTTTGTCTTTCATGTATGTACTTTCTGTCTATACTAATGTGCATCTCTGTTTGGCAGTTGGCCAGCTATGTGTATCCATGGAGACAAGAGTCAGCCAGAAAGAGATTGGGTGCTTAATGGTGAGTCCATCACTGAGGGGAGAATAGCTTGGGCCACTGTACTTAATTTACTGAGGCATGATTTCTCTGGTCATCTGTTGATGTTTTTTCTCTATACCAAATAGATACATTTCGAAAGAACTTCCTTTACCTTTGTACTGTTAATTTCAGTACTTGTATTTGCTGGTTTTTTTTTTCCTTGACAAAAACACAGTGGAAGAATTACTTAACCCACAGAGCTGGATTTTGAGGAATAGTTGACACCTTATATACTGACATTCTGGGGTTTCTGACATTGCACTCTCTCACCTAGAGTCTGCAAAATGAGCATTTAATGTAAATCAAGTGCAGGTAACTTGGTTGTTTTGAAAAAGCTTACTTCATAGCATACTTTGTTTTACAGAGTTTCGTTCTGGAAAGGCTCCTATCCTCATTGCTACTGACGTTGCATCTCGTGGGCTAGGTTTGTACACATAGACCACTCTTGCCTACTGCTGAGTATTTTTCTTCTTTGGACTGAAATATGCTTTCTTAAAAAAAATTCAAAGCGTGATTTTCCCCCACATGTGAAATACGTTTTTTAACATTAATCTTTTTTTTGTCTTTCATATTCAAAGTCTCTTCCTGCTCCTAATGAACAGGCTTTGGTCTGCAGCAAGGCCTAGGCATGACCAATCGATCGCCAAGAGGGAGAAGAGACGTCCAATTATGCAACCCAACCCTTCCACCACACTCCTTTCCCAAATCCAGCTTTTGTTGCTGGATGGTAGGGATGGATTGCTCTCAGTTCAGACCGTGTCAGATAAAAGTCCCAAGTAGGAAGCTGTGGGAGAGCATTTCAAGAACTAATTGCATTTCAATGGCTAATATTCTCCCTATATGACACACCACAGATTTGAGCATACCAGCCCCAGTGTACATGCATGTTTACCCCACAGATGCATCCACATCTGAGAAGGCACTGCTCCAGATCTTTGACACGTAACCTTCCCTCCTCTGTGTTCCTTCTAGGCAGGACCACTGAGATTATACATGGCCTTTAAACATCATGTTACGCAGATGTGTAACTGAATCAAAATTGCACAGCTCTATTCTGGTGGTACGAAAATGATCTGTCTGGATGCATCAGTTGTGCCCCCATTTTTAATACGCATATTTGTATTGTGAAATGCTATGTGCTAAACACAGTCCTTGTGCATCTGCCCACTCTAGGAGGATGGTGTCTCAAATGCTCAGAGTTTAATAACAGACATTGAATACCCTCCCCGAGTTTGGTAGCAGATAAACTACTTGTGGGTCAGTGTCTCACTGTAATAAGTTTTAGGCAAAATGGTTGGTGCAGATAAGCTCAGAGAAATCTCTAGTTTGTTAAAAAAATCTCAGCTATCTGCACTCTTTATTTGTCATGTGCTGAAAGGGTGGCTGTGTTGTGCATCGTATGGTCACTTTAATACAAGCAGACCATTACTAGACTTGGCAGCCTTTGTTCACACAACCTTCACCCCTCCTTCCCCTCCTCCTCAAAAATTGTCCAACACTTCCTCAGAGAAGCAATTCTATGGACTTCAGTCTCTGCCCTCTAGGGTCATGTCTGGACCTGTGCAGTTAGAACTTGGGCCTGTTGGGAGAAGGGACTGAGGCCTGAAACCACTTTATATGAAAGAGAGCTGCTTTCTCTAGCAGCGTTTTTTAAACAGGCTTGCTATGTGCTGGTAGCTTCTTTGTGCATCTTGCCTAGACATTTAAAACAGCCTCCTCCCCCTCAAAAAAAAAAAACAAACCACTCTCCCCAAAACTACTCAATTGGATAACACTTCGGAAAACAGTCTCCCCACTTTCCATCCTCCACTTCACTTGAGCTGAGGGGGAAAGGTACCAGAGTCTGTTTCTTGTTACTGAACAACATCTCAGCTTGTTTTGGGGCCCTGAGTTTGCTGCTTCTTAAAATTAAGTCCCTTAACTGGCAAACTTCTGGATGACTTCCTCCAAGATCCTGGAAAGTGAAGGCTTCTACCTAAATAACATAAAACAGGGGCGCGCGCCTTTTGGCTGAGTCACCAGGGCTTTCCCTCTTCCTAATGGAACATTGGTTTCAAAAAAGCTTCTTCCAGGTAAGTTCGGAGTCCCATAATGACTGCTTTGTGATAATTCCCTGGAGTGAGGTCCTCTCTCTGCACTGATTTATTTTTTATTTTTTACTTTATTTTTTGTTCAGTTTATTAAACTAAAAACATTGAATTTGTTTTGTTTTGTTTTCTTTAACAGAAGCTTTGATATCAGTTGCAGGTCATTCTCAGTGCAGGGGTGGGGGCACATCTACATTGAAGGTCTGAACAGCTCTCTAGACTAGCCTATTTGCTAGTTTATGTCTCTCCTGATTAATAATTGGAGACTGCCTTGCCACAGGGTACTCTGATGGTCTGACAAAGGGAATGTTTCCCAGGTAGCTGTCAAAAATGATTGACAGTTGCAATTCTTGATCCTGCTACATTATCTTCTAAAGGCGCAGGAAGATTGCAGGTGTGCGCAGACACTTTGGAGCATGCTAGACCGGAGAAGTCGAGTCTTGTACTTGCTCTGGTGTTTTCTTCAGCGAGCTACGTGCTCTACGAGGACCACTTTCTAATCTGGAAAACACCCTTGCATTTTCCTCTTCCTGCCTTCCCATTCTTCCCACTCCTCCCCAGTCAAGTCAGTTCTGTCTGCCTTGATAGCTACAATTACCTGTGCTTTCTGCAGGGAAAGCATGTCCTTGTGGTAATCCATACCTCTGTGGTAATTCAAGTCACTTGGCTACTGGTGGATGTGCAAAATGGGACTGACTGAGGATCATGTAGCCTGCAGCTTGTCAGACTAGTTCCACCATGGCTGTGAAGATGCAATCTGTCATACGTACTCCTCTCTTTACTTTTATTCCTTATTAAAAAACCCTCTTGCAACAAGGACCCTAGCTGGAGACTCGCGCAGCCCCCTGTGAAACCTGCCTTCTCACTCCCTTTTTTTGGTGTGATTCAGGACTTTGGAGTCAGCAAAGACTGAGGAGCCCCCCGCTTTGCTGTAATAAGAAACAGACATCAAGTCCCCCTCTTTGTCACTACAGCCCTCTTGTTTTTATTTTTCCTACAACCCCTTTGAAATTGATGCAGTCTGGGCAATAGATGCAGTCTGACCCTTTGGATGTAATTTTTGTATCTTCATTTTTTTGACAATTGCCCCCAAGAACCCCGAATAGGGGACAAAAAGCGTCGGAGGACCTGAAACTTTTACCTGAAGCCAGGTTCTCTGGCGCTTCACAACCAAATGGGGCTACAGAGAAGCGTCTAAGCCAGTTCACAGAGCGAGCGTGTGTGGGGACTTCCCGCTGCCATGGACCCTTGATGCATGCTCCCCGCGCTCCAGTGGTCCCGTGTCAGAGGGCGGAGTTTTCGAAAGGAGGCCGCCAAAAATAAAAGGCAAAGAGACGGGATCGGCTGCAGCGGTTTCCCACAGGAGGAGGGAGTGTGCATCGGTCTGGTAACAAACAGAGAATGTTTCTCTCTTTAAAACAAAACACAAAACCAAAAAAGAAAGAAAATCACAAAAATCTGTGTTTTATCTTGGATATTTTCAGAATATTCTTCTTAAAATGCAGATTTTAAATCTTTTTTTATGAGCTGTTAGGGTACTTACTGTAATAGAATGCTTTTAAAAGACACTGTAAGAGTAAATAGGTGCTTTTGGTACTTTAGGTGCTTCCACTGAAGCGTTGCACTAACATTTACTCTGTTCTTGTCCCATAAGTTTATAAAGTCTCTTCCCATAAGGCACACAGTTCTCATCTCCTAAATTTTAATAATACTTTGCAGACAGGGCAATTTGGATAATTTAATTTATTTCCTGCTTCCCTCTGACACTAGAAGAAGGGAATTGTTAACAAAATTCACAATTGTCCAAATTACAGAATCTTGCCAGAACTGGATGGAACAGCACGGTAAAATGTTAGTGCAACGCATTCTAGTGATAACTACAAAGCTGAGTTAAGATATTGTAGGTCTGAATAATTTTTAATGAGTTGGCTGAATAATGCTAATGTAATTGGAGTATCTTAAGCTTTAGGCAAGGGAAAGTAGTCACCATATTTTATTAGGACTGTAAAAGTAAATGTTTCTAAGATTGCCTTTTATTTCATGTTACTGAGTGGAAGGTAAGTGGTCTTACTACTGTTATTGTTAGACTTCTCCCAACAGAGTAAAAGCTTTACCATGGCAGTTCTGCCCTTCCTCCACCCCAGTTTGCTCTGTCTGATGGTGGCATTTTCACTTTCCAGATTGCATTTTTAAAAATAATAATAAAAAAATAGTACAGAATTCAGTTGGCTTATTCACAGACACTGGTGTCTTGGACACAGGAAGATAGAGAAATGCATTCCGGGGAGGATAAACTTAAGTCTTCTACTCTTTTGGGATGAGTCTGTCTTGTATTTATTCCATGCAATTACTAACTTTGTATTTTTTTTTTCTTATTACTGTCACCTGCATTCGTGCTCCCCACCTTTCGTTGGCACGTCCTCTCTTCTTCTTCCCTTTCCTCAACCCTCCCCCTTCACTGTGCTTCGCACATGGGCGCTTCACAAGACGTGGAAGATGTTAAATTTGTGATAAACTACGACTATCCGAACAGCTCTGAAGATTACGTGCACCGTATTGGCCGTACCGCACGTAGTACCAACAAAGGTACTGCCTACACCTTCTTCACACCAGGAAACCTGAAACAAGCCAGGGAGCTTATCAAAGTTTTGGAAGAAGCCAATCAAGCCATCAATCCAAAACTGATGCAGCTTGTGGACCACCGAGGAGGAGGAGGTGGTGGAGGTAAAGGCACATGGTAAAAGGGATACACAGGGAATAGGTTCCCCATTTTGAGGGAGGGAAGATTAAAAGAGGGTAGGGAAGTAGGAAATGCAGTTCTGAGGTAACAGTGACAGAATCGTAGAATCGTAAAATCAACTAGGTTGGAGAAGACCTTTAAGATCATCAAGTCCAACCTTCACCCCAGGACTGCCAAGTCCATCACTAAGTCATGTCACTGAGGGCCTCATCTGCACAGCTGCTGAACACTTCCAGAGATGGTGATTCCACCATTTCCCTGGGAAGCCTTATAAAGCTGATTTGTACCCAAGTTTTTAGCATGTTTTGTAGGTGTAGTTTTACCTGTTCAACAGAGAGGTACTCCGCTGTCGAAATTCTTTTTTCTCTGGATAAGATCCTCACAGAACAAATTTTGCTTGAATTAATGAATTCCTGTAGCTCCTACCTAAGCACAGGCAACAAGATGTGTGTGCACACATGTGCAATATTGGAATAAGGAAAGGGATACACTGACTTTGTCTTCAGGGACTGAGGCTGTTTTTCCTTCCATTCCCTGAAGGAATAATATGTTTCCTTACGTTTCCAAATTAATAATGAATTTCTTCTGTTTCCTTGTCTCCAAGCACATGCATTAAGAGCCCTTTTTGAAATTCATATTTACACCTTGAACAGAGTGAAGAGGTGTATTACGCACAGCTGTGCAGGGAAGTCATAGTCAAAAGAACTTGCTCCTTGGTGGCTAAATTGTGGCTGCAGAAGGGGGAGAAAGGGTGGCATAATTGTACCAGAGTTCATTGTTTAAGCCTTGTTTATGGTACTAAATTTTAATGTATTCATCGCCAGGAGGTCGTTCTCGTTACCGAACGAGCAGTTCAGTAAACAACCCTAACCTGATGTACCAGGAAGAGTGTGACAGGAGGCTCCGGGGAGTGAAAGAGGGCCGGAGAGACTCAGGTGGCTTCAGAGATCGTGAGCGTGGTGAGAGTTATGCCAACGGAGCCAACAAGACCTATGGCAGTGCCTACGGGAGCCCAAATTCTGCTTTTGGGGCAGCACAGAGCCAGTATGGTTACACTCAAGGGAGCTATGGAGCAGCTGCCTATGGCACGAGTGGCTATGGCACTGCAGAGTACAGTGCTAGTGGCTATGGTGCCAGCACCACAGCTGCCACTGCTGGGAGAACCTCACAGAGCACTACCCAACAGCAGTATGCAGGGATGGTGGGGCGCTCGGGCCAGCAGCCACAGCCGCTCATGTCACAACAGTTTCCGCAGCCCCCTGCCACTAACGTGATGGGCTATATGGGACAGACTGCCACCTACCAGTATCCCCCCCCTCCACCTCCTCCACCCCCCTCCCGCAAATGAGACCACTCACCACTGGGGACCAGTGTAGACCTTTTGCATTTAAAGGAACCTTTTCTTTCTCTTCTTTCCCATTGTGATGTCTCTCTTATGCAGGTTAGACTTAGAATTCACCATTCACATCCCTTGAGCCCACCAGAAATGGCCCCCAGTCACATGACTGACCCTGTCCTCCTTTTTCTTTTTCTTTTTTTTTTTTTTTTTAATTAAGAGATATATATAGTTGACTGGAAAATTTATTATTTTTTGTCTTGCATGTTGAGAAAATTGGAAGTTTTATTTTCTCTAAAAGAAATGGGTATAAAGCAGATAGGTGCCAGCTTGATCATCTTGGTGTCTTAAGGTTTGTGTGAAAACTTTCTTTTGAGGGGAAGAAGTTGCTATTCTGTAACACATTCACTTAAATTCAGGAAATATCAAAGAGGGATAGGAAACTTTGGGAAGCCAAAAAGCACTTGATTTAAAATGATAAATGCAAGGGAGCAATGCTCACTTCTCCTAATCTTCTTTTGTTTTTTTAATAGCTCACTTACTGCTTGTAATCCGTTGTAGGTGACTTTCTGTAGGAAAACTCTGCTCATTTGTCTGAGCTGGGCGGTGTTCAGAGTAATGCCCCAGGTACGTTGCTGGAGTTTTCTACAGCTCTGGAAGCAGTGGCCCCATCTTTCTGGTACCTGTAGCAGCCTGCAGTAGGGAAGCTGGGATTAAAACCCCCATGCCAGAAACCAAACCTCTCTTGGATTCAGTACCTGAAAGCCACACAGTTGCTCTAGGTACCACAAGGTATGTTAGCCAAAGAAGTTCTTTCCCTATAATTGTTAAATTGCAGCATGTAAAACGCGTGGAGCTTGGTTATCCTCAAGTTGGTTTCTGCTCTCATATTCTTGTTACTGGGTTTATGGAGAGAAGTCTTATTTGAGAGCCCAGAAACTAAACAGAACTGAGATGACAAACGGCAGTTCTTGTTTGTCTGTCCTTCACGAACAAACATACCTCGGGGAATGTTCCGAATGCCGCTACGTCAGATAAAATGTGACAGAGTTTTCCACACTTAAATTTTAAGAGGTTTGAATAGGGTGGGCTGGGAGTGGGAGGGCAAGGGGAGGAAGGGAGGAGGAGGAGATTGCCTGGGAATCTCCTTTTCATGAGGTAAGCGGTGAGCTGGTTAGTGCATCTGGATTCTGAAGCTTGATTTCTTTTGTACCTTGCTCTGACTATTGCTTTTTCTGGCTTTTGAGTGCATTTCCCTGCTCCATTGGTCCCTTTGGGCTGAGCTCTCGCAGGTAGGTAGCATTTTAGAAAATGTTAGAGAAGAGTTAAATTTTAGTAAATACGTAAATAAAACTTGTTTATTTTACAGGCTAAGGTGGGTGTGAGGGGGTTTCCCCTTTAGTAAAGCATGTTGTTGACTTGTTATTTCCAATACCAGACGGTTCAGAGACAGTAGATGACAACAGGAGTTGGCTGCTCTTGGTCTGATAATACAACAAAAGAATGGATACTTCTGCTTTGTGAGGCATAATCTTTGCTTTATGAGAGTGCAGAGGTTTGGGTTATTTTCTGTTGGCGTTCTTGCATATGTATGACCAAGGCAGCCTGCTCCTGTAGTAGAGTGGAACTTCTTATAGCCCAGGAAGAGACCTTGCTTATACAGAACCGATTTCTTTTTTTAATTTAATTTCTTCCCAGAGTAAAATTTTGGGGGGTGAATGCGCTTTTTTTTATTTCTTTTGTTTTGTGCAGTACACAGGTAGGTTGTTGACACAGAAGGAAAAGAGAGAGATCTTCCAGACCCTTGTTTCCCATCTTCTAATTCCAGTGTTTGGGCAGGAAGTTTCTTTGATTGTGTTAAGTGAAAGCCAGAAACATTTAGTTTATCCAGGCCTGACTGATTTGTCTTTGGCCTCCCTCACAAGCAGCTGTAGAGGTTTGGGAGGTTTTGGTTTGGGTTTTTTTTTCTTTATTTTTTAAATCTGTACATTCAGTGCAGAAATGTGTTCAAGGGTTGGAGGAGTAGGACATCTCACTGACTGGCTTTAAAAAGGGTCTCTGGACCACCAAAGCTGCCTTATAGTCTGCTTTCACTTCTTTCGGGCGGACTTGTGCAGATGTAAACATCTATGCCAAGTCTTGCAGTGCTTTATTGCCATCGAAGGTCAGCTGTCGTCCAGGGTCTCAGTTCAATTCAGAGTGTTAACCAGACTGTTGAATGCTTAAACGCACCGTGGCATGTGCTGCCCCTGTCCCACCTGGTGCTCTCTGCTCTGTTCCATATACCAGCTGGAGGGCCCTTGCTGATAAAAGCATTAGCATCTAGTATTGTTTCAGTCTGTTTGTTTTCAATCTGTAAAAGTTTGTGGGAGTGTCGAGTTGGGTGTCTCCTCCCCTCCCACTTCCTGAAGCAATTTACTGTTTGGACTTCTCTGAACAATTGGAAGGGTTAGTGGCTTTGTGTGGGATCAACATCTTGTTTCACACACCTGCTGGTCTCTGAACACATTCCTGTTGTATTAACGAAGACTTGAATTGAGAGATTCATAGATCTGTGGTGTTCAGACACAGGATACACTAAGAGCTATGTTACTATTCTTAGTTTGTAAATTGTCCTTTTGATACCATCTTGTTTTCTTTTGTAGGTATAAATAAAAACACTGTTGACAATAAATTGTGAACTTTGTCTTTATTTTTGGAGTGTAAAGCCTTCTTTGCCCCTGTTCTTCCCAGTACTTAAAAGTCAAATTCAAGCAGTTGGAAACACCTCTTGGTAACTGCCTGGATTTTAATCACCGTGGTCCCCATTTGTAGAACACAAGGAACTGTCGCTGAGAGTGAGTGAGTGAGTGAGGAGGATGTTTGAATACTTGGGGAATCAGAAGATTCGTGTCATTCAATGTGGATATGTTTAGCCTGAACGTTACAGGACCTGAGCAGAATGTGAGGGTCAGGCAGAGTTAGCTTTCAGGAGGATGTTAGTCCTCATAAAGTAACAGCTTGTGGCCACATCTGACACAGCAAATACTGCGTGTGACATGCACCGGTGGCCTTTGTATACATTATCAGATTTAATGTTCCCTTTTCCATAGGTTCTTGGTAAAGGACTGAAGGACTAAAGGTAGCAACAGCTCCTTCTGCTCCATGTGCTGCCCTAGGGTGAAGGTAGGGGTGCAATTTTTGGAGGCAGATGCTGGGAAGAGCTGGGCGAGAATAATTTGCACTATTTCAGTATTGGCCAGCACAAATTATTAGCACCAAATTCAAGTAAGAAGAAACTAAAAGTAGAGGGGTAAAGTCTTGTATGGTTGAAAAGCGTCTCAGCTTTTCAGGCTTTGTTGTCTTCCTGGCACTGGGTTGAAACTCAGCTGAGCTCAGTTGGTCAAAAAGAGCCAGGGAAGGAAAGCTGTGATCTTGACAGCTTCATCTCCAGGTTTTCTTATGTTGTCCATGGAAGTGTTTTCAAACAGGCATGGGAAGACTTAGCTTCTTTCCCTTTAGGACTGTGCAAAGAGAGAAGGTAATGGAGGAACTCAGGAAATTCAACTGATTGTTTCAGTTACATGTTGTTTCACTTGCTATTTAGAGTGTTAGGTAGTGGGTTGACAGGTTTGCAAACAGCGATGTTATTATGGCTCTTGAGTTAACCTTGGGCACCCTCCATGCGCTGCTGTAGGCCAGGAGGATTTGGGTAATGCAACTGTCCTCAGTCATGACTCTATGCTAACAGCTCCAGAGAATCCTGTTCATTGTGGAAGGAACATCTGGGAGAATTTAATGAGAAGGGTAAAAATAGGGAATCCTTAGAATGGGAGACTTTGCAAACTGGTAGGAGATGCACACTGCAAATTTGCTTCTAAGGCAGGAAATTCACAACCTATTTATGTTAAAGCTTTCCTCTTCAATGGTTACTCCTCATGCCTCGTGATTTCCTGATATTTTTTTTTGATAATGTCATGGGTTCAGCAGTAGCAGTCATTTTTCCCCTTCTTGGTATATCTGGGAGTATCCCCAGTGCTTTCCCCTCCTTTTTAATGGAGAGTAGGTCTGAATAAATGGTCTGTGGCTGGACCCCTCCCTGAGCTTGCCCCATCTATCTGAGCTGGAAATTGGGATGGGAGGGAGGCCTTTTGGAAATACCAGGGCTTGTAGGCCTGGGTGAGGTGGATGCAGAGGTGGTGGCTGTGAGCTGCAGGGTGGTCAGCCTCACAGGCTGTTGGTGTCCTGGTGGTGTACCCCGGGGGGGGGGCACTGGAGCTAGTACTGCTCAAGGGCTTCTTTGCGTGCCAGAGGGAAGGGCAGAGTACACCCTCAGTGATCTGCTGATGGTGCACAGCGGACAGGAGTGGCTGAGGCACCAGGTGGGGTCAGAAGAACCCTGCCAGGCTGGAGAAGTGCTTTGGTGGGGAACCTCATGAAGGTCAATGAAGGGAAATGCCACATCCTGCCCCTGGGGTGGAATAACCCCTGTGCTTCAGTAGCATGTGATGGGGCTGTCCAGCTGGAAAACTGCTTGGGCAGAAAAGGCCTTGGGTGTACTGCTAGACACCAAGTGAAACACGAGCCAGCAGTGGAGCAAAGAAAGAATGCAGTCTCCCGAGCTGCATCCCTGGGAGGTCAGGGGAGGTGATCATTCCTCTGTCCTCAGCCATGGTAAGGTCACATCTGTAGTAATGGGTCCAGCTCTGGGTTCCCAGAACAAGAGACACAGGCATACTGGAACAAGTCCAGAAAGACCATGGGAGTGGTTAAGGGACTAGAGCATCTGATGCAAGAACACAGGCTGAGATTGCTCAGCCTGATAGAAGGCTGAGGGGGATCTTATCTGTGTGACTAAAAGCCTTGATGGGAGGAGTAAAGGAGGTCCGGACTTTGCTTAGTGGTACCCATTGACAAGGCAAAGGGCAATGGGGCCTTGAATGACCTGCTGTGAGCAGTAGGGTGGATGAGATGATTCCCCCCATTGCTCCCAACCTCAGCCGTTGTGTGAAATACAGGCTTTTGGGAGCTGAAAGCTTTCTCGGAATATCTTTCAGATCTTCGTGTTAAACGGAAAGGAGCTCATTCAGTTTTGAAAACAAGATAAAGAGAAGTCACATTCTATAAAAATCCCTTTGCAATGCTTTGGTATAGGCTGTGAAGTCTTTTTAGATACATTTATATAACACACCTTTGCTTTTTCTTTTTTTTGCAGCAACGCTGCCCTTTTGTCTGAGCTCTTCAGTGCTAGAAATGTTTTGAAAAGATGGGGTTTTTTTTTACAAGAGTGTAAGAGAGATGCAACCTGCTATAATATTGCTGGTTTTCATAAATGACTGCAAAGCATTTGCGTGTCTTCAGACACCTTTTCTCTCTCATGAGCCAGAACATTTGTGTAAAAGACCAAAAAAAACCCAATTCTCTTCCTGCTGTGATATCCCAGCGACAAATGTTTCTTTTTCTGCCTCCTGTATCATCTAAATTTTGCAGCTCTATCACTAGCAATGTGAGACTGAAAGCCAGCAGTTGTTTTTCCCCCCTTTTTGTTCCACCACCCTCAGCTACAAAGGATATGGATTTCTCACAAAATACAGAAGCGCGCGGGATACATGAATTGAATGAAGCTAAAATGGGAATTAGTTTTAAGGATGAAGAAAAACAACTGACATAGAGCACCTTGATGACGGTTTCACAAAGTAGTTTTCTGGCCACGAAAATGTTTTAATGATAAAAGGAAGTCCTAATGTACCAAGGCTGGCCACCTGCTCGGTGCTTCTGTCACCTTTCTATCAGTAGGTATATTGCATGAGCTACCAAAGATCCATCCCTTGATGGCTGTCACTACTGCTTTGAGCAGACTAGTTTGGGAATGTGAAGAAGGAAGAAAATATTTGTTCTTTCGGCTAGATTTCATTGTATTCCATCCTCCTCAACAGAAAAGTGGCTTAAAGCATGCTTAAGCGTCAGCAAACTATAGCATGTTCCACCAGGCTGATAGATGCCCTAGGTGGCCTTTTAGCTCTGGTACTTAGCCATTCACCAAAGTGCAGTGCTGAAGTGGAAGGGGCATCTGATTTTGGGAAACAGAATGGGAAGTCTTCTCCGTGCAGGTGCTTGTCTTCCTACAGAATCAGTTCTAGAGAATGTTATGTCTTTTCCATCAAAAGAAAAAGCAGGCTTAATAATATCTCCATATGTCTGCAGTTGCTTTCTCAGGTACATTGTCTGCCTACAGCTATTTTTTGTTCGCCCTCAAAGTTCTTCTTGCCTGATTCATAATCTCAAAATGAACGTAGAATTCAATATACTTCAATGGTGAATTTCCCAAGGTGGGGTTAAACCAGGCTTAGCTCTGTTTTGATTTCTGCTTTGTTTCACAGGCACGTCTAGAGCCTTGTGAGCAGAGATGCCCATTTGCATTCAACAGATAATGTATTTCTTTCTTAACTGGATTTTAGGTGGAAAATACACATCACAAATACAGCAAAGAACAAAGTCACGTAGGGATTAATGCAAAGCAAGCAGCAGCTCCACTGTGTGCTGCAAGAGTGCCAAGTGAACGTTTCAGCTTTATACCAACCTATTTACCTACCTTTGGTAACGTAGAGATAGAAGAAGTCACAGTAGAAGATGGTTTGTACCACCCCGGAAACTACAGCGATCTGGTCATAGAAATTCTCTGTGTAGTAGCGCCAGACCCAGTTGGCAATGTAGAGAGCACGGTAGAGGCCCAGGAAGAAAAGGTAGTGTGTCGTGATGGTCTCTGCTTCCCCTGTCTTGCTGATCATGAAGAGCTGAGGAAGGATAGCCACGGACTCCAAGTAGATGGAGAAGGTCCAGAGTATCTGTGAGGTGCATAATGAAGGCAGTGGAGAGACTTGGTACTGGTTAATACGCATTAAGACCCTAAGCTTTTCATTTGGCAGAGCAACGATGCGTGAGCAGGATGAGTAGCACTGCTGGAGTTGGGGGAAAGTGAGCTTGCTGTTCTGAGACTGAGAGGAGACAGCGCTGAGCTGTGCTGTAGACGGTGCAGTCCTCGAGGCATGCCAACTTTGCCTTTCCTGCCTGCTTTTGCTGTTAAAACTCTCAACCATTCAACATGCTGCTCACTCTGCTGTCTGGCATCAGGCTGCTGCTTCCCCTCCCCTTTCCTGCCTCAGATTTTCCTTACCTCCAAGGGCGTGAAGCTATGGTTCTCCAGAAATGACAAGCCGGTGACCGGGACCAGCAGGAACTCCAGGCGAAAGGAGTCATTCTCGCTGTCGAATGTTTTCCGGAATTTCACATAGATCATGTACACGGTGACGTAGGCACATATCAAAAAAATGACCTGGGGAGTCAAATGAAGGGAGATGGCAAAACCTCACCCGCAATTGCACCTCTGTGCTTGAAGAGGGGATGGTTTTGCCCAAGATCTGTTAACCCTGTTCTGCTGGGGCCATTCCTGGGTGAGATAGTGGTGAATGCTTTTAGAATCATAGAATGGTTTGGGTTGGAAAGGACCTTAAGATCATCCAGTTCCAACCCCCCTGCCATGGGCAGGGACACCTCACACTAAACCCTGTCACCCAAGGCTCTGTCCAACCTGACCTTGAACACTGACAGGGATGGAGCATTCACAGCTTCCCTGGGCAACCCATTCCAGTGCCTCACCACCCTCACAGTAAAGAATTTCCTCCTTATATTCAATCTAAACTTCCCCTGTTTAAGTTTTAACCCGTTACCCCTTGTCCTGTCACTACAGTCCCTAATGAAGAGTCCCTCCCCAGCATCCCTATAGGCCCCCTTCGGACACTTGGAAGGCTGCTGTGAGGTCTCCACACAGCCTTCTCTTCTCCAGGCTGAACAGCCCCAACTTTCTCAGCCTGTCTTCATATGGGAGGTGCTCCAGTCCCCTGATCATCCTCGTTGCCCTCCTCTGGACTTGTTCCAACAATTCCATGTCCTTTTTATGTTGAGGATATATTATGTTTTCCTGCGCTGGCTTGTGGATTGACATCTGCTGAATATGCCCCAGTGGTCAACTAAAGATTGCTCCACCACAAGGATCACACTTGTTTGAGTGAGGAGGTTTCGCTTGGTGGTAGCCATCTGTTAATGCATCAGGCTCGATTCATGGTGTCTAGTCCTGGTTTTGGTGGTACTAGGTGTGGTGGGCTCAGCTCGCTTACTGACTGTAGTGGGGGCTTTCTTGGTCAGTGGGGGGATAAGTGACACAGAAGGAGGTATCTTTACCCTTCCTGGCTGAAAAACTGACATAGTGACTGTGCACCCTCACCTTCCTGAGCAACCATGGTGAGCTGGGGGGAACCTCTGCTTGTGCACTGCCTTTTCCTTACCTTCATCACAGTGTTGTAGACAGAGATGAAGGTAGTGAACAGGTCCAGATAGCGGGTTGTGAAGACGAGTGCAAAAAGAATCTGACTCTTCCCAGAGATACCTTCATGGCAGGGAGAAGAAGGGAAAGTAAAGCAGATGAGAGGAAGGACGCTTTAGGGTAGGCCTTCTTTGAAGGCAGATGTATACACGCATGTTGCTTTGTGAGCTAGGTCTGGCATGCTTGTGCTGCTGTAGCTCTAAACTCAACCCAGGACTGGCTGGAGTCTCCCATGTAACAGTGCAGGCTCCTGCTGATGCCCCTGAGCCCTGCCTTGGGTTGTAGGTAGAGGCACTTGGTGGGCACATTCACTGCTTTGGCCAATTCAGTTCACCTTGCCAGGGGTTGTGTGATGTGACATCTGCCACACGAAGGAAGAGCTGCAGGATCAGGGACCAGTACAGGGATGCTGATGGAATTGAGCCTCCTCTGGCAGGGAGATGCAGCCAAACCCACCCATTTCCCTACCTGTGGTAGCAGCTGCAGTGATGCAGCCGAGCAGAGGAAAACATGAACTCTGAGCAAAATCTTCCTATGGAAAGCTGCAGCCCTGATTTCCTCACCCAGGGACACGGCAGCCCCTGCCCACCCACGGCCAGGTCCTCCAGCCTAAAGCAGCTTTCTCTCCAGGTTGTTGGGTTTGGTGCTACCACAACTTCTTGTGCTCATTTTCCACCTTTGGTCTCGCTGCCCTCTCGTTTTCTTCACCACCCCAGGACCAACACCTGCCCAAGGCTGTGTGCCTTGCCACATCACATCCTTCCAACACCACCATGGCAGGGAGGCCTCCCAGAGGAAGAGGAGGAGAAGGATTCCTTCCCTTAAAGAGCCCACCAGGGAGGGCTGCCCCTTTGCGTGGACTGTCACTGGCCTTTTTGGCACCCATTTCACTTGCACTCCTCACAAAGCTGCCCTCCAAGAAGAGCCCCCCTCCTTCCCTGGGGTGTGGGAGCACTCACCAGCACAGGACTTGGACTTCAGGATCTTCATCAGGAGGATGATGATGGCCAACAAGTGGGAGACATCCCCCAGGATGCGGAAGACGTTCATGGTGCCGGAGGGGGGGCTTCTCTAGGACGAAGGGAGCGGGGCCCTTTCTGCAGGCAGGGAAGGTGAGGGCAGGGATTTTTCCGTCCCAAGCCTCAACCGAGTGACCACTTCCCTGCAGCTCAACTTTCCTTTCCCCCGAGTAAGGAGCTCTCTCTTCTGGCAGAGGGAAGTTCAGGCTCCCCTGTGCCCTGGTTGCACGCTCCCTCCCCGTGCCAGGCCCTCAAGCTGGATGCCTCCCTTGCTTCTTGCTTACTTTTTCCCCCAAGGTGGATTTTCTCTCTCCCCGTTGCAGAGCTTCCTCGCCCTGCTCCAGGCCCAAAGCCGGGCTTTGTCCCGTGGAGAGCCCCGGGCTGTACTGGCCCAGCAGCCCTGAAACCAGGCTGGGTGACGGTGACGTGGCTCCTGGCTGGCCAGGGAGGAGAGGGAGGAGGCGGCGGAGGCGGGCATAACTGCGCTAGTTTTCCTCTTTTCCTTTTTTTTCCCTTCCTCTTTTTTCCTTCCCCAACTTGTCTCAAGTTACACGTGGAAGTAGCGTTAAAAGGGAAAAGGCAGAGGGAAAGGGATCCCCATCTCTGTCCTTGGGGATGCACCCTCACAGAAGGGCCAGCTTTCCAGGGACGTTCCTTGTGGGTGCGTTAACCTCTGTCCTGCTCCCTGCCAGCAGCCTCCTGCCCTTTGCCTTTCCCAGCCCCGTTCCACCTCCAGCACCTTCTCCCCAGCGCTCCCCCTTGTCTCCAGGGGCAAATGAAGCAACAGGGGGAGATGTGAATTATTACAGCTTCAGCTGTATGTCACACCCCACTTCCACAGGGCATCACGGACAGCCATTCCCTCATGCCCCCCCCCACCAAGGCAACCCTGCCTCCGGGTATCCTGCCTGGAGCAGTGCAGATCAGCCCTGGAGCAAAGAAAGGATCCCCCCCCCCCAAGGGCTGGTTTGAAACAAACTTTGCTGTAAATATGAATCCTGGATTCCTGCAAGTGGATTGCAAACAGCCCAATGCACGTGTGGAGTGCAGGAAGCACATGGGTGCTGCTGGGTTTATAGGTGTAATGGGAGAGGAGCCTAGTAGTGATGGCCATCAAGTTTCAGTGAGTCCAGGAACAGCCCTGGGTGACCAGCCTGGCTGGGATAAACCTTGTCCTTGCATCAGTGGTCACACAGGGAGGTCTCATGGCAGCAGCAAGGGAATCTCATTGTCAAGACAGGGCCATTGGATCTTCATTATCTAATTGCTCATATAAATGTGCTTTAGTACAACCAAATAGAGGGTTTAATTTGTCACCTCATTCCCAAGCAACTCACATCTGGCTGCGGGTCTAATTTGGTTGTGTGACCCTGCCTGCTTCTGCCCCTGCTGCCTTCCCTGTCCCCAGTGTCACCCGTGACCGTCTCCTCCACATCTCCCTCCATCCTTATGGGCTCGCTTGGAGTAAAATCCCTAATGATTAAAGTGTAAAAATATTATTCCTGGTGCTCACTGAGAGGACTAACAAGTCTATTAGCATCACCGGATTCCTTTCTGAATGCATTTGCATATATTTCCTCCCTGCCCATTAGGCTGGCTGCCGTGTTTTCCCTCTCTGCTGTTCCAGCACCTGCCACACTGGGCTTTTCCAGACACATTCCCAGGCTGGGCTGGAAAACACCCGCTCAGCCCTGGGAAACTGGGGAGAGGCTGGTCAGGACAGCAAGTTAGGGGCTGGTGTGGTAGGAGGGGAGCAGGTTAGACCAAAGGAGAGCGTCAGCAAAGGGGCAATAGGGTAGGGACTGGCTGAAATCGCATCTCCAGCCATGGGGGCTGCCTGGGGTTTCAGCAAGCTTCTCCAAAGCCATGCAAGTGCTGGTGAAAGCCAAGCCCCAGCCCTGGTGGCCCAGCAGGTCCCTTCCCACGTGGGCAGAGATCAGTTTGAGCAGTGGAACAGGCATGGGGGGCTTCATGGGAAGGAAGAGGTGTGGAGTTCACTCTTCTGACGGCTCCTCTGCCAAGCTCCTTGGGCGCAACGTCTGAGAGCCCTCAGCATCCTCTGGACCTTCCACTGCTCTTCACAGCTTCTTTTCCCACGCAGGGGATGAAGCTTCTTGCGGATGGCTAGAACTGTTGTGGGTAGCAAAGGTTCGTTCTCTTCATCTTGTGCCTTCCCAAGGAGAGCTGAGGGGCCCCAAGGCAGGCTGTTATACGCTGCTGCAGCACCAGGAGCCACCAGCTGAGGTGACCACCAGAGGGACTCCATGGGAGCAGCAGAACCGAGCTCACCCAGCTGGGACAGGGCGGTGGGGTTAGGGTCTCCCATGGGACATCCTCATGCGGCACTCGAGAGGCCGGTGGGAAAGCTGCTGAGAGGGCGAGGGGCAGCCGGGCGCTTAGAGGAGGGAAAAGCTGGCACATGATGTGGGAGCAAGTAAAAATAAACCTCCCCTCCTCCCTCCCTGCCACAACACGAAGCGCCTTGCACCGGGTGTCTCCCTGCCTCCCGAAATAATGCCGGGTGCTGCCACCGCTCCGCACGGTGATGCTCTCTCCATGCCTCCTGTTTCCATGGCGACCACAAGGAATATCGCTAGGGTGACAGGGAGGCGAGGGAGCTGGGATTTGGCATTAAAAACGAGAATTTGGGGTTCTTCGGTTTCTTTTTTTCCCTTTAGTTCTATTTTTGGGTTTCCCTCTCTGCCTCTGCTGATCTGGGAGGCGCCTTCTGCTGCAGAGCCCCGGGGCCAGGTGGCAGCAGATCCATTGAGCACATTCCTTCTCCACCTCTGCCTGTCCTGTAAAGCAAAAAGAGGGGCAAAGGGGGTTTCCTTCTCCCTAAAGCATTTGTTTCCTGCCACGAGGAAGGGCTCTGTACTTTCGCTCTGGAGGTGCTTGGCCAGGACCCTTCCTCCATCTCTGCTACAGTCTGTGGCACAGGCTGCATCCAGAAACCCCAGGAGGGTGGGCAGCCCCTGAGATTCATCCCAGAGTAGTCCCAGAGAGAGATACAATTCGGCATTCCTAGAGGGGCTGGGAAACATGGTGGGGTTGAGCGCCATGGGCCACCTCTGTCTCTCCACACCTCTGCCCCTGTGACCAGGATAGGGCAATCCTGGAGTGGGGACAGAGATGGGACGATCGGAGGAGGATACAAAGGCAGCCTGGCAAGTGCCCAAGCCGGGGCTGCTGGCATGGGAGTTGCTCTTGTCTTCATCCCCAGGCAGGAGAGTGGTCAGGCAGTGCTCACTCACCTTCCCAGAAGCTCCTGCTCCCCTCTCTCCAGCTCTCCTTCCATCCATCCATCCATCCATCCATCCATCCATCCATCCATCCATCCATCCATCCATCCCTCCATCCCTCCCTCCATCCATCCATCCCCATCCACCCACCCATCCATCTATCCCTTTCCATCCACCCCTCTATCCCTCCATCCCTTCTTCTCCACCCAGCCCTCTATCCATTCCTCCATCTCTATTTCCCTCCTTTCCTCCATCCTTCCACCTTTCCATCCCTCCATTCTTCTGCCTCCCTCATCCCCACAGCAGCATCAGGAAAGGTTGGCGGAGTGGGGCTATTTTTGGGAGCGTCTCCCTGGCAACGGCTGCCACCACCGTCTGTGGTGGCTTTTCCATAGGTGCTAAAATATTCCACGCTTCTTATTAAAGACGGTGCCGGTGGAGACGGGCGGGGGTGGTGAGTGTGAGCCACCCCACTGCTGGGGCCGGCGGGCCTGGGGTGACCAGGGCATTGCACCCCGGCGGCACTAGGACCACAACAGGCCGATGGCATCCTCGAAGCAGTGATGTCCCCATGTCCCTTCTTGATGGTCCTGGCCATGGAGGCTGCCTATTGGCACAAGGTGCAACTATTCATCCCCTTGATGCTGAGGTGGAGGGAAACATGGTGAAGTCTTGGGGGAAGATGGAGTTGAGGAGCAAAAGGCAGACATGGCGAAGCACAGCCTGAAGGTGAGGTGGGTGCAGGGGTATGTGGTGGCTTTGCCCACACCGGGAAGGAGCAAGGTGTCTCAGCAGCATTTTCATCCCTTTCCATACAAAGGGGAAAGACCTGTCGAGGTGCAAGAGACCTGGTATGCTCTGCCATGGGGCACCTTTACAGCTCCCAGCCTTGTGGGAAGCAGCCCCACAGGTCCTGGGGATGGGGCATTTGGGAAAGCAAGCCCCTCCATGAACCTGGACAAGGTCCCCATAGGGAAGGCTGTGGAGGGGATAGAGGGAGTGGGCTGGCCCTGCTCTGTCCTGGTGCTGCAGCTCCCCAGGATCCCCCATTTAAGCAATAGGGAGCAGCCATGGCTGAGGCAAGCTGGACAGTGCAGGAGGTGGATGTGCTCTCCATTTGCAGCTGCTCATCTGCATGGGCAACTACTGAAAATGCCCTCTGCTTGCCCTGGGGTGGCTTTGCCAGGTGAGAGTGGGCTGCACTCACCATGGTGGCGCTCATCAGCTGTGTGAGGAGGCATCCCATGTGCCAGCGGACCTTGGGCTGATTTTGCAGGATTGGAACCCAGGGGACAGTCAAAAAGTGAGGGTTTTTTTATCTCTTTTGACTTTCCAGCACACGCCTTGATGCTGGGGACAGCAGCTGAGACACCGAGATGGAAACCATGTCCACAGACCCTGCTGGCCTGGTGCAGGGCAGTCCCAGGGAGCTGCTGCCTACAGCCATTGCCTGCGGGGACAGGGTGCA
Organism: Pezoporus flaviventris; assembly: GCF_033815535.1. Taxonomy (NCBI): domain Eukaryota; kingdom Metazoa; phylum Chordata; class Aves; order Psittaciformes; family Psittacidae; genus Pezoporus; species Pezoporus flaviventris. The sequence goes on from NW_026892559.1 coordinate 3,105,326, forward strand.
CTTCAGCATCTGGCTTTGCTGCCACAGAGTCTCCTGGCCTCTTGCCTTGTCACCAAGAAGTGACCTTTTCAAAGCCCCTGAGATGCTGCTGGCCATGGAGACACAGGGGAGGAGGTTTCTGGGACCGGTTTCCCATCTGAGTGGTCATGCATCATCCTGGAGCCCCGAGGGCTGTCCCTTCTCGCCTGCATCACCCATCCTGGCAGGACACCCGCAGCACTGCAGGGTGTGGAGACCAGGTTGTAGATGCAGGGAGGTGATGCTCTGCACGAGCTGAGAGAGCCTGATCCTTCCTTAGGGTGAGGTGTCAGCCCAGCATCCCAAACCCAAGTAGGAAAACCCGCTGACAGTGGGTATTTCATCCCGGCAGGAGGATTCACCTCCCTGGGGGCATCCTGTGGCTGTGCTGTCCCCTTCCCGCTGCCGATGGTTGCGCTCTGGTCTCCCCCATGGTGGCTCCGCAGCTCTGAGCTCACACGCGAGGATGGGCTAAAGTAGCGGAAAGCTGTTGGATCCTACCACAGAGTTACTGACTTCTCAGCTACAGACTGCATAGCAATCAGCGAGGGGGAGAGGCAGCCAGGGAAAGGGAGCGGAGCGCACAGGGAGGAAGAGTGGAAGGGAGAGGGGCGATCTGGGGACCAGAGCAGGGGGGCAGCGAGGGGCACAAGCGAATAACGCCAGGGAAGGAGGGAGTCAGGCAGGAGGGGGAGACCCGAACCCATCACGGAGCCAGGAAGGCACATCAGCGCTCCGTGGGATGGATGCTCCGGGGAGTGAAACATTCTGAGGAGAGGCAGAGGCAGGAGGAGAGCGCTGGCGTGGGCAGGGCAGAGTTAGGAGAGGAGAAGGTCGCGGCAGAGAAGTAGCTCTCCGGGGGGGGGGTGGGGGGGTGGGGGGGGTGGGTTGGGGAGCGTGGAAAGCCCAAGCCAGAGGCAAGTGCAGGCTGCAGAGAGACCTCCCTGATTCCTCCCGTCCGGCTGAGATGCTTCATGGTGAGATGGAGAAACCGGCCGCTTTCCCCTTCCTCTGATGTTGGCTCTGCACCACGGCTGGAGCCGGCGGCAGCCCTCGGCAGGACCCGGGTAAGAGGCGGTGCTGGAGCGCGCTGTTCCCCTCACCGGCACGAGACTGGGAAGGGCTTTTTTTTCCCCTTAGGAAAATAATGTATTGTTTGCTCTGCGCTCGCTCTGAGGAACAGCGATAAATATAACTTAAGGGAGATGCCTGGCTTCGTGTGAGCGTGCCAGCGAATAATAAAGTTGCCTGTGGTGCACAGCGTACGCACATACAGCTACCGCGGCAGCAGTGGGCCATGGAGCAGGGGTGAGCACCTGCCTGTGGACCTTCCCAACTTCCCCCCCCATCCCTCACCACCCTGGCTTCAGTTGCTTTGCAGGTAACTTCCTCATTGCTGTTGTCTCCCCCCCGGTTCTTCCTCTCCTGGGGCTGGGTCTCGCTCACCTTCTGTTTCTCCTGCTCCGTGCAGGTGATGGTTGTGTCTGGCTGTGGGAGACGAACGGAGAGGGAGACCCGTTCTCTACACAATTGAGTGCGCCCAGGGCTGAACTGGCTGTGTTGTCTCTCCCGCTGCTCATGGAGCTTTTTAGGCTCCAGACCTGCCCCCCTTTTCCTTTGCCTTCCAGCTCTTCTAGTCCCAGTGAGGCTGATCCTATCAGTGCTGATCCAGTGTCCCACAGATAGGCATGCTGCAAAGGATGCTCTGGATACTGGGTTTGGGTGAAGGAGCTCAGGAGGAAGTCGTGAGCAAAATGCCAGAGGCACTCTGCCTTTGCTCCCTATTGGCAGGGCCGGCATCCTCACTGTTTGCATGGTGCAGGCAGGTCACCTCAGGCATCCCTGAGGCCACCTCCAGCCCTCCGTGTCCCCACTCCTGGGCAAAGCACCCAGAGACATCCAAGTCTCTCTACTGAGGGCCTGGTCTCCCATCCCCACTGCTGATCCCAGGCTACATCCATGGCAAAGTGAACGGCTCCAGGGCCTCTCCCTTCTCCCCTTCCTTCCTTTGGGGGGTGTACTGCAAAGGGCAGACAGTGACAGCACACACAGGGGACGTGTGGTGGAGGTGACATGGCTCCAAGACTCCCCTCAACCCCTGCTCTGTGCCTTCCTTGGCTTCTCAGGAGGAGGTGGCCATGGGAAGTGGGAGGTGTGGAGAGGGATCTGAGGCTTAGCGTGACCCAGAGCTCTGGAGGGGACAACAGGGTGTGTGGGGAGCATGTTTTTCTGAAGGAGTAGGGATGTGCCCCTTCTCCATTCACCATTGAAAGTGGCACCCACAGATGCCTGAGTCACCCCAGCATGTGGTCATCACTGTTTGTAGCCACTGACATATTTGCCTTAGGAGGGAAATGTGAGCCTGGTGGGGACAAGAGGTGTTAGGGAAGAGGAAGGATGGTGAGTATGGATCAGTTGGAGAGGGCTGATCCAGAGGGAAGCGGGGCTCCTTCTCCTTCACCTTTCCCCTTTTCCCTCTCTCATCTTCCTCTGGTGCCAAGGCTGAGCACCACAACGTTATGACTCTGGCAGAGGGCTGGCAGCATTCTTTGACTCTTGAGGCCACCCTCCACGGTTTACAAGGAAAGCCAGGAAGTGAGGAGGTGGCTGGGGAAGAATGGAGTTTCCCGGCAGGACGGATCCCTCTGGCCCCTCTGGACACCCCAACCTTGGCCACAGGCCACTACCCCGTGTTCCTGTGGTGGTGTCACCGGTGGGAGGGTGCCAGCAAGGGGGAGGAGGACACGGTGCTGGGTACCTGCACCCGCCGCGTGCTGACATCAGTGCAGACGCAGAGCGGAGCAATTAACGGCAATCTGCCCTCAGCGAGTTCCCGTTGTCCTGCCTCGTTACTGCGCTGGGCTGGCTCAACCCGACAGCGCGGCCGGGATCAATGGATGGATGCTCGCGTCTCAGCGATCGATCCCTCCCTCACCCGCGCGGCTCCCCAGCCTCCCGCTGGCGTTTCTGTGAATGGCGAGCACGGAGCGCAGCGCCTGCGCCCGCCTCGCAGCGCTGTGAAACCGCGACGGGCTGAGCCCGTGTTCCTCGACAGTGCTGCTCCGGCGCCCCTCACCGGGAGCGGGGGGGGGGTGTGTGTGGTGTGTGTGTGTGCTTCGCAGGAAGCCCATGGGGCACCAGCAGTGCTTTTCCTCACAGACAAGGTGGCTTTAACGGGGTGGTCGGTCTTGAAGCCCCTCCTCGGGAGAGATGCTGATCCTCTGGCAGTGGGGGGTCGGGATTGGGCAGAGGCCACCTTTGAGCCGGTTCTCACCCTCAGGTCCCTCAGACTTGTTCTCCATCACTGAAGGTGGTGCTGCGACCCAGGGAGGTGAGGGATAGTAGCTGGCTCCAGGGCGACCCTGTCGTTACTGCCCCAGAGACCCATTACCTACATTACCGTCCTCTTGGGAGCCTGATGGCAGGGAACTCACCTGCAGGGGCAGTGTCAACATTCACCCACCGGTGTATTTGGGAATGAGATGCCACTCAGGGCTGGCACCGGCCACACAAGCACAGCAGCACCACAGCTGCTCTCACTGGAGATGAGGGAGCAGGGGATGGAGGACATGGTACCCTCCAGCCTCACACTGCTGGCCAGGGACTCCTGTCACTGCTGTGCCCATATCTGTGCCATCCCTTGCCACCACGGTGGGCCTGCCCCTCACAATCTGGACGGCTGGTTTATTTCTATGGCAACATTTCTCCTGAAACACTTGAAAGGAAGCCTGGTGCCATGTGAAAATGCGGGAGGCAGCGTCCCCCACTCTGTCCCCTGCAATGGGCTCGGAGAAAAGACCTTGGCACCTCTCCTGCCTCCTTCTTCACTCTCTCTCTCCCTCTTTGGTGAGTGGTGCCAGCACTAGTGCAATGAGCTGCCAGCCTCATCCCATCTGCCTCTCCACTGCTTGTTCTCCCCTCCCCTACCTTCATCTTTGCTCTCCCCTCCCCTACCTTCATCTTTGCTCTCCCCTCTCCTCTTGCCCTCTCCATTTCCGTGCTGGGTCACGGTATTTGCTGGAAGCCTGCTTAGGCACCAGCACAGAGGGGCAAGCCGGAAAAAGGCATATAGGAAGAGAATGTCAAAAGCTACTCCTCTATAGAAGAAGGTAAAGCAGTCCGGTAGCCTCAAAAGAGCCATATAGATTGGCTCTGCCAGCAGCATAGTGAGCACAGGGGCTGAAGGGCATCAGGGTCTCAGAGGCAGGACAGGCAGGCACTTCATCTCTCCAAAAGCTTGATGGCATTATGGAGAGGTGGTGCCTGCCATGGGACTAGACACAGTGACCCCAGAAGTCATCACATCTCCTGTCCCCACTGTTCCCACCACCAAGAAAAACCCTCGTGTCTGGGTGCAGGGGACCGTGCAGAGGTTGCAGGCAACAGCAGTGGGTAAGAGACAAGTGCGTGTGCAGGACACCAAAGAGAGTGAGCAGGGGTACCACAGCGACCCGCAACGCTGGCAGGGGGGAAATTGAAGGTGTATTAGTGTGCAGATGCAGTTGCCATGAGCCGCTTCACACTACTTTCCTCTGTACCCAAGCACATCCGTGTTGGCAGCCCCTGCCATGCCGTGGAGCTGAGGAGCAGGGGAAGGATGGGGGAGACGGTCCTCCATGCCATGGGCATCGGGTGGCATGTAGGCTTGGTGCCTTTTGTGTGAGTTTGTTTAACCTGAGTGAGCAAGCTGCAGCAATACAGGCCAACAGACCTGTAGTGAAATAGTCTATTTGCTCCCTGTGGGAGCATGGTTCTGCAGCTTACCTGGGACACTCCCTCAGCTCTGTTCCTGGTGCCCCTTAGGCATGACTGAAAGGGGGGAAGCTGGGACCCCTCAGAGGCTGGTGCCTCCACTGGGCTCCGTGTTAGAGGAGTGACAAGGGTTTTGGGGGTGCATTACTTTTTCCCTATGGCTGATGGGTTAGTGCTGAGCGGCCAGGCCAGGCTGAGCACTCAGCCCTTGCACAGCAGCCGTGTGTGGAGCCGTGGCTGCAGCCTCTCTCAGCTGGGGGCTTGGTAAAGAGCAGGCTTTGCCCTGGGTAGCAGCTCACCCTTTGCTGCTGTCACTGTTGTTGATATCATTCATAACCCATTTGCAGGTGCCTGCCTTGCTGGGTGCTTTGCAGAGGCACTGGCAGGCTGCCCCTTCCCTGTCAGGAGTGCAGCCACAGTGGGGAGTCAGATGATATCCCTGATGAGCCGAAAGTCATGGAAATGCCCCACTTGGGCAGTCCTCCCGGCCAGGCCAGCGCGGGGTCAGGAGGGGTTCTGTGCTGGAGAGACCCTGAGGTGGAGGGACACTGCTGGGGGCAGCCTTTTGACAAGGCTCCTGCAGGGCAGGATGCTCAGTAAGGGAGCTCTTGGGGTGGGTGTTAGGGGAAATGCCCTTTTTGCTGGTGCAGTCATGCTGGGAAGCTGCAGGAGGTGACCTGAGTGCACTGCAGCCACCCAGGGCATAGGGACCTCGGGGACACCCCAGCGCCTTCAGTTTTACAGCTCTTGCAGATTTTGCACCAACCCTTTGGGGTCAGGTCCATGGCTTTGGTAGGATGGCTGCTGGGGTGTACGTCAGCCCCAGGGCTTCCTCGGGAGCAGCCAGGACATGGTCTGCACCCTGGCTACCGCAGAAGGCAGGCTCCTTTTTGTCCCAGAACCGCTCCCAGGGAAGGCCAGGGGCCTTCTGAGCATTTCGTTTTCCCTGTGATGCCAGCCCACCCACCTCACTCGACAAGACAAAGTGGGGACTCCTCCCCAGCCATGGCCCCAGCAGCATGCTCTCCTTACCTTCCTGCTCGGCTGCTCCTCTGCCCCTGCCTCTTGTGCCCCAAGCCCCGTGTCATGCAGAGGAGAGTGGATGAGTGCCCCTGCAGTCCCACCAGCCCTCCTGCAGGGTACCCCTCTCTGCTAGGATCCCAGGGAGCCCAGGCTGTGTGGCCGGAGCAGGGACCGCCGGGGTGGTGTGGGAGCAGGCAGGAGTTGGTGCTGTCACCTTTCTGTGCCTCTTCCCGACTTTGTCATCCCGGAGACCTTTGTGTGGATCCCATTTTTATCTGTTTTTAATCCCTCTCTCCCTTTCTCTCCTTCTCTCTTTGCTTTCTTCTCTCCCCCTCCCGTCAGTATGTGGGCTGATCACTGCTCAAACTTTTAATTCAGATGGTAATTGGAATAATAATACGGGCAGAATCCTTCTGGCTCCGTTGCTGCAGCTGGCTTCAGGGAGCTATGAATAGCTCTGAGTCACACACTGAGATGGTTTAACTTCAAATCATTTTGTTTTGTTTTCATATTACCCATCCCCGAGCTCCAGAGCTTCACAGGGAGGGGAAAAAAAAAATCCCCCCTTCTCACTCCACCCCAAAATCTAAACCGGGCAGAGGCAGGTGAATAAAATCCTCTGTTAAGAGAGACAAACTGGTCAGCAGATCATGCCTTGCGGGCAGATGGGGACTGTTGGCACTTACTCGATCTATTTATAATTATTGAACGAAAAGGCAGAAGTGTGTATGTAAAAATGGTAAAGAGTTGATTACAGCTTCCTCCCCTCACCTTCCATATGTCACTTGCCTTTTTAATATGGTAAAACTCTCCCGCACGGTGACTGTGCCTTCGCGTGTGCTCGTACAGCACCTAGCACCCAGCCCTGTCGGCACTCAGGAGTGACAGCGCGGCCGCTGCCTCCCATAGCAATGCAGCCCCGTGGCCCTACGAGCCTCAGCAGGAGGATTTGTGAGGAAGAGGAGAAGAGATGGGGTTACCGAGAGGACAGAGAGGACAAACCGAACGCTGTGGGTCTGCAAAGTGCCAAAGCGGTCCCCTCTCTGCAGTGGGTGTTCCCACCCTGCCTCCCCAAGAGCCAAGAAGGTGTCTGCCGTGTTGTTGCCATGCCTGAGATGGTGGGATGGGTCTGTGGAAGCTGCTCTCAAAACCAGGTGATGCTACGCAGCTGGTAAGAGGAATAAAGGTACGAAGCACAGCGCAAGCAGAGGCTGCAATATTGACCACAGACAGGAGGGAAGCATTTGCCAGACAACTCTACATAAAGCAAAGACTAAGAGTGTAAAAATACCCTGGGATTTTTCCATCGTCGTCGTTCGCGGTGTACATCCCAGAGCACCAGATATGGGTGTTATAAAAAGAGAAGTGGGGGAGTGCTTCAGCGTGGACTTTTCTGTTCTGTTTCATGAGACTCTTCCATCGCAGATGTAAGGAAGGATTGACAATATATGATCTGCTCTGGCAGGGGCTGAAGAAAGCCTGAGACGTGCGAGGCACTGCACTGTGTACCGGAGGTGGAGCAATGGAGACATTACATCGGCACCACGTGCCATGGCATTATCAGCCTGCAGAGCCCTCGGGAAACAATGGCAGCAGCCCAGCCCCACACATCTGCTTGGGGCAGTGTCACCTTGTGCTGCTGGAGCAAAGTGTCACCTGGGAAGGTGGGATGACTGCAGCATCGCCACGGAGTCCTTGGCATTGCTCAATCTAGGGTGTGGGAAGGGGAAAGCGAGTGGGAAGGAGGGAAGGCCAGCCCAGGCTGCAGGGCTGGAGGTGGCTCTTGGTCCCCAGAGGCTCATGTGGCTGCCAGCTTCAGTGTTGCACAACAACGCTTACAATGTCCATGCTGCAGCGGCTTCCCAAAGTGACAGGGGGCTTCCTCAGGCCATGAAATAGGTGGGTGTTGATGTATGCCAAGGACAGGGCAGCAGAGGGATGCAGGGGCATCCTGCCTAGCATCTCCCAGGGCACCCATGCTGCAACCACCAGTGTGGTTTCATCCAACTCCCCAGGAGTCAGTGCTGACCCCCTGGCTCCCTTCCACATGCGGGTCCCAGGAGGCAGAGCAAGCTCCAAGGTCCTCAGCCATGCTGCAAGATTTATATTTCTGTCCTTTATCAGGCTTTCCTCCCCCTCATCCATGTGATAGGCAGCTGCCTGTCCAGGGTCTGAAACCTCCCTTTTGCTGGAGGCATCTCTGAGCCTTCCACCTTCATCCCATTTGTGTTTCAGGTTTCCAAGGAGCAACAGGACCATTGCACAGCCATTTGAACTGAGTTTTCTTAGGGTTTGGCCTCTTGGTACAACCCCTGGCCTAACCAAGCTGCCAGCATCCATTGTGCAGGCTGGGACGTCAGCAGCGGCCCTGGGTCACCAGCTGCTGAAGGGGGGACAGTGGCTACATCACCTCCTGGTGTGGCACCTCTGAATGCAAGCCCAATGCAATGGCAGTCCCCAGCCCAGGGCTTCTCTCCTGCCTGTCTGCCTCACCCGTGGAGGCACCGCACGCAGTGGGGGTGTGTTGGGGTGGAAGTGGTAAGCAGGTTTATTTTTGTTCGTCTCCTGGCTCGTGCCGCTCCGAGTTTGTGGCGCCCGGCATTACTAACGCTTCCCTGCGCCAGCTGGCAGCAGGGGATGAATCAGATCAGCAGTGCCATGGTGCAGACCCCTCACTGGGCACGGGGCTTTGGGTGATGCCTCTGGACAAAGCGCTGGCGATGTCTTTTTTTAGTGAGCCCTGGCACCAAAACGCCCTTGGCTTGATCTTGCAGCTTGAGAAGCCTCAGTAGCCTGCAGGGCAGGGTTGTCCCCTCTGCCCTATGCTGCCTGCTAGGGCCAGCTGGTCCCTGTCCCCCCTGCACACTGGAGGTCTTCGGTAGCTTCATGAGCTATTCTCTACCCACTGGCAGCATCCTCTAGCTGGAGTCTGGTCCAGACCATGAGGATCCAGATTATCACCCCGCTGCCAAAAGGGGCACTTCTGCAGTTGTTTGGTTCCTCTCCCCCGTGGTCATGACCTGACAGCAGTCTCATGGTGCCATCGCATACCTGGTGATTCCTGTTCTCTCCACAATACACACACAGGGATGCGTGGACCTTCTCTCCACTCCCTCCCAAACACATTGGTAGGGGGTGGGGGGGGGATTTAGGCGTCTGTTTCTTCCCCAACGAGTGTCGCTGAGGCTGCAGAAGTTGGCACACTGCTTGTCAGTGTCACTTACCCCCAACAGGGTAATCTGGACCCTCCTGCTTGCTGCAGCCCAAAGCATCCTGAAAATGCCATGGCTGCTTGACACCTCGGGGACAGCAGAGAGGGTCTGCCCAGAACCTCAAGGTTTGGAAGATGATGATGATGCTGATGATGAATTGAACTACTCCTGCCACTCTGTGTGTCCTCCACTGCAGTCCAAGAGCTACGAGAATCTGAGCGATAATCAGGTGGAGGATCTAGGAGAAGCCATCCCATTTTCCCTAAATTCTAAGCACTCTCACATGGTGGAAGACAAAGCCGAGAAAAATAGAATCTACGCTGGGAAGTTGGCTGAGTATGCACAGGAGCTTGAGGAGGAAGCTCAGGAGTTTCAGACACCATTTTACAAAGACATGAAAAGGGTTGGCAGCTTGTCCGAAGATGAGGAACACAGCTGAGTCTGTCACTTCCCTGTGCATCAAAGGTCACACATCCTCCGAACAGCAAGTATGGAACCCTGTGGCTCCTATGACTCTTTCCAGTGTAGCATGGGCAATCACTCGGGGACTGATGCCTTTTCCCTGAGGGCCCATGCCAGTGACCCTTATCTGGGGTACCCAGAACACATCAAGGGAGCAGGACCCCACATGCTGTATGAGGAGGCCAACAGGGACAGGCAGTTCCAATTGCTGCAGCTGACCAACGACATGCTCAGAGAGGAGAATGCCATGCTCAGAAGGATACTGAAAGCATGCAGAGCTTCATGAAGAGCCAGGCGTGCATGATACAGAAGCTGCAGAGGCAGCTGAAGGCCAGCCTGGCCAAAGAGGAGAGGGATGCCCAAGAGCCGCAGACCTTTGCCCAGCAGAGTGAGTGGAACCTCTAGCTAATGACCCAGCGGGATCTGGAGGCAGAAAGCAATGTGGAAAAGCTGAAGCAGAAGATCTTTATTCTCCAGGGAGAGCTGGAGAGCTGGAGAGCTCCAAGGCAGAGAATGAAAACCTGAAAGCAGGCCAAACACCCGACCTGGGAGCAATGAAACACAAGATAGATTTTTCCTTGTGGAACCTCCACGAGGTAATAATGTGTGCAAACTGGTCCATCAAACAGCTCACCTCTGGAGAAGAGTTGCTGCATTTTGTTGCTGAGGTCCTTGAATCTATGGGCGAAATTCATAAAGTTGAAGCAGAAGAAGAGCCATGAACTCGGGTCCGACAGAAGAATGTATGGATCAAGACCACGGGTCTCCCACTACAGCCTACATTAAAACCATTTGCTCTCATGTGCTTGAATGTGTGTTCAGATTTGTAGCCTTTATTCTTCATGGAAATTATTTCTTGTGATTAAGTACAAACTGCAGGTAGGGATGTAGTTTTAGCTTTGTTCTGGAGCTGTGGACCCAGCGGCAAATGTTTCCCAGGCTGGAAGGTCCAGCTGTGGTGGGCAACATACTGCAACAGACTGTGCCACAGCTCTGGCTGCCCTGGGCTCCCATGTGACAGCCAGGAGGAAGCACAGCAGCATGGGATGCAGCACTCTTAAACAGTGTGCCCACCTTTTCCTGCAGCTGTACCAGCTAGAAATGGAGATGAGCAAGTCCCTTGCATTTCATCTGGTTCCTTTGCCCCTCCTCGGTGAGGTGGGGAAGGTGAGAAGCAGACTACTGCACATGGTTGCAGTGAGCAGATGCTCCTTAGGTCCTCCTTCTCCTTTCGTAGCCACCTCCTAGGCCAGATATCCAAAATCTCTAGAAATTGTGCATCTGTTCCTGCAGTAGGGGAAAGGGTCGTGGTGGTGAGGTGGTGACAAAGGTGGTGAGAAACCTTTAGGCAGTTGTGAAGTATCCATACTTGCGAGCTGTGACAGTGCCTTTCCTCTGGTGTCAGTGTCAGTGCTGGCTAAGGATGAGCTTGTCTTATCCAGGCTGCCTAAGGAAGGCACCAGTTGCAGAAGATGCCCTTCCTCTCCTGGCTGGAGCTGTCTTAGAGGGGTATACCTAAATTGCCTGCCTTTGTCACCCCCTAAAGACCTGCAGGACCCTGATGTAGAAACTCACCACATAATCACTGAGAGTATGCCTTAGCTTTATACTAGCAGAACCATCTGTGAGCACGAAGTGACCTTTCCTCATCACCTGGTCATCCCTCTACATTTCTGATGAATTTCTGCTACCAACCCCAGTTTCTGCTGTAGGTTTACCCAGCTGCATAACCAAATTTCCTGTATCTGTCCAAACCAACCCTCCTTTAAGACTTGGATGCTGTAGAGCAGTGTGGGGGTGGGTGCTGGCAAAGTTCAGTGCCAAAGTGTTTTTTCCTGATGGGAATTTTTAGGAAGCTGTTCACTTCTACCTCTATATGGTGAGCTGTGGACTACAAGGTAGCTGTCTTCTCCTGGTCCCATAATATCCTTGGTCTGGACAACCATGTTTATGTTGCCACAGAGATTAAAGTGCCTCAGTAACCTTGGTCTCTGGAGGAGAGACTGCTGGTTAATCTTCACCCCAGACATGACAACAGCAGTGCTTGCACATCACTTGCTGCTTTCTTGTCTGTGCTCCTAAGTGGGGGAAGGTGGTGGCCACCCCTAGCCACATGAAGCCCCAGTCTGCAATAATGATGATAAGGCAAGGATGGTTTTCCATCCCAGACATCACTTGCTGTTTTTCTCTCCTGTCCATGCATGACTACTCACAGGCAGCTCTAAACCTTGGATTTGACCTCCAGATCCTTGGATTTGTCCCATATAGGGCAACCATTGGTTGCTCATCATTGAGGCTGGGAGGAAGCAAACTAACTGGCTCTATCTGTGTCTTGCGCTCTACACTGACTGCTGTAATCCAAAGGTTACAGTGCAGGATTAGCATGGGTGTACAAAGCCCTTCCTAATCTGTGAGTCATTACCCCCTCACTGCATTTCACTTCCCAGCAGCTCTGGGCAGGCAGGATAGGTCGGCTCCTAAGTCTTCGTTTTCCCCATTCTTCTGTCTGGGGAGAACTGGGTCAGGACATAACATCTGCTGGACTTCCTCTCCAGGGCTCTGCTGCTGAGCTGCTCCTTGGATGCTGTACACACAGGACACATCACAAGGTTTGTTTGCTCTAACCAGTTTCTCCTTGGCTACCCCTAAGCCCTTACTTTCCATCAGTTCTCCTTTTTGGCTCTACTCGTTGCTTTTCTTCTCTTTGAAACAGGAGGGATGCTCTGCACCCCCTGGAAATAAATTCCCTCTGGGTCAGGCTGGGCTGATGGGGATACTTGAGGGCTGCCGTGCATGTCCATGCTTCATTAGTCCTTCTGTGTGAGGTATTTAGCCTGGCTGAGCTCTCGTCCTCCTGTAAGCTATGATATTAATATAGTAGCTCAGAGGAAGGGCCACGCAAGCTGCTCTACCATTGCGCCCTTGATCTGGAGAGTGGTGACCGTCTGGCCTTGCCCTTCTCTTGGCAGTAGATGTCGGCAAGCATGGGGGCTGTGGGCCATTGATCCATCAGCTCCTAACCTGCTCCAGCCAGACTGCAGTGGACCCCTCCATGGACAACTCCAGGCCCCTCCTGAGCAAAAGGCTGGGAGCTGTGTGCCCCCTGCTCTGAGACTGGGAAGGGTGCTGTCAAGGGATGCTCTGACTGGGTTTTGCTTCATCCTCCCCTGCAAGGCACGTGCCCAAGAGCAATTGCAATGGCAGCGCCAGTCCCAGCTCGCCAGAGGTGAAACCTGGAGCCACTGGGTCCCATGTGAGTGCTGCTGCATGAGATCCTGCGCCCTCCCAGCTGCAGCCCCCTGACACTTGATGATACAGCGAGCCATGGGCAGCGTCCGAGTCAACCGGTGAGTAACCCTCCTCTCCAGGATGCTGCTGCCCTGGGTGGCCTGCTCCTCCTCCTCTGGCCCCTCAGGTCCTATCTTCAGCCTGTCTTTCAGTATACTCTTCTCAAATCATCTGCCAGGGTCTATTCCTGCTCCTGGCTCCTCTCTCTTTCTCCAATCCAAAACATTCTGTACAGGGGGACAGTGATCAAAGAAGTGGTATGGAGAAGCAAAGCAGTGCATGGTGCTGGACCAGAAACTACAGATTCCAGCATTGCTGCAGAAGCCCATGTCCCCAGGAAGCACAGCTCCAGCCTCCAGTGCTTCCCTCACCATGAGATGAGGATGGGGGTCACAAAACCTATGAAGGAGGGCTCCAGCTGATGTGTCAACACTATGGATGGGAGGGAGACACTGCCAGCCTGAGGGGTCCTGGGAGGCTGTGGCTTAGTGGTTGGGACGGCAGAGTGGTCTTGGTGCGCCTGTGTACTTGCTTGATTTCCTCAGTGGTCAGAGCATCTTCTGCCATCACATCTTTAAGGAGTATCTACAACTATCCCAGCAGCCTGTGAGGGGGAGCAGCAGTGCTGCCTGTGAGGGAGGGGAGCTGGAGGGGCAAATGTCTCCCAGAAAATGTGTGTGGAGCTTCTGTCAGGGAAACTGCCAGCACTTTTTGGCTGTTGATCTCCAAATTACACCTTTGGCTTCGGATGCAGGATACTGGGAGCCACGCGCGTTGCTGTGGCAACAGAATTGTCCTGAGCTCAGGGAGTGTATAAACATTGTCACCAATGCACCATGAAAGCAGAGAGGAGAAAACAGAAAATCCAGGCCTTATGTAATGTCAGGGCCAAAGTGTGGCCATACTGCGAGTGCTTGTTCGTGGGGTTCCTGGCTGTCCCAGCTGCTGCCAGGTTTCAAAGCCTTGGATCCCTCCCCACCGCAAAGGCTGGAAGGTAGCACAGTGCTACAGGCTTCTGCTGCTCTGCTGCCCTGTCAGGACTTCCATAGATACAACCTCCTAGCAGCAAGACTTGACAAATATTGCAGCCGAGCTCCACCAATTTGGTCAGGGTGGCACCACGGTGCAATAACCAGGGAAACGTGCTGTTGTGATATTCAACACAGCGGTACCGTAGCCATGTGAGCCACCCACACGTCTCCCGCCCTCGCTGTCTCAGTGGTTGCTGTTATTCTTCATGTATTTCTGCTGGCAATGCCTGTTTCTTCTCTTCCAGGTACAGCATCGTCTCGACTGAAGAGGATGGACACAAGGTCTCTGCGCTGGGCAGCATGAACGGGCACAGCCGGAATGGGAAGGGCCATGCCCCCCGGCGGAAGCACCGCAACCGTTTTGTGAAGAAGAATGGGCAGTGCAATGTCTACTTTGCCAACCTGAGCAACAAGTCTCAGCGCTACATGGCCGACATCTTCACTACCTGTGTGGACACGCGCTGGCGCTACATGCTTATGATCTTCTCTGCTGCCTTCCTGGTCTCCTGGCTCTTCTTTGGCTTCCTCTTCTGGTGCATCGCTTTCTTCCATGGTGACCTCAATGCACCAGCAGTGGGAGGCAGTCCCTCTCTCCTCAAGCCCTGCATCATGCACGTGAACAGCTTCCTAGGGGCTTTTCTTTTCTCAGTGGAGACACAGACAACCATTGGGTATGGCTTCCGCTGCGTGACTGAGGAGTGCCCGCTGGCTATCATGGCAGTTGTGGTCCAGTCCATCGTGGGCTGCGTTATTGACTCCTTCATGATTGGCACTATCATGGCCAAGATGGCAAGGCCCAAGAAGAGGGCCCAGACTCTCCTCTTCAGTCACCACGCAGTCATCTCCGTGCGGGATGGCAAACTGTGCCTCATGTGGCGGGTGGGCAACCTGAGGAGGAGCCACATTGTGGAGGCCCATGTCCGAGCCCAGCTCATCAAGCCCTACATGACAGAGGAAGGGGAATATCTCCCACTGGACCAGCGGGACCTAAATGTGGGCTACGATGTGGGCCTTGATCGTATATTTTTGGTCTCACCCATTATTATCGTTCATGAGATTGACGAGGAGAGTCCACTTTACGGGATTGGCAAGGAGGAGCTGGAGACGGAGAACTTTGAGATTGTTGTTATCCTTGAGGGGATGGTGGAAGCCACAGCCATGACCACACAAGCACGAAGCTCTTACCTTGCTAGTGAAATCCTTTGGGGTCATCGCTTTGAACCGGTTGTGTTTGAGGAGAAGAACCACTACAAAGTGGATTATTCACGCTTTCACAAGACCTACGAGGTAGCTGGCACACCTTGCTGCTCAGCCCGGGAGCTGCAAGAAAGCAAGATGACTATCCTACCTTCTCCCCCACCTCCCAGTGCCTTCTGCTATGAGAATGAGCTGGCTCTTGTCAGTCAAGACGAAGATGAAGATGATGACGAAGTGGGTGTGGTGTTAGGAGGCAGCACTAAGGAGGAGGGAGGCGTCATCCAGATGATGGATTTTGGAAGCCACCTGGACCTGGAGCGGCTCCAGGCAACTCTGCCCCTAGATACAATCTCGTACCGCAGGGAATCAGCCATCTAACTCCTCCAGTCTCCCCATTCTACACCTGTTGCCCACAGTCTCCTCTGTTCTGCACCCGTACATAGCTGGATAAGTCCCTTGCCCACCAAAAAATGCCTCCCACGACTGTGTCTCAGCCCCTGAGTACATCAAGGCCTGGAGCTGCTCTGATATACTCCCTTTCCCATGAAGTCATACTACCTGGAAGAGGAGTGAGGATACACGACTCTTCCCGTGTGTGCAGTTTGTGCTAGGACCCCTTTCCTGCCCAGAGACAGGAGAGCAGCAGGCCTGGTTTCTCATCTCTGGAGAGGCGACAGGAGTCCCTGCTCTCAATGGACAGACCAGGACCTACAACAAGTGTTTCTGCTGCTGAGGGAGCAGCAGACTGTCTCAACAGATACCCTCTCAACATGGGTAGGCACCATGGCTGTCAGGAGTCGACTGCCACTAGGAAGGAGAGAAGCGATATCTAAGCACTGACCAGATAAGGATGGATGGGAGAATTTTGGACTCTTGGAGGAAATGGGGAAAGGATCTCAAGGGAGGGGTTTACTTGCATGTTTATTGCTTGTTGAACATGACTGTGTATAAAACAGAATGAGAACTAAAATCCATATTCCACTGCAAATGCCAAGCTAGGAGACAAGGACGCTCTTTGTAGCCTACTCTGCACTCTCCTTGGCTTTTGGCATCTGTCACCTCCAGAAGCAGCTCAGCTCCACAGACTCAGACCCAGTTCTCCCACTCCTCTTGCAAAACACATCCTGCTCCTCTGCGGAGACGCTTGTCAGAGGAGGCAGGGCCCTGTGTTTGCACACTCAGACTGCTCCCTGGCACAGTGCAGCTGGGATGACAGACAAGTGACCTGACTGGACAGCAGACCCTCAACTTCCTCCTTTCACCTCCTCCGTTCTCCCTGCTGCCATCGGCTGTAAAACTGAATTTGTAACTATTTATTTTTAATAAAGTCTAATATCCCAGGGGAGGTTTGGAAGTAAAGGAGAGACCCTAAGGCTGAAGCCAGGTGTAGAGACTGGTGAGAGTTATTAGTGCTGGTGTTTGCTCTTTGTATGGTATTGGTGCCTGGAAGCTCCACCACAAGGGCTCCCCTGTTCTGGGCCTCTCTAGTAAAGACTTACAATAGGAGACTCAGAGAATTTGCTCAGGGAGAAGATCATACAAAATGCATGTATGGAAGGAAGCACTTGCATTAAAAGTACCAGTAGGGTGGGTCAAACAATCCTGCTTGCTTTGGAGATGGGAGTTTTGCCCAGGGAAGGTTTATAGATAGAAGATGTGTTTGGCGAAAAGGCAGAGATGTGTCAGACACTGTTCTAGATGTAAGGATCAAAAAAAAACCATGAAAGACCCCAAAACCTCTTTTTTGTTTGTTTGTTTTCTTTTAATTTGGTAGGGGCAAGTGAGAACCAGGGAGAGTGAGGGAGGACATCGACCAGAGCTGGAGCTGCAACGTCACTTTGCTCTCATTCAACAAAAAAACCTGAGGAGCCTTTTCCTTTAGGAGCAGCAGAATCACTCCTTCTAAACTGTAGATGATACGAGGACAAACAGACAAACAGGTAGCTCAGGAAGATGCTCCAGGCACCCATCAGTTGTGATGTGGGGAGAATGGCTGAAGAAATATGTCCCACCCAACCCTTGATCTACACAGCATAAAACCAGCATCTTGATATCAATTTGGAATTAGTTCAAAAAGCAAGATGAAGGAGGGAAAAGCAGAAGGGGAAAGAAGGAAACAGTAGGAGTGAGAGGAAGAAGGAGGCACAGCAGGCAAGTGGAGGAGGAGGAAGGGAAAAAGAAGAAGAGAAAGTAAGGTAACATGGAAGTGCATGTGAGAAAGAGTGGAGATAGGCTAACAAGACAGGTGTAGACCCAGATGTGGCTATTTCTCATCCGGGATGTAGGTTCTGTGGGAAACAGCTGCCCACCCCAGCAGTGATCTGACACCTTTGGGAATCCTTGCCAAGAAGGGAAGAGGAGCTGGCAGAAGGATAAAAAGAGAGCAGACAGATGACAACCAAAGAGCAAGGCATCAGGACAGGAGTGGAGAAAGAAAAGGCATCACTCCTAGTGCCTTTCTAATGCCTTCCTCTCCTCCCACTGGGCACAGAGTGGGAACAGGAGATCTTAGATTGTGGTGCCTCCTGACTTGATAGACAGCCTCATTTTTCCACGTGTGTCCTGTCCCACCTCTCCTCTCCAGTGCTAATTAATGAAGCCCCTCCCTCCCTTTATTACTTATTTATTGTCCCCAGAGGGAATAAGCAGGGGCTGGTATTGACCTGGCTTTTAATACAGCTTTCAGAGCCCAGTGCCTGCCACTGACCATGGCAGCAGAAACAAATTAATGGACCGAGAGAGAAGGACTCTGTGTGTGAGGACACGGGCATGCAGGACACAGGCTGGGGTGGTGGCCTCTAGGAGAGGGGGAATCCACATGACTGGGCAGCCTCCCCTGTCGCTGAGGTACAGCATCCTTCAGAGGCAGATGACAAAGCTTGGTGGGTTCAAGTGCCCACAGCATGGTCATTTTTGTGAGGTGCATCTCAAAGGAGTGAGTGTTCAGGGGAGCCAGGCAAGGATGGGGCAGTTGAGGTACACCAGGGCCATGGGCTTGCACAGCTGGGGTGGTTGAAGTAGGACATAGGCCAGCATTGCCACTTACTTCAGCTGGTAGGGCCCTTGTGGGAAAAATGGGAAAAGGAGCAATCAGGCTAAAGGAACAAACGTCATGTGGTCATGCTGGTATCCCAGTTCCGTCCATCTGTTTGAACCTGCTGGCCCTTTTCATGTCATGTTTGGCATCACGATGAAGAAGCCACTGAGGAAAATCAGCTAAAACCTTGTCATTCACAATAAAATTGGGAGAAAGCTGTCAACACTGTCAAGTCATTAGAGAGGGGAGAGAGCTGGGGAGGACCCAAGGGACACAAGAGGGCTAAGGGGAGGGGATAGAGGGAAGGGAAGGAAAGGAACAGCCAGAGTGCTGGAGAACAAGGGTGATGCTTAAGTCTCTGCCCATCAGGCACTCCTCCTGCAGCTGTGCTTATGTTGTCAAAACAGCACATTCCTCGGGCACACACAGCCCATCCTATGGCATGGGGCAATCACTCCTCCCACTAACAAGTGCTCTTCGGCCTCTGCAAGCTGCACACATGCCCACAGGCTTTGCTCCTACACAGCAGTACATATGTGCATCCTTCTGAACAGGTACTGCGTACCTGTATGCTTGAGTCACAGAGTACTCACACCCAAGTACACACTACACGTGAATGCCACACATGGGGGTGTAAACCACCCTATGCCACATCTTCATCCCAACAACACCCAACAGCGCACACACAAACATCATGCGACAGCAGCATCTATTTCAGCAAGTGCCCCTCTGGCTGTGTGTTGGGGACTCCTTTATGCAGCCTGTGAAAGGCCACCAGGAGAATCCATCCTGGAAGGCTGTTTGCTCTAAAGAAGGTTGGACATTGTTAAGGAGCCTGCAGATCAGCTCTCCAAGCTATTCACAACCATAAACACGCTGGTATTTTGGCTTTTGCATACAATATCTGGAGCATCACTTTTCAGGTAGTTGACACACTCTTGTCCTGTGCTCTTCAGAGAAGATACCTCTACTGCATGCCAGGGCATAAAATCCCCAGGCTCCGTCCCTCCTCCAGGATCTGATGGAAGGGCTGCTTCCCCAGAAAGACTGTCCCTAATCCCAAGGGGCTGGCAGCTGGCTTCTCAGGAGGAAGACGCTGCTGCTTTGTTTATCTGCCTGCAACCTATATTTCTTTTCCTGCCTGACTTCTGAGCTTCTTACTTGGCTTGTTATTAGAAGCTATTCAAATACCAGGAAGATAATGGGAAGAGGAAGGACTTTCTCCCTATGAATAAAATCCAGGCACTGGTTCAGATCCTCCAACCCATGACAGCTAGCTACGCTGCTGTCGGTCTTGCCAGCTTCCAAATGAATGTTGTTGTTGTTTTAAATGACACTTGAGAAACTCGTTTCATGTTCTATTTTTGGTGACACTTTTGGACAGTCCTTTTGAAAACTAATCGTCATTGGCACCTTTCAACTCACCCAAAACTTGCTCAGCAAAACATTTTGATGCACACTGCAACTAAAAATATTTTCAAGAACCACAACAATAATCTCAAAAGGGGAGAAAATGGGTTTGGATTTCCATGATCAGGAAATGCTGTTGAAAATGTCCGTGCTGCTGAACAAATGTGCTCCTTTTCAACCATCTCGGCTTCCTCCAGGTTTTGCCCAGGAGCAGGGCACACGGCACTGCTCCAGCAGCTGCATGCAGGCTTGTGACCTCTGTGTGGCAAAATGCCTCTGCTCCCTTATTAGAGCTTTAGCAGCCCTTCTTTGCCTTTGCAGGAGGGCCTGAGGTCTCTGCCAGATTTTGGACAGGCAATACGAAGAGGCCATGGGTTTAAATGTAAACAAAAAGAAAGAGAAAAAAATAGCTTTACTTTCCCAGGCCATTAAGGGCTTGCTCTTGCCCCTGCAAAGTCAATGGGACTTTTGCCATTGCCTGTGGTAAGAGCAGAGCTGGGCCCTAATGGAGTGCCACTATTGGAAAACCCCGCAAGCGTCAGCCCTGTGCTAAATCCACTGAGCCAGGACAGACTATTGCAGGCTGCACAGGAAGGGGGAGAGGGGCAGCCTGCCGGGATGCTGAAAGCATGGGGCGCTGTAGGGCCAGCTGAGGTGGCCTCGCTGGGGCAGGAGAAGGGGGACAGCAAAGGGATGGGGAAGGCAGCGGAGGCAGTCTGTTGACTACCATGGCACGGTACCCCATGGCCCGGGGATGGATGTCACCGCAGGAGGAGCTGAGACGGTAGTCAGTTTTTGGAAGGGTTAAACAGGCTTCTCCTCCTGCCATGGTTGGCAGGGGGGCATCCTGCCCTCCCCAGTCCCGGTGTGTTCCCGGCGGCAGGACGCAGAGCGGGGAGCCTGAATGGCACGGCTCAAACCGGAGGAGCACGGCCGTTGCCCGGCCTCAGAGCACCATCTAGAGATGGAAGCAAGGCTGGCATCCCTGAAGGTCCTGGCATCTCTGCGAGTCCCGGCATCCCCGCATGTCCTGGCTCCCCTGGCTCCGGCTCCGGCGCGACACCGCGGTGATAGGCTGGGGCTGGCTGCCCGGCCAGGGCCGTGGGTCAGAGCGGCGAGTGTGGGGTGGAAACCTTTGATCCGGAGGGAAGGCAGGCTCTGAGAGGACTGGTACCCGCCACCAACTCTGCACCCATAACCTGCAGTATAAAGGTCAGCCGACCTAACAGGCAGGCCATGGCTTTCACAGCATGGCCACTGACTCTGAAAGCAGTTCAGATACGTACTAACACTTTAATTTCTTCTTGGGGAGAAGCCTGCAAAGCCATGCCAGCTATGGGAGGTGAGGCAGAGATGATCTTAGTTCAGAGTCAGACCCTTCTGATGGGAGGATGCCACATTGCTGCCTGCTTGTCTTTCAGCTGTCTCATAGCTCTTCCTGGTTGCATGTGCCCAGTGTATGAGATTTGCTCCCCTTTTTCCTGGTATTCAGTCCCTTGCTGAGGCACAAACAACTCGTGGGTGTAGCGGGGTGCTGCTGCCTCTCCCCTGCCACAGGCAGGCCAGCATGCTCCCTTGGCAGGAGAGGGGCAGAGAAACCGCATGGAAATGGAGAAACGCCTCGCTTGAATCTGCCCTTGCCAATGTGAGGAGTGCTCTCAGGTAGAGGGGTTGCAACGTCCCAAGAGCTTTTCTGGCAACCAACCTTTTCATGCCCCCTTGGGACATTAGGGACAGCCTGGCTTGCAAACTGCACAGAGCCTTGGTTCCTGGGCTTCTGCCAGCTCCCTGGGAAAACAACACCATCACAGCAGTCAGAGGACTGTCAGTATATTGCTTACCTTTGACCACATCCCCTCGAGATGGAAGCAGTTAGTGAGGGCAATGACTCTGCTCTCTGGGCAGCCTGGGCACACAGACCCTAACTGACTCGCTATCAAAGTCAGGTCAGTGTGGAAGGACGAAAAGTGGAATGATGTGATTTCACTGCCATGATGCCTGCGAAGAAATTCAGGATGGACACAAACACCACCCTGAAATAGTCTGTGAGACATGGGATATTTGAGCTTTGAAAGTTTGAGGGGTTTTGCCTCTGAAATTAGCAGGACTATTTTCGTGCTGGCCCCAGATTTGAAATAGCACATCCTGAAAACTGGGACCTGGTAATGTTTGGGTCCCTGGCTATAGAGCATTGATAGAGTTGTTTGAATGTCCCAGCGCTACAGTCACTGAGAATCAACTGAAGGCCTGTATGATACAAAGCCTTGTTATAGAAGCCATACAACTGAGAGAAAAAGGAGCTTGAAATTGCTTCTGACAGGTGATTAGATGCTCACCCAGCAACAGACTCTGTGTGTCTGTCAGGGACCCGACAGAGGCCTGTGCACCACTCCTGGGGTATCAAACAGAGGAGGACAGGCTGATGCAGAAACTTCAGAGAAGACTTTGAAGATATATATAACATGGCCTGCAGCCTGCACGTGCTTCTCTCAGGGGTAAAATAATGAATCAGTTGGAGAGTGGGTGTGAGCACATGATGGGTGACGCAGACCTATAGCAGAACACTTGGTACGACCCAGAAGGAGCTGATTAAATGTAAGCAGAGAGGAGCCATCATTTAGCTCCAGGCTGCTGGGTTACACCACATGCCTTTTGCTCTCCAGGATACAGTGTTGTGCTCACTAGCAATAGTTTCTCTATTGAGAAACTTACGTGACCCATCCAGTGCTGCTGTGTGGAAGTGGGGAAGAGATGAGATGAAAACCAGCTCTGGAGTAGGGAGCTGCAAACATGGGGTGACTGGCTGCACCCTGGGTGCCAGGGTTAAGTAATTGGGAGCCCTGCAGAGCCCAAGGAGCCAGCAGTGCTCATCAAGCTGGTAGGTGCCTGTGGGACAGAGGTCTGAGGGGGACAGAGGGCTCTGAAATCAGTGGAGAAGGGAAGTCACGGTCAGAACAGCTGGTGGTGGCTGCTGCATAGGAGGTACAAGGTGGGGTTGTCCTAGCTGGATAAAGCTGCATGCTCCCTGCTGCTCTGCTTGAGACACAGCTCTCCTGCAGCGGTCAGATGGTCTCATGAGCCCAAAATGCATTGTCAGCTGCTCAAATGCAAGAGAAATTTTTGTGTATAACATGGGATTTTCTGGGTCCTTGTAATTATTTGATGATTTGTCCTGTGAAGAAGCCTCCAGAGCCTTCAGGTCTTCAATGGCCTCATTGTGTTTGCTACTGCAATCACAAGAGAAGGGGCAGTTCTCAGTCAGGAAGAAAGAAAAGGGAGACAGAAATGGCTGACAACAAGCCAAAGTGACTTGCCCAAGATCACAGAGCAGTCAGTGGCAGAAGGAGTAATTTAACCTGCCACTGTGGGTTTGAGCTGTCACCTCTGCACAGCTGAGGACATTGCAAGTGATAAATGAACCAGAGTGGTTCCTAGAATAGCCCTCTGCCCAGCCAGCATCTGCAGCTGTACTGAAGCCATGGCCAGGTCATTGTACTTCCCTAGGTACGTACACAGCACCTTCCTACCACTGCCTACAACTCCAAACAGCAGCTCTGACAGATGAAGTGCAGTGCGTATTACCAACTCAGATACCCCTGGCCTCCAGACATCCAGCTGTAGGAACTGGGAACTGTCGGGGCACAGTGCTTTCCCTAAAATATCCTACATGGGTCCTTATTGGTACAAATCAGCACTTTCAAATCACACATGGAAGTGAGCAGGAGGCCACAGCAGGCTCAGACAAGCACGTCTTGCAGTCCCTCATGATCAACAGCATGTTGCAAAGCAGAAACAAACCCCACAACCTCAGTCGTTGCAGGGAGCGAGTGCCCAGCTGCCTCTCGCCCTTCGCTGCATGGGATGAGTGGTGAGATGGCCTTTTGTTATGCGGTGCCCTGTGCCTGGTGTTCAGCTGGCGAGGACAGACTGTCCCTTCCAGAGAAACCCCTTGCATAAGAATTAAAGAGGAGCCGGGCTGAGATGCTGAACTAATCCAGCAGGGCATGCCGGGAAGCTGCATTTTAAGCCATTCTCCCTGCCCTCCCATCTCCCTGCGCGTTGTTTATCTCTCCTGTCCCTCCCACAGCAGTTCGTGAATTATCCTGACTGGGCAAGCTGGTTTCATAACCGCCTGTGCTGCGTCTCGTCCTGCCACCTCTCAAGTCGCATGGGAGATGCTCATACACAGGAGGCTTTTTAGCTTCACCCAGTTTACACCGCTGAGAAGAGCAAGCCCACACAAACACCACTCTCCCCTCCACCGTGCATGCAGTATCTGCACGCTGCACACGCATATGGCTACTATGGCCACATGTTCTCTCCCCTGGCACAAGCACATACGCTGTCACCACACGGTCCCATCGCTGGCTCCTTATGAACACACTTCACATGTATGTGACGCTTAGCGAGCTCACTGGTACATGCAAAACTGGCACACTTGTCACACTGCCCCAGCTGCTCCTCTGCCATGGTGTGGCCCTTGTGTGTGTGTGATACCTTGTCCCCCTTCAGCTACACCCTTCACATGGGACACAGGCTTGCAGTTCACCCTCCCCATGGACACGTATGCACATGTCAAATGTGCACCATACACAGATGTGGCACTATGCATCATAGAATCATAGGATGAATCACGTTGAAAGAGACTTCAGGACAGCTTTGGTTCAGCCTCCTGCTCAAAGTAGGGTCAGCAAAGAGGTCAAATGAGGTCACTCAGACCTTTCTCTGGCCTTGTAAACCTCTAAGGATGAAGGCTACACAGCCTCTCTGGTCAATTTTTCCCCATGCTTGGCTCTCTCTAGGGACAGAGAGATCTCCACGGTATTCATGATAGACCTCTCCTGTTTCAACATGTGCTTGTTGCCTCTCATTCTCCCACCATGCACCACTTGAAGAGCTTGGCTCTGTCTTCTACCAAGACTCCCAGGTCCTTTCCCACAGAGCTGTCCTCCATCTGACAGGTCCCCAGCCCATATCAGGGCAAGGCCTTCTTCCTTCCCAGGTGCAGGGCTGTGCGTTTGCCCTTGCTGAACTCACAGTGTTCCTGCAGGCGCATCCCACTGATGACAGCCCTGCTCTCAGACATGTTGACTTATTCCCCCTCCAACTCTGTGTCATCTGTAAGCTTGGTGGAATTGCACCCCATCACCTCCTCCAGGTCATCAGTAATACGAAAGGTCCCAGAACAGCTCCCTGAGGCACCCCACTTGGTACCAGCCTCTATGTAGAGTATAACCCATTAACAACTACTCCCCAAGCCTGACCAGACAACCAGGTTTTTACTCATCTGCTTGTCCACTTGTTGAGACCACAGCAACTTTTTACTTGGGTGTTAGAACACTGTGTGAGACGTTACCAAAAGCCTGGCTGAATTTGAGGTAAACAACTTCCACTACTCTCTCCTTTGCCACAACTACAGTCATTTTATTGAAGAAGGTGATCAGGTTGTTCAGGCATGATTTACCCTTGGTAAATGCAAACTGACGGTTACCAGTCACCTTCTTCTCCTTCATGCGCCAAGAAATGAGTTCCAAGAGGACCAGCTTCAGGGCCCAAATGAATCTGACCAGCCTGTAGTTCCCAGGATTAAACTTTTAGCCTTCTCTTTCTGAAGAAGAATGAATTATTTGCCTTTCTCCAGTCATGCGTGACCTCTTCTACCCTGTACTGCTGTACCCAGCCTCCCCTCCAACCAGTCTCCCAAGCACAAGTCATCTCACAACTGAATTGCCTTCCGCCTAACCAGTCCTATATTTGGCCTGACCAGAAAATCTTCCTACAGGGTGAATGTGGCTTCTTAGCTGTCCATTCTTTGCTCCTGTTGTTCCTAAGAGAGAAAGGGAGACAGCTGTGTCTCTGAGCCCCAGGGTTGCTTCCCTTCTTTGTGGGCTGCACATCCTCTCACTAGAGGCTTTGAGAAGTTTACATGGCTGTCAAAAGCCATCCCCAGTGCCGTGCAGAAAGGCAGACGGGAGTAGAGCAGCCTCATCCCACTCTTCCAGGAGGATGGGACAGGGTTGCCGCAGCTCATGGCTCTGCCACAGGATGTGCCATGGGGCAAAAGCCCAAACAGAGGGAAGGGCCAGTTCATCTCCTTTTTTCCCAAAAATACGAGGGTTGGAATTTCTTAGAGGGAGATGTGCTGCTTTCAAGGGGATGAGGAATTCACAAGACTTGGCAAGGCAGAGGTGGTGCCTCCCCTGCATTCCTGCATCTTGCCCAGGCAGCTGGGCCAGGTTCTCCCACCACCCCTTAGGTACTCAGATACCTTGGTGCCCAGGGAGCACTCATCACGCAGGTGAGGAGGATGAGGTTACATGTCTTCAAGGAAGATCCTACTGATTCAGTCCTGAGTCCAGCTCCTCCCAAGGAACCTTGGCCCTGTCCTGTGGTCCTCTGCTATGTCTGCCCTGGCCTGACACAGCTCTGAAGGTGCACCTGAATATTCCTGTTTGTTTGTTTTCTATTAGGTCTTATTTTTTTCACCAAAGCAAACCAGCGTGGGTGTAATAAGGAGTTAGTTGCACACTGACAGAAGCTGGGAATACCACAAGGATAAAAAGGCAAGGTATATGGAAAAAAGCAATAAAGGCCCTTAATTACAGGTGTGGCCAGGAGCAGCTCCTATTATTAAGCTTGCCGACACTTCCCCTTTTAAGCCCCTGTTTTCATTTGCTTATAACTTTGTCAAAGTTTCACCACCAAAGTAGAAATTTTCCATAGAAAGTGATTGCATCAGCTTGAATTGGGCACACTGATTTAGTTCTTTTGGAAAATGTTAGCCTACCACTAGGTTCCCTGGCCTGGAAGAAGTGTATATATGGCCCAGGGGAGGAAAGCTGTGAGTCTTCTGGGCTTTCAAGCAAGAGCTTGGCCTTGGGCAGGATGTCAGTTTTTGCCAGCTCCATGAAACACCACTGTTCTGCTGCACTGGCATGGACAAATTACATGGTTCTGTTAAATGCAGGAGGAAGACGTGTCACAGCTTCACAGCTACAAAGAGTTCAGCCTCTGCTAACCTGTCCAACCCTCCCTTAGCTGGCATGACACATATGGGCTTTCCCACAGAGGAGCAAGGCTGAAGGAAACTAGGAGGGCTTTCCCTGCTAGGGCTGCAACCTGCTGCTCTGTGTCATGCACTGGGCTGAATCCCTTGAAGCTTCCCTCAGCCCTGTGTTCCTGGCCACTTCCCTTGTGCCTTCTGGGAACCCTGGTGGAGGAAAGACCCTGATTTGAATAGGGAAGGGCCAAAACTCAAAATGAAAGGACTAAAAATCTGTGGAAAGGCAAATGAGACTGGGAGGCAAATGATACTAGGAGATGGTGGGGCTGGATGGGCAAGGGGCTGTTGTGTGAGAGCTGCTGAAGTGAGTTGGGCAGCAGGGGAACTGGGAGCAGAAAGCAGAGCTGGCCAGGACAGTGAGACAGGGACTGGGAGGAACAGGGGCATGGTGATGAGAAATGGGGAATGGGAAGAGCAGAAGAGAGGTGATCAGCAGTGAGGTCGGCTGGGGTAGCGGGGGGAAGGCAGGCAGCCCTGAAACCATTTGCCTGGGGAATGGGAAATTCTGGTGGCAGATGGGGACTGGGGATGGGGGGAAGCTACTACTGACAGAATGCCCAGGAAGGCTTGGACTAGTGACAGGGAGCAGCTTGTGTGGCGGGCAACAGCATGTGGTGGGAAGGCTGGGATTGACTGGCCAAGGACACGCACCTGAGCCAGACTGGTACTGTCTGGGCAGGGACCGGGCCTGGGCGTGCAGTGAGGAAGAGGCAGGGAAGGGCAAGTGAGGTGGACCTGGGAGGGGGCAGTGGCTGAACCCAGAGCCCAGGGTTTCATGACAAGCCTGAAGAAGGGAAGCCAGAAATGGGAAAGTTTGGAGGTGACAAGGAAAGCAGCGAGGACAGCCTTATCAGCCTGTGTTTCTGGGATCACAGACTTCTCCAGTGTCCAAACAAGAGTACCTTCCCAAGGTTTCCTCCCAAGCCTTACTGCTGCCATGTTACCCCTAAAGCCAGTGCGTCTCACTTCTTGCCAGCTTTGCTGCTCACTGAGGACAACAGGCCATTGCTGCTATCTGTCATAGCAGAATACACATTTCTCATCACTGAGAAACGGCAGCACCAAGGCTGGCTGTACAGCTGCCCTTCAATGTCCTCATGCATATGAATTATGGCTGAGTCTTTAATTATGTGGCTGCAGATTTATTTTCCACAGGACACCTGCAGCACACAGGTTGGATGGTGCTCTGGGTGAGTCTGGGCTGTGCCATGAAGACAATTTGCAGGGACTCACATAATCTCTTTTTCTCCTTATTTTTCTTTTCCCAAAATGTGTGAAGGAAAAGGAGTGACTCATTGCTGAGACAGTTGTGTGCTGGTCTGGATCCCTGCCCCTGCCTCGGATTTCCTACCTGCTGCTGAGGGAGTCACCCACAGCAACCTTTTCAGAGGTAGCTATTAGCTGTGCTTTATTTGTTTTGGCATTTTGCTTTGTTTTTAGCCTTTTGCTATCCTGGGATACTGATGTCTCATTTGCAGGAGTATTTATTGTTCCCTGATGCATGTGAATGGGGACTTGCACTTGACTGTAGAAAACGCTTTAAAAAGAAGAGCGCTCCTGCAAGGTGCTCAGATCAGCATCCCCACCTTGCAGGCTGCATTTGACCATCCCTCCAGGAATGCTGTGTCTTCTCTAAAACACTACTCTCTTGCTTGGTATGAGTATTGAAAAGGCAAATCTATTATTACTTGGGAAGTACCAAAAAATGAGATTGTGTGTCCCGTAAAAAAGACCCTGTGGATATTAACCAGTGTTTTCTGAGTGGGGGCTGCGTGTTCTGAATAAACTCTGAGTTAATGTTTTGAACAACTTTGTTCTGCTCTGCTGGATGTGTCAAGCCAGAGACACCTGCCTCCTTGTGAACCTCTGCTCTTGACTTGCAGGTAGAAATGCGTTTGTTCTCGCGTCTCATCTTTTCTTGCTTTCACTGGCCTTGCAGAAGTGAAACTTCAGCACAGAGCTGAAGTTTCCTCTGCTCTTTCCCTGATTCCTCCCACTTTCCTAGCACAGGCAAGTCTCTCTGTGAAGATGTGGATTTGGTCTTCAAGGCAGCATAACCCTCTCCAGACAGTGGGTGAAATGGGAATCTGTTCCCTGCAGATCGGGCAGAGGTGCCAAACGCAACCTGGCAGTTCTCTGAGGCCTGCTAGGTCAGTGGAGCTCAGCTTTCCCACAAGTTTTATGAGGTGCTATGAATATCGTATATGGTGACTCTGAAAGGCCACCCCCCCCAGCAGTGACACTGTGAATAAACAGGGCAATTCTAGCCCTTCTTTTCCTGTCCTACCCAAGGAATGACACGGCAGGCAGCGGTGAGGGTGGCTGGGTGTCCAGTCCAGTGAGACACAGCCCCCTTGCATACACCAGCACACAAGACTCAGCTGAAGACACATTGCCGCAGGTTCCCTCTACAAGGCTGCAGTGTGAGCAGTGCCCAAGGACCTTCCACATAAACAGCAGCCAAAGGGCCTGCAGGCAGAGCTGCTTCATGTAACCCATCTTCTGCTTGCCTGGCTTCAGCAGCAGCACTCAATGGATAATCTAGAGATGCCTTGGCCACATCTGAACTGCAAGGTAAACATCAGGTGTCCCAGCTGCAGGTCCCCCAGTTGTTGAGCTAATGGGGCTTGGCTGGAACCTCGTCTCCCTTCCATGCTCTACATCCAGAGATCCTTTCCAGGCAAAACACGGCAAAGTGACAAGGTGAGGCCTCCTGAGGTTTCAATCTGGCATGGGGTTTGGAGTGCAGCTGTAGGTCACTGCTGGGTCTGGGAGGTTAGACAGCCTTCTAGATGTTTAAACAAAGTTTTAGTGGGCTTTTGTTATTGTATTCTGGTGCCTAATACAGGGCTAGACCTGAGGGGAAGTTCATTTTTGAAGGTACACGGAAAGGAAAAGAAGCTTGTGGCTACTGTTTCACACCAGTTTGGTAACTGGAGAGGAACTGAGACGACCCAGACTGTGAGCATGGATTTTGCCTGTCCTTCAAGCATCTTCCCTTCCCTTTCCAACCTAACCCCAAATGCTCTCTAGGTGGGGTCCTGCTGCTTGTGTAACATGTAGCACTGATCTTTTTTAGACACTGCGGCAGGAGTTACTTGTTTACCACTGGAGCACAGACAGTGCTGATGGAGATGGGGTCCCTGCAGTACTGGCTGCTACACAGGTTGCCCAAACCAGCAGCCCCTGGCTCATGTTCCCTATCTAAATCACCCCATTAGAAGAGGTGTAACTAGGCAGTGCTTGGAGAGAAGAAGGTGGGTGTTACTGGATCACATGGTTAGCCAGGCTAACAGCACTAAAAGCTTGATTACAATTCAATTAAGGGAATGTTTCTAATTAAAGAGTTCTTATTTTAAGTCCTAAATGATTAAAATAAAGGTAGCTGAAGTGTCCGTACACACATTCCGATTTCATCCCCAGGGGCTGTGTCTACGTTTGGGATTTCTTCAGTTCCTTCCCGCTGCCTCAGCCAGCATCATGGGAAGAGCTGATGTGGCCACCATCCCCACAGACCCTGCACCCGCCTGCCATGCAGCATCACCCCCAACCCTCTCCCACCAGCCAGGCCAAGAGCTGCCTCTCCTGGGATGTGATTCAGATCCATCCTTCCAGGAGCCCTCTCTGCCAGATCCGCCCTGCTCAGCGCCTGTACAGGCCTGCTGCTTGCAGCCAAGTCGTGAGCTGTGTTGGGCTCTAGCAAATTCCCTCTCGGCTGATGTGCACCCTGCACCCAGGGCAGGGGGCAAGCCCTCGACTAGATTCAGCTGCGGCTGTGTACTGCATTACCTGCCTTCCCATCTGGTCACCTTTACATAAGCTGCGGAATGACAGAGGTTCAATGGAGCATGTGTAAGGAAATGTCATTACTACAAAAAGCTCAATTAAAATTTAACTTCTCAAAACAGAGACAAAGTCCTGTAATAAAACCGGCCCAGTAGTGAGAAGGGGAAACACTGCTGGTTCCCAAAGGCTTGCATAAAACAGGAACTATTCCCAGGTCTCAGCGGCCCATCAGCTCTGTGTGGGTGCTGACTGGCAGCGCCATGGCCCACCATCTTGGTACAACCTGAAGCAATGATGGCTTTCTGCACTGCACAGTGCCGGCAGGGCTGCAGCTTGAGCCTCTTGGTGCCAACAGTCTGCGCTTATGTTGTGTATTCGGAAGTTGGCATAGGGGTCCCGGGCTAGATGCACTCTGGGACTGGCCCTGTATGGGGGCTCTTGAGCTAGCCCCCATCACGCTTATCTCCTCTGCCCTCAGCCCAACTGCATGAACTGCAGTTTTTGGCTTTGGGATGACTGTGCCAAAGCAGCTCCTCCCTGATGAAGCATCCAGGTGCCAGTGAAGCTTATCAGTGCCTTGCTTTTGCTCCGCAGGACTTCCCGCTGTTCTCTTCCCTCTCACCCTAGGGTTGCCCCCAGCCTCCCCCCATGCTCCCGTTCCCAGAGCTCGCAGCAGCACCTCCATCCTCCTTTGCCCATCCAGCCCCATCTCCGACCTCCCAAGAGCTCCAGAATACCTCCCCAAGCCTGGGCTTTGCTCCCACACTGCCATGAGGGTCTGATATACCTCCCTTGACGCAGCTGGCTCTTTCTGAGCTGTGCCTGGGCTTGCATGGTAGCCTTCTGGCCCTCAAACACCCCAGAGTGTTCAGGGTACCCCTGGCTCTGCTGGTGTGTGCCCCACGGACCTCTGTCAGTCCACATTACGGCTCAGGTGTGCATGATGATGCTCATGATGATTTACAGCTGCTTCACTGAAGGTGTCCCCCTGCTACCAAGGGATGCAGGGTGGGGAGCCCTGTGGGAGGTTGAAGCAGCTATGATGCCTCATGGGTCTTCCTTGCTTGGCATCTGCCACCATCACGATGGGACCCATTGCCCTTGTGTGAACATCCCTATGGAGGCCCATGACCCTGCTGTGGTGGCAATGGCACCATACTGGGGCTGCCCCACAGCCCCCACCGCCGTAGGGTGCAATGTATGGGTTGTTGCCCCACTCTCCCCCTCAGTGCTCTGCTGAGGAGAAACCTTCAGTGGGGAGCCCGGAGGCCGCTGTGTAGAAGAGTCCCCCCAAACCCACCTCTTGTATAGGTTAAGCCACCCCCTCGCCGGCGCTGAGGGAGGGCAGCGGGAACGGCGGCGGGCTGCTGCGCCTTTAATGGCGGGCGGAGGTGGAGGAGGAGGAGGGTCGGGGCTGCGTTGGGTGACATCAGTGGGTTTGGCTCCGGGGCTCAATGGAAACTGGGTGAGCGCCGGGCTGTGCTGAGCACACGCCGGCTGGAGGGACGGCGAGCGGGCGGGAGGCGGCAGGCAGCGCCGCGCCGCGCTGAGCCGAGCCAGCCGAGCTGAGCGAAGGAGGGACGCGCCGGGCACGGCCGCCACCAGCCCTCCCCAATCCTCCGTCATCCTCCCCGCCGCGGCCGCCTGGCCCCCTGACAGCCGGCGGAGCAGCAGCCCCACACGGCCCCCTTCCCGTCAGGGTGGGTATGGGGGGCGCCCGCCTCCATCTTGGGGCGCAAACCCCGGGGGAAAGGCGGCCCCTCCGGCTCTTTGTGTGCGCGGAGGGAGGGGGAGGGGGCGGGGAGCGGAGGGCAGGGCGCGATGCGCTGGGCTCGGGGGGGTGGCGGCGGGGGACAAAAGCCCCTTTGTGGGGACGTAGGGAGGGGGGAACCCCCTCCCCAAATTCGCCGCTACCGGAGGGGGTTCCCCCCATTCTCCCCTTTCCTCCTGTTCTCCCCCTGCCGGGCCCTGCCGGCGGGGCCGGGGTGAGTGGAGAGGGGGGTCGGTGCTGTTCTCTGCGGGGGGTAGCGGGGGTCCCTGTGGGGGTCCGCCCCATGGGTGGTTTAACCCCCCCACCCTCCTTCTCACTGATGCTCCTTGTCTCCCTCCCCAGTGCCTCTCAACGCCTGTTTCGGGGGGTGGAGTTGTGCGTTTAGAGGGGCTCGGTGCTCCTTTTGTGCTGGGGGGTCGGTGGCCGCGGAGGTGCGGGGGGGGGGGGGGGGGGGGGGGGCGGTACGGCGAGAAGTTCAGCGCCGTTCCCGGGGGTGGCTGCTTTTTGTTACCTACCCGGAAAAATAACAGCCCGGGTAAGGCTGCCTTCGCGTAGTGTTTTGCCTGTAGGGGGTGGGGGTGTAAGGGATATATTTATTATTATGATCATTTTTTTGTCCCCTTTTCCTGTTTCCCTGTTGTGGCTCTTTCTCCCTCGGATGTAGTGGTCCAAATGCCCTGTACATGGGGTTTGTAACCCCCCCCTTCTCCTCCCCATCTATTTTGCTGCTCTCCTTTTTGTAAGTGGGAAAGGGTCTGGAGGGGTTTGGTGTTTTGCCCTGCAATCAAAACGTATTTTTTCTTCTTTTCCTTCCCGTTTTTATTTTGGCCAGTTAAAATTATTGCTTTGCCAGCCTCTTCCTTTATTCCCTTCGCACATACACACACACAAAAAGCCATGTAAAGTCTTTATGGTCTATGAGCAAAGCAGCCCCCACTCCCCACACTTGCACTGAACGCTGGAGAGGTGCTGGGCTCGGCAGCCTCCATTATGGAGCTGTGGGTTTGGTTTTGTGTGGCTTTTGCTAGCCAGGGCATCTTCTCACTCCCGACCCCCTCAGATGGCACTGAGGTGGCCCTCCTGTCGTGTGTGTGTGTCCCCTGTACCCCCACCTCCTCCGATGATCCGTGTGTCTTTGGTCGCCATCGGCGCTGGCACAGCAGTGCGAGATCAACTCTTATCGTGTGTTTATATAATGGCCTTTGTGCCTGTACGTGGGTATTTTATGTTATATAAAAGGGGATTGGTGCAAAATGGTGTGTGTGGGGAAGCAGTGCTGGTGGCTGGATAGTAGGATTGTTTTTTTGTGTTTTTTTTTTGAGGCTGTGTAGTATATTGTAGGTGTCTGTGTAATGTTGGCTATTCATGTATGCAAACGCTCATGCAGAGCACACACTTGCTTTGAGGTTGTATGTGTGTTAATCCCATATGGAAAACTAAATGGTTTAACTAAATGATTGCCCTGAAGCCCCCGGGAATGCTGCTTTGGCTGGAGAGCACAGGAAGGGTGGCAGGTCAGGGGGGGTTAAACCTGCTGGGGGGAGGGGGGAGCTTGAGAGAGGGATGACTATTTATTGTACAAGTATAGATAATATAGGAAGAGTGCTGTAAATTTGATCTATAATAATACAAATTTTAGATGTAAATTTTTCTTTCTTCTCGTAATAGTAGACCTGAAGATCAGATGATAAGGGCGGAAGCTGTAGCTGGTGGGTGTATCTGTGTGAAGTAAAAGCAAATGTGATCGATGTTTGAACTCCTGGAGCAGTTGTGGGGGGAGTGGGATGTGTGCCCTGCCCCCTTACCATAAATCCAGGCTGTTGCTCTCTGTCTGTCCTACTCCACCCTGGTTTTCTAAGCACACTTGTGTGTGTTGGGGGGGGAGGAGATAAGGCAAAATGACAGCTGTTCCAGACCATGGTTTTTCACTCCATTATCCTGCTTCCTGCTTCCACCACCTCACCCCGAAGCATTTTTTAGATTCCCCTTTGGAGCCTGTTGCTTAATCAGCTAGAAGGCCTGCTGCCTCCTTGCGCGAGTAACCCTTCCTAACCTGGCTCCTGCCTGTCCCAGAAGGGTGGGACCAGATTTAGGCTTGAGACTGTGGTGTTGCAGAGCAGTAACTGCTGTGCCGTGGTGCACAGAAGACCCCACCAGGGCTTACTGCCTGGTCTCTTGGGTCTCTGCAGCTTGTACTCGCCCGGCTGGGAGTTGCACTGGAGTGGAAGTGCTCAGAGTTCGCAGGCCATGATGGAAGGAGGTTGGAGAGCTGTCTTCCTGACAGTGGTGTGATGGGTTCCTGGGGACACAGACCTTTGATCACTTATTGGAGTAGGAGTGTAAGCAAGTCAGATGGATGTTAATGTGGTTATACAGAACAGCAGGCAGCGGATAAAAATCATGTCTGCTGCACCCTCACCCAGGTACGCCTGCCTCCTGGTTTGGTTCCCAAGGCTCTGCCTACATTCCTTGTAGTAAGAAAGTCAGAAATAGCCACAGGGTTTTGTAGACTTTAGGCACACAGAAACCCACATGCATAAGTAAATACTAGGTGAAGGGACTCCACCTCTTTTGAGTGTTTTGTGTGTAGTTTCTGGTGACTGGAGCTCTGTTTTCAGGGTTCACAATGTCCCCTGAATGCCTTGATAGGATTATTTCCCTGTATGTCTCTGCAGCCCGTCCATTCCTCTTTCTGTAATCCCATCTCCTGGGGCAGGAGAAGCAGCTCTGGGTTTATAGTGTGCCCAGAATCCTATAGCTGGGATTATTTTTTTTGTGCTTGTGTCTCACAAGGCCGTTCCTCTCTCCCTCCCTTCTCTTTCTTTCCTTCCTTCCTTCCCACCAGCTCCAGCAAGGGAAAGTTCCTCTCACCTACTTGTGAAAACATGAATCATTCCTCACCTTTCCTGTCCCCAACAGGCTCTGTGTCTGCATTTTGTACGCTAATAATGTGGCATTGCATAAATTAGGAGTGTAGCAAATCCCTCTAAGAGGAGATGTGTTTGCTGTCTTGGGAAGAGCTGCGGTTCCTAGAACAAGTTGGTGGCCATGGAAGGCGTGAGGGAATGGGGGCTGTTATGGGGGAAACTGCTGGAACTGTTTGGCTGAGGTGCTGCAGCAGAAGTTGAGGTTGGCAGGGAGAACTCTGTGGCTGTGGTCCTTCCTCCTAGTTGGTTTTATGTGGAAGGTGAGTAAGCTAAGCCTGGGCATGTTGATGGGGAATAGCAGGTCAAAGGGTTAGCTAATCACCTTGGGTGAAGGGATGAGGAAAGGCCTGAGCTGCTAAAAACAAACTGCTGGCACACCTGGGTAGGCAACAGAAATGGAGCAGCTCAGGTAGACCAAAGGAGGCAGTGATCCCTTCAGCAGAAGTGTTTGGAGATAAGCAAGTGGCATTCTTAGTCAGTGCATGCCTCCAAGGGTGCAGTTCAGCGAGATGTCTCCTCCCTGTCCCATGTGCTGGCCCCCACCTAGAAGCAATGGTGTTGCTTGCTCCTGGCAGTCTGTCTTGCAGCCCTTGGGTCCTGTGCTTCACCACCACTGAGGTGCTGATGTGGGGCTGGGCCAGAGAGCACTCCTTCTCATAGGGTTTATTATGCCTGTTCCTTTTGGTGTCTCAGGAGGTTACCACTGTCGTGGTGCCAAGTACTGTAGGTTACAAGGAGCATCTCTCTTCACAGTAGTATCACCTGCTGAAACCTTCTTGGGAGGGATTTCCTGGGCCCTTCCTTTCCTCTTCCCCCAAGCCTCTGAACAAAATGGTGGGGAAGAGATTCAACCCTCCTTTATTCGCATAATGAGAACATGGAAAACACACTTGAAAGGAGCATGTTCCTGTAGCATTTCTAGCTCATGCTGTCCCTCGACATACAGGAGGTCAGGAGAGGTGATAGGCTATGTAGAAGGTGAAGTATTTCAAGATTAAAAACTATACCCAGCCTCTGGGTGAAGTGGGGAGGTCTTTTCTCTAGTCTTGCATGATTCACTTCCTGTTTCTGCTCTGACCCGCAATTTCTCTGCTTCTTTTCTCAGCACGACTGAACCATGGAGCTTCGAGTGGGGAACAAATACCGGCTGGGCAGAAAGATCGGCAGCGGCTCCTTTGGGGACATTTACCTAGGTGAGTGTGAGTGAGTCTGTCCATCCACCTGCAAGGTTGTTTTTCTCAATTACATCATTGTTTCGGGGTTGTTTTTCTTGCCTGTTGGTATTTGTGGGCACCATGTAAGGTTGGAGGTGGTGCAGAGAAAAAGAGCTTCCAGGAATACCTGCTAGTTGCTGCTGGTTTCTGGTGGCAAAGAAAGTGGGATGAGCTCAGCTTTGCCTTGCAAGTATTGGATACACTGTGGTGTTTGGTCAGACTGATTTAGATTTGAACTATTCAGGGCACATTTGTCATACACCCAATTCCACCTCTCTTCCTTTTCTTGAGCTTTGGTGTGTGCGAATATAAACTCCGTAAAGAGCGGGTGGTGGAAAGGGAGGAGGTGGCTGTTCTGTCAGGGTAAAAGGTGTAAAGTTTTGGGAAGATTGGTAGTGGAAGAGGTGGTCCAGCACCTGTGAGAAAATGGTGTGAGACCAGGAGGTACAAAACAGGTCAGAGAGGCTGGCCTGGTTAAAGTGCTGAGGTCCAGATCAGTTGTGTCTGTAATGGGATTAGTTAATGTCTGGAATGACCTGAGCTGGGAGCTCAATGGACAGAGCCCATGAGGCGCTGGGTTTCCTGTTACAACAGCAGGTCACTTGGGGAGAAGTTCTCCCAAGCCAGCATGCTGATGTGTAGATTTGTGCCCTGATGCTTTGCCTACTGGTGTTTTTATTGGCTCAGACCATGTGGGGCCAGACTGGAGAGACTACCCAGTAGCCTGATCAATCACTTCATGAGAGCTGGTGTGGCTCTATCTGTCATCTGGTTCTCACCACTACCTGTTTAGCTGTAGTCCTGCAGGCCAGCAGAGTGATGGCCCTCTCCCTTCTTGGTGTTTGCACCCTTTTGAGTACTTGCAGGTGGTCGTTGTGTGCTCCTTGATGATTCATTTCTCAGTTAAGTTGTATTTTGCTTCCCAGTACATTCACTGCTCCTCACTCTTGCTGGTCCTTCAGTTTTTCCCTGTTTGTCCATCTGGTGAGCAGCTTGGAGCCTACACAGCATTCAAGGTGTGGCATTCCCAGTGCCTGGCATTGAAGGGCTACCCTTGGGTGATCTGTAATGTGATGCTTCTGTATAGGCTTTGGGTCTCCTTGGCTTCCCCCATCACCAACACTATCAGGTTGCAGAACTGGCCTTAGTGCACTGTCAGCTGTATTGTAGGACATCTCTTCCAGGATCTGTAACATTTTCCCAACCTTCCCCAAGTTCCTTTCACTGAATACCTCTAGTTTATATTACTTTTCCCTGTGTTTGTAAATCACCTTCTGTTTTCTACCTCTGGCTTTTATCTCCAGTTCCTTCTTGTTTTATTATTCTCTCTTGATTGGTTTTGGCAGCCTCTCTTGATTAAGTATCCTGTGGGAATCATCAGTAATAGGCTTTGTTGCCACCTTTATCCAGAGTGTGAACAAAGATGATAAATAATGGATCTGAGATCCCAATTCCACTGCATGCTGCCTTTGCTGCAGCCTACTCCTGTATGCCACTCCTCTGTGGCCCTCCAGCCAGTTAGTGACTTGGGTTACAGTGCTTTTAATCCCCAGGTGCTAGGGATTGAGGAATGATAGCCCAGGCACAGCACTTTCCACCTATGCTAATGCTTGAATCCTTCCAGACCCTTTAGGGGTCTGGGAGTCTCCCAGGCCCTGTACTGTCCTATGCTAGGACAGTGGATCTTGCCAAAACCTCTGGGGTACACGTGGAGAAAAAAGGGAGGTATTAAATGATGAGGCCTGAGACTGTATTCCTCTCTATCATGTAACAGATCTTCCACCTCTGCAGAGGGGGGGCATGGAAATGAAGTGGAAGGGGTTGTGCCTGCCTTGCCTGTAACCAAACAGCATGAGAGGCAGAGGAAGCCCCAGTGCTTTCCTAGCTTGGTGAGCACAGTGGGATGCCTCCATCTGCCAAGTTCAACCAAGTTACTTGAATGCAGTATCAAAGCCCTTGTGATGTTCATTGAGGTGCAAGCCAGTGTGTTTTGAAGCAGTGATAGCGAGACTTGTTGGAGCCTGGGTGACTCCCCAGCCTGGAGGGATCGGGCATGGAGTCTCTGATGGTGTGTCTGGAGGACGCTTGTGCTCATGCTATCCTCTCACGGTCTGTTCTGAGACAGAGGGACTCATTCATGAGGACTTCTCTCCCACACCAGATTCACCTCACAGTTGTCGCAGTATTAGTGCAGAGATAGAGCAGGGACAGACAAGCCTTGTCCCTGTAGATGAGCATGGGCTGTGCAGTTAATCCCCATTTCTTTCTTTCAGGATGTTAGTACCTTCACCTCTGTGACTAGTGGGTACTGTTCGCTATGCTCTTTGGGATTTGTTTTGGGGTTTTCCTGTCAGAAGAAAATGTGAAATTGTACATGGGCAGACACAAAGGATGGGCTCCTGCTAATTGTCAGCTTGGGTTTAAAGCACAGTGCTTTACTTCCATGCCCTACCTTGTGGGGATGGATGTGGTGGGGGGGTATCCTCCCCATGTTGGTGTGGGAAGGTGGATAATGAGACTGGGCCTTGGCTAGCCCATTTGTCTCTAAAAATGCTCAATTCAGAAGAGCAAAACCCGATTTGGAGAGGAATTGCTGAGACCTTTGTGCCATCAGAAGGGTGCTTTGTTGGAGGTATTGGCCATGAGGCAGGGCAGGGTTGCTGGACATGGTGAGAATTGTCAGGCCAGGATGCACATTGGTGGTGGAGAAAAGCTGGGCAGACAAAGCATGCTGGGACCTGCGCTGACTGGGGACAGTTCCTGGTGGCAGGCTCCTCCCTTGCTGGGAGGGGAGTGCCTTCCCTTTGTTTCCTGGCCTGTTAACTCTCTCTCGCCCTATCTGACTTCTTCCATCTGTTCCCAGCCCTCCATTCTTCCTTCTCGGAGCCGTAGGGATGAGAGCAAGCAATGGGGAGAGCGGGGGGGGGGGGGGCTTGTGCCTTTTGGCTCGCCGGATGTGCAGGGAGGGCGGTGTTTATTGTATCAGGCATGCAGCAAGGCTTCCACGCTGAAAAGATCCTGTTTAGCCAGTGA
Source organism: Pezoporus flaviventris (assembly GCF_033815535.1). Taxonomy (NCBI): domain Eukaryota; kingdom Metazoa; phylum Chordata; class Aves; order Psittaciformes; family Psittacidae; genus Pezoporus; species Pezoporus flaviventris. Next base: position 3,144,550 of record NW_026892559.1, read on the forward strand.
CATCCTCTGTCCCTGGGGCTCCGTTTCAAACAGCTTGTGATGAATGAGTTGAATTTGTGCAGCCCCCACAGCGGAGCGAGACTGGGGGTGGATGTAAGGAATTATCCCCAATCCTACATGCGTCTCTCGAGTGGCTGAAGCTAGGCAGGCTCTGCTGCATTTGTCTGAAACGTGATGCTTGCCACCCTGGAAAGGGAACAGAGAACTGTTGCTTTTGTACTTGTATCTTTAAAAAAGATGGTGGTTAAAGCATGGAACAAAGGATCTGAGAGACTCCTTCCCTTGAATTCCCTCCTCACGTGTGGTAGCCTCAGTCTGGGTAGATCTCCAGCCAAGAAATGATGGAGGGAGCAACCTGAAGCCATAGTGGGGTTTGGGAAGCGGGGTGAGCATTCGGTTGGTGACCCCCTGAGCAAAGAATAGCTCCTCATTGGTCCTGCTTTCACCATTCGAGGTCATGGGGTTGTTGTTTTTTTTTTCCTAGGAGACTAACACCTGTGTTTGGGCAATGGGGAGTGTGGGGCTGAAGGCCATGTTGGTCATTTGAATAGCATATTCACATTTTGCAGAATCTTAAGGTGATGCTTACCCCTCCTGTCCCTTTTCCTGCTTTACATGCTCACAGATAACACTCCCCACCTGCAGACAGCCTAGTAGATGAATGTATCATCATCTTCCTAAACACACAGGGTAATGTGGAGACGAGAACCCATTCATCTTTCTACTGTTCAACTTCTGGGGGGAGTAGGGTTCATTCGAAATGCTAATGCTACTGCTCTTGAAAATCAGCAAGACTCATCATTGCTTGTGTGTCAGCAGATGGATTAGGAGAGGGAAAAATCCCTTCAGGGGGCAGACAAGGGAGCTGCTGCAGGGGATTTGGAGGAAAGTCTTCACAAAGGCAGGGGAAAGAGATGTGAAGGAAGTGCTATTATTTTTTGGATGTCCCGGCTGTTGCCATGTTGAATGAGGTCTAGTGACTGAGCACTAATTTTAAAGGTAGATACTAGTGCAGGGTAACATTCTTACTGTGATCAGAGACCCTTGTCGTGCTCTTTTCCTCCTTGCACTCCTGATGCTTGCAAGAAGGGTCCTGTGATGGAGTGAAGGGAATGTACAGACTTGTTTTGCTGGCCAGCAGTTTCTAAGTGGAAAATGCCAGATCTTTCACAAAGTTACCATTGGAAAAGTGGCTCTAGCTCTCAGGATGGCCTTTTCCCTTTCCCCGTTCCTGGATCTTGAGTAAAAACCTTTATTAAATTCATCCAATTGCTTCTCCTTCCCTCCCTCAGAGCACTCTAAATAATTCCTCTCCCTCCTTAGTGTTTACAGCCTTCAAATACTTGCAGACTGTTGTCATGTCCCATTCTTCCTCCCCACCCTTCTTAGTTGTATGTCTTGTCTATGTTACATATTTAGCTCTTTTAATCTTTCTTAGTAAATCAATCCCTCTAGGCCCTGATGGTTTTTGTTCCTCTCTTACAAATTCCTAACAGCTTGTCTGTCTCGACCCGGCGCTGTAATATCTAGATGACGTCTTTTTTGCTAGTAGGCAGCTCTTGGCTAACTTTGTTTACAAGCCAGAATAGTTCAACAGGCGATGGATCTCCTTAGGATCCAGAGGGGAAAATGGATCCAGTTGTGTGAACATTCCCTTTTTCTCTTTGGTCCCTGGCTCGAGGCGATGGGTGGAGAGATCTATCTGCAGGTGTCCCCATGTACTCCGAAAGCCTTATCACAGGGATCAGGAGTACGAATTAACACGACCTACTAAACTAGCTATGGGTTATCTGCAAAACATCACCTATAACTCCAGCTCATATTTAGCGTGTATGTTCTGGAGTAGTTTATTTCATGACAGTGTTCATAAGCTCCTCAGTATCAGAGATGCTCTCTGATTTGTGTTTGAGTGCAACTTTCACTAGTTCCAGGTATGAGAAAGGGCTTCTCTGTGTGTATGCGGGGCAAGCATGGAAGGGGAGAGAGAAGCAAGTCCTGAGTGTCATTCCCATGACCTGTGTACAGATCTTCATTCTTTCCATTTTAGGATGATGTGAAACATCTGGAATACTCTCAGCTGGTACAAGAGAAAGACCAGCCTGTTCCTCCTTTGACAGTGCACTTTGGGACTAGAGTGCTAGCTTTCATGGCTGACAGCTCAGTTCTTTTCAGAAAGATGGCATGTCAGGTGGTTTTGTGTCATTGCAAACTATTTAGCAGTACCTTCAAGGCATCTGAGTCGCTTGATTTGGTATCAGATTCAGTTTACTTTTCATGCTTCTAACTTAAGGTATAGCAGATATGTCTGTTGGCAAAGGATAAAGGTAATAGTAAAGCCCTCGGGAGAGGGGAAAAGCTGGGGAGACAGGAATTGTCTGTATTGATCAAGTCAGGGCTGTGGGGGAAAAAAAAAGGTAGCTGAGAATGTTAGTAGTGTCTTCTCCTGAACTAATTGGCTCTGTTGACATGATGTACCCGAGGAAACCAGTAATTTAGCTGGGCAAAAGGTATTCCATATCCCTGCCTGGGGGCTTGCTTGGGTTCAGGCGGTAGGTACATGATCGTGGACAGGTAAAACTTCCACTCAGTTCAGGTACTGCTGATACGTAGAGACTGACCTCCCAAAGCCTGGCACTTTTTGAGACAATGGAGCAGTTAACATGTTGTAGGACATTGTTCTAGCCTGGCTGCAGGATCAGAGTTGGTTTCTCATTCATGTGCCATCCTCTGGGCTTGCCTTTGCAAATGGCAGTGCTGAAAACACTGTGTGAAGCTGAAGAGGCTGATTCTCATTTCTGTCACAGAATAAATTTCAGGGCAAGTCTTAAGATTTTTGGCATCTGTACAGGCCTTGTTAAAAGTGTTTAGCTTCAGTGGAAGCTTGCACAATCTTTATTTTACCCTCATTTCTATGCAGGAGCCAATATTGCAACTGGTGAAGAGGTGGCCATCAAACTGGAATGTGTCAAAACCAAGCATCCCCAGCTCCACATTGAAAGCAAGTTCTACAAGATGATGCAGGGAGGAGGTGAGATGGGGAGAAAAGGATGGAGCTGGGGGAGTGGTTGAAGAAGGAAATTATTCTGGAGGATCTTGGAAAGGAAATGATTTGGTGTTAGATACAGTCTTCTTAGCCGGGGATGCAGCAGTTCTGTGGGCTTAATATTTCTCTTTTCCCCAGTGGGTATCCCCTCCATTAAGTGGTGTGGAGCAGAGGGGGACTATAATGTGATGGTGATGGAGCTCTTGGGGCCCAGCCTGGAAGATCTCTTCAACTTCTGTTCCCGCAAATTTAGTCTCAAGACAGTTCTGCTCCTGGCAGACCAGATGGTGAGTTTCCTCTGAAGCATTTGTGCCTACTCTCCTTTTCCATGCCTTTTTGTTTTTTTTCTCCTCCCATCCCCTCTGCTCAAGAACTGTTGTATCCCAGGCTTTTTCCATTTAGCAGTAACCAGCTGCCAGGTTTTTATTTCTTGATGAAGCTGGGGGCATGGAACCTAGACACTGCTGGCTTTTCCTGATCTCCATCCTTCCTTCCATCCCCTGCTGCTTACCCTGTGTTAGCTTTGAATGCATAGATGCTTTTCCCTGAGTGATGAATGATTGGCACTGCTACCTACCTCAACTCAACTGCCTATGGCCTGGGTTTAAGACCTGTAGTTGTTTGGACCCTCTTCCTTTCCTGTTGTTTGAAAGTTGACTGGTGTCAATGCTGAAGCTCAGAGTTTCAGTCCATACAGACCTGCTTCCTGTCCTTCCTTGTGGTGGTAATGGTGACCTCCTCAGATTGAGGACTGGTGTAGGGGGTTGAATTCTGTCTCTGTCTCCAGATCTTTCTGCCCCAGAGGGTGTCTTTTCCTTGGCTATCATCTCTGATATTCTCTGCAAAGTATCCCTTTCCGTGCTCTGACAGGCCAGTGTCCTGGACCCGGACAGGGTGCTGCTTTTAACGACATGGTTATGATATAAGTTTCCTTCTTGCTTGTCTCATTATTTACTCATTTCTTTATTCTCCCCTCCAGATCAGCCGTATTGAGTACATTCATTCCAAGAACTTCATCCATCGGGATGTAAAACCAGACAACTTCCTTATGGGCCTCGGCAAAAAAGGCAACCTAGTATACATCATTGATTTTGGTTTGGCCAAGAAGTACCGAGATGCCCGGACCCACCAGCACATCCCTTACCGGGAAAACAAGAATCTGACTGGCACAGCCCGTTATGCCTCTATCAACACCCACCTGGGAATTGGTGAGCCTGCTGTTGCCCCACTTGGGGCTTTCCATGGGAGGCAGTGTGTCCCCAGAAGGAGGGGGTTGAGTTCTATGCCTGGCTCTGCTGCTGACCTGATTTGAGATGGTGGCCAAATAACTTGGCTGTCAGGCCTGTGTTACCTCTCCTGCCTTTTGTGGCACTCTGAGCTCCTGAAGACAGAAATTGTCTCCTGGTATGTGTCTGTACACAGCTTAGTACAGTGGGGCTTTATTTAGAATCAAGGCTCTGGCCTCCCCAGGTCTATTGCTCCTAACTGCCTTGCACAAGTCTTGCAGGCTGATTAGTTATGTAAAGGAGACATTCACAGGCATGAAGCCTTTAGGGATATTTGAAATTGAAACCTTTCTTGTTGACTCCAAAGTGCCTTCATCAGTGATTGTTCTGTAGCTGTCAGCTGGAAGAATGCAGGCCCACTGTAATATCCTGCTACCCACCACCGAGTATGGGGGTAGTAGCCATGTGCTGGAAATGTACAAGAAGCTGAAATAAGGAAGGGCTTCCTGCCACCTGGACATGCAGGTTTTGTGATTGAGGAATGGTTGTCACAGGTCTTCAAAATACGGATGTGTCTGTGAACCACACTGACCTGTTCGCCACAAAAATGAGTGAGGCAGCTTTAGGGAGGTAGGGCTCTGCTTTTAGTGTCTATGATTAGTATTGTGGAGATAAAACTAGGCTGAGAAAAGTGCTGAGAGTTGAAACAGGTCTTATATTGGCAGTGGCCAGTGTCTCAGGTGCAGGTTAGTACCCGCTGCCCTTAAATTTCCTGAAGTCATCTAAATGTTGTCTTGTGAATGAGCCCTTGATGCATAATACTTGGTAGCTGCAAGGAACAGAGGTGAGAACCTGATGCAGTTTTCTCTTGTGTTCCCTGGCCAGAAACTTCTCTCTGGTGTGTGATGTCTTCCTTCTGCTAAACTTTATCCACAGTGTGAGACTTTCATAGTTAACTGTAGGGCCTGTTCTGAGCAGGCTGACTTGGTTCTGCTACTGATAGGCAAATCCAAAGAGCAGAAACATGGAAGCTGCCCTGCCTGTGGACCCAGGAAAGTAGCTACTGTGCTTGCAGCTCATTTTGCATCTCTGGGAGACCTTCCGAGGTGAATAAGCTGGGAATTTGAAAAACAGAGCAAGGAACTCAAACCTTTTAAACTATCAGCTTCCACAAGATTCCATGTCCTCATTCTTCCTAGGGAAAACTCCCCTTGTGCAGATGGTTTCTCAGAAATCTGGAGTCAAGACTTGCCCTGCAGAAAATAAAGCAATTTCCCAATCCCTTCCTTGCTTCATACTGTATAACTGTACACTGAAAATGCTTTATTTATATCGAAATGAGGAGTGTTGTGTATTGAGAGTGGGCTGTGATCCTGACCTCTTCCACGTGGTAAAAATAGTTCTTGTAGAGCTTTTCTAGTTGGTCTTCTGTATTCTGGCTTGACCTGCGTATATATAACTGACTCTCCATTGAACTCTCAGTCAAAATTTCCACAGCCGTAGTAACTGCCAAAGGAGACATGCACAAAATAAGTCTCACTACTATGTCTGTCGATTCTTTTGTGTGTGCCTGCTCTGTCTGAACTGATCACAGGAGGCTCAATGTCTGGTTGTGGGGTTGGGTTGGGTTTCTTGGTTGTTGTTTTTTAAGGACTTTATTATTCATCCCACCCCAACTTAGCCCTTTACTACTGGTGCTTGGCTTGAGCAAACAATGCCTGAACACTAATCCAAGGGCAAGTTGCATATGCCACCAGTCTGAGCAGAGGTGTTGCTCTCTTCATGGCCTTTGCTTCAGGAAGGTCTGGGTGTGAGCTACTCTACGCAACAGGTCTCGGGTGTATTATCTCCATGTTGTAGATAGATAGTTCCCCTGCATGGCATAAAGGTTACATGGCTTGCCTGGAGGAAAGGGGATGGGGGTGTTGGGGTTGCAGCTGGAGTTCCTGTTTCTCAAGACCTTGGCACAGGGTGTGTGACAAGCACGTTTGTGAGTTAGCAGCATTGCCATGGAAACCATCACTCTGAATTTTTTGACTTTTCAGAGACTAAATTCTCTGTCTTAATGCTACATTAACGTGGTTTAGGGAGAAGGAAAGAACCAGGTGCCGGGGTATTCATGTGACTGGAATAGCAAATGAATAAATGACTTTATTTGAATGTGCAAGCTAAGGGTTGGGCATTCCGATGTCTGGAAGAAACGCATTCTTTTCCCAGTGACCAGGGGGAAAAGTAGGAGGCGAGATTGGGGAGGGCTTCCACAGCTGGAGACTTGCTGTGGGGGGAGTCATTAGACTGTACAGGCTTTGGTTCATGCATTCCAGTCAATTTTCACATGCTCTGGGGATGAGAGTCCCTTGCACCCTATGGAGCTTGTAAAGTCTGAAATAGATGCCCAGGGGTGCCCAGGAGACAGTCTTGAAAGAAGCCTGGTGGGCTCTGTCTGGATAGCAGGAGACTGGGGGTGGGAAGTTCCTGCCCAAATGCTGTCCTGCATGGTTTCAGTGTAGGCTGCGCAGATCATCAAGTTCTGCTCATCTTGCCCTCTGTCTCCCATTTTGGATTCTTCTGTGTTCTTAAAGGCTGTTGCCATGCCTGGGGAGAGAAAAGGGAAGTGTAGTTCCAGCCAGCATTTGCAAAATCGGATCTAAGTATATAATCAGGAAAACATTGCTTGGTTAAGATGGCTTGCATTGGGCTGGCTCCAGCAAAGACAGCTAATTTCTAGGGAGTCCTGCATGGGTGAAAGAGCGTCCCTTTGGATAGGATCAGAGGTGGAGGGAAGCACTGCCCTGGGGGACCAGGAGGCACTTTCAGCTGCAAAGAAACAAGTTTTGTCATGAACCTTCTGTCCATGGCAGCCAGTCCTCAGTCTTCTGTCTTTGCCCAACCGTGCCTTCCTCAGGTGTCTTGCTGTCTTGCTATTCACCCCTGATTCAGCTCTTTCTGAGGACCCTGCTTTGGGAAGGGAGTGAGGGTGTGGGCTGGCTGGGAACCTCCCTGGGAGTGGGAGGGAACTGGCAGGAGATGGCTTGCAGAGTGGGTTGGGTTTGAGGTTATGCTGGGTTGTGGGGGGAAGCAACCTCCTGCTTTTTATTGGAAGAGGTTTTGTGAGGGAGGGAAGAAAGCATCTTATAAATGTAGCAGTTCCTCATGTACTGCAGGAGAGCCAAGAAGCTGAACTAAAATGGAGAGAAGTGTGGTGTGGAGTCACAGGTCAGGACAGTCATCATGCTTCTGGACTGACTTGCTCTGGGCAGGCATTCATGTCACTGGTGTTTTGCTTTCTCTTTTCAAACTGTAAAGTGAGATAGATAACTTCCCCGACCCCACCGTGTCCCAGGGATGCCGTGAGAGTTAGTCAATGATTGTCAAGCTTCTAAAAGTGGAAAGCAGTGATCTTAAATAATATTTCTTTGGTGTGTAAAGGTGAACTTTTTTTTTTGCGAACTCCAATTACTCCACTTTAATTACTCCACTTTTGCTGTCTAATGTTACCTAGTGTCTTGAGGATGTTCCTATATGAAGCCAAGCCTATAAAAAATAAAAATGGAGATGTGTAATAGTAACTGAAGATGAAACAAAAAAAAAGGAATGTAATTCAGGATGTGGTAGTGTGGGTTACAGGTGAAAGACAGCTACAATGTTTTGAGGTAGCTTGACAACTGTAACCCATGAGCCTGATGCTTCAGGTTCCTCATAGGTTTAGTCTCACTGAAATTGTTTAAGTGGGCTACCGTGACCACATATACCTGAGGTACTGGACATTGGGGATGCAATTCAATCAGGCATTTATCATTCAGCATTTTAATAATGAGGTGTTGTGCTTGCAGATGTTTTCTGTCATATTGCTGTGTTAAGGCACAGATGGGGTGTGTTTGCATGCATGTAATAGATACTAGTAAGCTACCCAGTTTGGCTTTGTAACCTCTCTCGTTGCCTCTGGTAAGAGCTTGTAGTATCCCCCACTGACTTCAGGCTGCCTAACCTCAAGTCTCTCATTCTGGCATTCCCCAAATCACTAGGACTGTGCCTGGCCATATGTTTGCAGAGCATGTCCTGTTCTGGATGGCTTGGCAGATGTGCTCAAAGCTGCTGTGCTCCACACAAGTGGAGGCATGTGGTCCAGCCTGCCCTAAGCAGTGGGGAGTTCAAGCAGGATTTTGGAGGCAAGATCCTGTTTTACTCCTAAAGAGTTGATTTCCTTGTTCAGTCTGTTTCTTTGATTCCTGACCTGCCTTTCCCTACTCTCTGAGGGGCACAACCATGCTGTAGACAGGGAACCCATAGTTACAGGCTTTAAAGCTACAGCATGTATAAGTCAGGGGATGGCAAATGGCAAGACTGAGGTTACCTTCATCTCCTCTGCTTTCAGGCCCTGGATGTGTATTCTGACTCCATTTCCACATGCCTTCTGTCTCGGGATGTAGGTTATTATCAAATGTTGTCTAGTTCTATTTATTTGATATACATGGTGTGTAATTGCAGCCCTCTGAGACTACACATATCCCAGCCTTTGGCCAAATGCAGACCTGGATTTTTTTCCCTGCTCCATCCATAGCATCTAAGCATCTTCCAGCCAGTTATCTTTGGCAGCAGCCTGATAAGATTAGGAAGTATTAGCCCCTTTAAAGTGGGTAACTTGAGGCAGTAAGGTCAAAAAATGCTGTTAGTTTGTGCATGCAGAAATAAGACACTTTTTGGGCATCTGCAAGGCTGCTTTCTCCTCTACACCTGTCTTGGAACATGGCATTTTTATGGCATTTCATGTGCTTTGACCCAAAGTCCCTCTCCTCTCAGTAACAGTGGTGAGCCCACACTAGGGAGATTGAGAGATGCAGGAGGAAGAAAGGCCCATGGTGAGCCACAACTTGTGTTGGTACACCTGGACATCTAGATCTGCAACATGCTACAGCTACTCCTTCATTAGGGTTCAGCTCAGCTAGCAGAGTAAGGAGTAGCTGGAATAATCCACTGGCCTTAGAATGGGGCAGGTGGTGGCATGTAACTAATACTGACAGTTAACCCACAGACTAATACATAATCTGCAGCATCTTCCAGGACATGGCACTAAATCCAGCAAAATAGGCTGCAGTAGTAAATTAATATAATAGATGAATCTCTCTAGTCTTTCCTCTGCTCCTGTACTCTCCCTCAAGCCGTATTTCACCTCTGTTACCTATGTAAGTTGTTCTCTTCAAGATGTAAAAAGTGGGTTTTCTTTTGGGGGGGGTGTGTGTGTGAGGAGAGAGGGGAAGAAGGGTAAAGAGCTTCTTGCTTCTTTTTATAGATGAATTTGTAAGCATGTTGGTGTTGCTGGGAGGAGTTTCACAAGTTAACCAGTCAGCATTTCCAGTTGCTGAGGTTCTGCATCAACTCCATCTTGAGCTAACTTGAAACTTATAAATGGCTTGGTTATTCCAGAGAATTAAGTTCAATGTGGAATGTTTTTGTTTATGAAACAAAACAATTGTTTCCTGAATAAGTGTCTAAAAATGGGCCCATAAAATGGTGTATTAAGGGCAACCCTTGCTCCAAGTAGAGTTGGCAGTGAAGCCAGTTAGACAGTAATTCCTCATTTGGAGGGGAACCTTTGAAAATATACCTCTGTATTCATACCTGTTTCCTCCACAGCTTGAAAAGTGCCACCTCTCTGGAAAGATCATTGCACAGCATTGCATGTTAGGCTTCTCTAAACTATCAGCAGTTACTTACCACAAGAAGGGGTCATTAATTCCCTATTTCTTCCCAGTGTAAAGAGTATCAGCAGGTTAATTAGAAGATGTGTTTGACAGGGTTTGTTGGGCTTACCTCTATTAGCTTTGGCTTCCTGTGACTACTTCAGTTGTGACTAATCCCCAGGGTGAAGTGGTGTAGTATCATTCTGGGTGGAGAAGTGTAGGTGCCCTTCCTCTGGGACCGGGAAGAGCAAAGTAGGCAGTGTCGCTGCAGTACTTCTTAAGCTGTTGAATTCTTGCGTGAATTAAGGCTTGTCTAAGGAGGTAGTCAGAGTAATTATTTATTTATGAAGTGGGTTGGGCTCCTTGGGGAGAGGAGCTCTTTAACTCTTGCAGGATGAACATCCTCACAGGAATTTGTACTGGAACGTCTTCTACAAATTTGTCTATCCATAGGAACCTACCAGAGAAAAGAAGGAGGTTGTTTCTTTTGTTCTGTGTTCGCCTCCAAAGCTGTGTGATTGCCAAAGCAGTTTTGGTTGCTGCTCACTCCTTGCGCCTTTGTAACTTCTTCTCGCAGAGCAAAGTCGCCGCGATGACCTGGAGAGCCTGGGCTATGTGCTCATGTATTTCAACCTGGGCTCCCTGCCCTGGCAGGGCCTCAAGGCTGCCACCAAGCGCCAAAAGTACGAGAGGATCAGTGAGAAAAAGATGTCAACGCCCATCGAGGTGCTCTGCAAAGGGTACCCTTGTAAGTGCTCTGATCTTGATGGTTGTCTTGTCTGATGTATGGCTTGCTCTCCTGCTGGAAACCCCGTAGACTCTTGTACCTAGTAGAGCCTAGTACCCCAGGACCAGGATGTGCTGCTTACACCAGTGATGAGAAGAAGAGATCAGTAGTGATACAATTCTGTTTCAGAAGCGGGAAACATATTTTTGTGGAGAGTCAAGCCTTGTGATATTAAGTGCAGAGAGTAATGAGAGGGATCTTTAGGACCTTATGAAAGGCTTGGAAGCGGGGTGGACAGTTAGGTGAGAAGGTGTGCTAATGGTCCTCAGTTTTTACTGGGTAATGAGAATGAGGGCCAACTGATGAACCCCAGAAATAATCAGGCAATAAGGTGGTAAATGAAGGTCTTTGTAGTTAAAAGTGGAGTGATATCTTGAGAGGTGAGAGAAGGCTAGGTCCTTATGTCATATGCAGAATAGTAAGCTCTGAGCTGACGAGTGCTGCTCACCAGTGAGCTGTTGAAGTTAAAATAGGTGGTGCTGTGAAAGCGGTGACTATACTTTGTGGCTGCTGGGTGCTAGGAATTACTTGGGAAGAGAAGAGACCTAAACAGTGTTTATAAACCCATGGTCCGTTTGCACCTTGAGTGCACTGTGCAGCTCTGGTCCATCCCACTATTTCTGAAAGGGTGCAATAGAACACGCTTGGGGAAGACTGGCTGGAAAGCTGCCTGGCAGAAAATGCTTGTACTAGAAATAGCGTAGCCAGCAGAGCCAGGGCAGTGGTTATCCCCCTGTACTCTGCATTGGTGAGGCTGCCCCTCAAATCCTGTGTTCAGTTCTGGGCACCTCGCTACAAGAGGGGCATTGAGGTTCTGGAGTGGGTCCAGAGAAGGGCAGTGGAGCTGGTGAAGGGTCTGGAGCGCAAGTGTGATGAGGAATGGCTGAGAGAACTGGGGTGTTTAGTCTGGAGAAGAGAAGGCTTAAGGGGACCCTTATCACTCTCTGCAGCTACCTGAAAGGAGGATGGAGCGAGGAGGTGGCTGGTCTCTTCTCCCAAATAACAAGTGATATGACAAGAGATAACAGCCTCAAGCTGCACGAGGGCAGGTTTAGACTGGATGTTGGGAAAAATTTCTTCACCAAAAGGGTGGTCAGGCATTGGAACAGGCTGCCGAGGGCAATGGTGGAATCACTGTCCCTGGAAGTGTTCAGAAACTATAGATAAGGCCTTCAGTGATACGGTTTAGTGGTGGCCTTGGCAGTCCTGGGGTAAAGGTTGGACTTGATGGTCTTAAAGGTCTTTTCCAACCTGGTTGATTCTATAATTCTAAGGTCCGGGAAAGGGCCAAAAGGGTGATCAGAGGTGAGGTGATTTTTGTACAAGCAGTGAGTTAGCTGGAACCTGGAGAAGAGTTGCTTATAGAGAGATGATAAAGTCTGCACTCTTGCTATGCCTCCAGAAGTTTGGATGAGAGCCGATTGTTTGGGGTGACTGAGTTTTTGTATTGGACGAGAAATGGAGACCCTGCTGGCTTCAAAACAGAATGGTGTGGTTCTTCATACAGTCAGTAATAGACCTGGGGAACTCTTTCCCAGAACATACTGTGGATACTTAAACCTTACAGGAATTCAGGGAGAGACTGGACAACCATCTGGAAGAGGGATCCACTGAGGGTTACTAAATCATTAATTAGAAACTACATCCAGATGAGGAAGTTCCCTGATCTGAAAGTAGGTAGAAATTGGGCTAATGTCAATGGAAGTGTCAGATGTGCTTGCCCATCCTAGCTATCTGCTGCTGGCCACTGCTTCAGACAGGCTACTGAACTAGGAGCTTTCCAAGCACACCTCCAACTATTCTTCAGGCTTGCATTCTTATTCTCCTTCAGCAGAGAGCGAGACTTGCTACCTCTCGCTTGCAGAAGCAGCCAGAAAAAGAGAAGTGTGAGCATTTCCTCTAGTAAAAATAGGCATGGGGTCTTCTCAGTGGCCAAAGCACTGCAGTAAGCAGGCTCTGTGTTTATGCCATCCTGGGCCAGCACATCACTGCTGAAAGGCTGCAGCAGCTCTACAGTTGTACAAGGGGGGCTGGATGGCATTCAACAACCAGCTGTTCTCTGCTCCCTCCAGCTGAGTTCTCAACATACCTCAACTTCTGCCGTTCACTGAGGTTTGATGATAAACCTGACTACTCCTACCTGCGGCAGCTCTTCCGCAACCTCTTCCACCGCCAAGGCTTCTCCTATGACTATGTCTTTGACTGGAACATGCTTAAATTTGTAAGTGTGTGTGGTGAAAGGGCTGGAGGGACGGGGTTGGTTTCTGTGTCATGAAGATGAGGGAGGAAGGTTGGAAACTACCTGCCATTTATACTTTACCCCTGGTGAGCACCTTGAGAAAGGGGACCGGGTAGAGTAAGAAGAGACAGAGCTGTTTGGTGCCAGCTAAAGGGATACTGCTGCTGTTGTGTTAGTGTGTCTGATGGAGCACGTATGTCAGTAGATCTATAGCTGTAGGTAGGTAGAGATGATTTTTCAGTAGAGAACTGTAGTTGGAGGTGGGACACAGGTGGATTGCAATAACAGCTGAAGTACTATATGCTGTCTTCCCTGTTTCTTCATGGAAGAGAATGAGTCCCTCTCTTGGTGGACTGGAAGATGCGCTTTGGGGTTGGAGCTCTGCTTGCTTGGTGTGATGGAGCACCATGTGTGTTCTGTCTGGGGCTGCTGCTGTCTCTCCCACCTGATAGCCCTGTGTGATGGTTTCCCCTCTCCTCAGGGAGCAGCCCGGAACCCTGAGGACATGGATCGGGAGCGGCGAGAACACGAGCGCGAAGAGAGGATGGGGCAGCTCCGGGGGTCAGCCACACGAGCACTGCCTCCTGGCCCGCCTGCTGGAGCCACTGCCAACCGTCTGCGCAATGTCACTGAGCCCATGGCCTCCACCCCCACCTCCCGAATCCAGCAGTCCGGTGAGTGGGGTGGGAGAGCTGGGGGGAGGTTGTTGGTTGGAAACCAAAACTATTGACCAGTAACCTTGTCTCGCATCTCTTTGCCCCAACAGGAAACACATCCCCCAGAGCGATCTCAAGAGTGGACAGGGAGCGGAAGGTCAGCATGAGGTTACACCGAGGAGCTCCTGCCAATGTCTCTTCATCTGACCTCACAGGGCGGCAAGAAGTGTCACGGATTTCAGCGTCACAGGTGAGTCCCTGCTGTGAGGTTCATGGCCTTGGCCTGCATGTCCCACAAAGACTGTGGGCCCCACGGTGGATTTTACCTGATCTGATGGACCTGACACGAGCCTGAAGCTTCTAGCAAAGGGGGATGGTACCAAATTATGCCTTCACTCTTCAGTTACCTATTTTCTGGAGGCCATGCTCATTACTGTCATCTTAGGTCTGCATGGCTTGGAGTAAACCTTCATCTGGTTGTCTTCCAGCATGCAGTGGTTTGGAGAACTGGAATCATAAACTCTTGGGAGGGAAGATCTCCTGAAGGAAGTGTGCAGCCTCTGTTATGGTGTATTTGGTGCCTTTTTCTCTTCATCCCTTCACTTGCTTTTCCTTTTCTCTTGTAGACAAGTGTGCCATTTGATCACCTTGGGAAGTGAAAAGCAATTGCCACTGGACCAGTGTTTGCTTAGGTGAGCCTGTCCTTGTGCCTGGGGACCAAGGATGGAATTGATGGCATAAAGGATTAGATTAAGGCTGTAATGTTGGTGTGGGAGGGTTGGTACATTTCCTTTTCCTCTGCCTTAGTTTGAGATCCCTCTTGGCTTCAGAGGGAAGAGTAAGGTTGGCTGCCAAAAACCTTGAGGGGCTGGATTATCTTTGGGTGTAAAGATCATTTCTATTTCTCCAGGGAGGGTGAAGGAGGGTGAAGAAGGTGCTGGGCCAGGAAGTGATTTCATTAGTTCCTAATGAAGGCTTTTTTAAGCAGTGTGATAATGCTGGGGAGGAGGGTGCTGAGCATGTAATCAAGTGTGTGAGGCTTTGCACAGCTGGCAAGTGCCTCTTGTAGAGGAAACGGCAGTAGCTGGACAAGGTAACTCTGAGGGGTGGCAGGAGTGTAGAAGAAAGGGCTGATTTGATTAGTTATACTCCAGCTGGCACTGGAAGTGCTGAGAAGAGCCTTTTCATCTAATATCTCTTCCCTTTTTCTCTTTTTTTTTTTTTTTTTAAATTTTATTCCCTTTCTAGTGTCTTCACTGTATTTTTCTTTTAAAAAACAAAAAACCCCAAAAACAAAAAAATTTAAAAGACAAAAAAAAACAAACAAAAAAATGAACCCCAAACCACCTGACAGAATTTCTTTTTTGCCAACGAGGAGGAGTCGAGCTGTGCCCCCTGCGCTGGTGTCAACCGCTTCTGAGGGGGCTGCCTCTATCCCCCCAGCACCAGCGCCTCGAGGAGCTGACGACGTGGGAGCCATGTGGGAATACCTCCGCTTCCCCCCACCCCAGCCCTGCAGGGCCCTATCCCCAGTCCCTTCTCCTGACCCTCTGCTCCTGGGTTTGGTTTCTCTCTTTTATTATTTGTTTTGTCCTTCTTCCTGGGATATCTTCTCATAATTTTTTATTATCATTATTTTAAAATCATATGGTTTCTAGCCATATAAATTTTAACTTTGCTCTCCTGTTTTTCTGAGGGCAGGGGCTGGTGGGGTGTGGGATTTTTTTGTTTTGTTGTTCTGTTTTGGTTTTTTTTTTTTTCCAGGAGCTTTGTTGGCCAGGAGGGAATCAGATTCCAGCCACACTTGATGGTAGAAGTCTGATTTTATTATTTTTTTTAATTATTATTATAACAGAATTTATTTTCTCAAGCATTAAATGAATTTTAAGCTGTGAGGGGAATTGTGGCAACAGCCTAATCATTGACTCGGGCTTCCTTACCTTGGGTGGCTTCTCTGCGTCTTTGTTTCTTCGTCTGTTGGGAGAAGTGCCGGACTTCCCTGATCTGAGCAGTCCTCACGCGCCGAGGAATCTTGATGGAGAGGCATCTGGTCCCGTGGAGGATGGGAAGGCTGGAGCTGAGATACAGGGACAAACACACTTCCCATCCCTGCAGTGGGGTCTCATTTTTTTTTTTTTTCCTTGTCTGGCTGTGTGTGGTTTTTCTATTTTATTTTTTATTTTTAATTAAAACCTGGTTTAATTCCTGCGGAGAGAGCGCGGGACTCGAGGAGAAGAGAGGGGCGCACAGAAACTGGAGTTGGGTGTTCTTTCAGAGCGATGGCTCTTGCTCTCTCCTTCCCTCATGCGACCCCGAGTAAGATCCATCGTACATGCACAATCCCTAGCTGCCCTCTCCCACCTGTCTCCCTTTCCCTCTTCCCCCCCTACTTTAGTTGTTTTTTAAATATAATTTAGGAATACTCAAGCTGCTTTGTGGCACTTGGGGCTTTGAAACACAATGATCACCACTGCGACCTATGGCCTGTAGCAGACACACAGTCACTGTAGTGTGGAGCCGATGGGTTGTTGGCAGGGTGGGGAGGGAGGGGTTAGTCTTTGTTTTGTTTGTTTTTATCCTTTCTATTTAACACTTTATTTTTCCTCCCTATTTTTTTTCCTAATTTATTTACCCCTCTTACTGTCTCTTTTTTTTTTTAATTAAAGAGCAAAACTTTTTATTACTTTGTAATTTAAAAAAACAAACAAAAAAAAACCTGAAGAACTTTGGGGGGGGATTTTGTACTTTTTTCCTGTGTAAATATTGGACTTTTTTGAGCTTTATCGTGGTTGTTAATTTGAAGTAATAAAGTAGAAAATGATAAAGTGACGCCAGCATCTGTCATTCCTTCCTTGCCTAACCTCCTTGCTGGGAGTGACATCTTACACGCAGGAAGTGCTGTCTTGGAGCTGAACCTGAGATCCTGATTTCCAGGAACAACTTTGATCATAATTACTGGAAAAAAGACACAGGGCTGGAAGTGCCTAAAAATAAACCCGGGCAGATCTCTGCCACTGCGGCCTTGGAACAGTGAGAACAGCTATGTGAAACCTGATTCAGGATCACTCGGTTCCTGGATTTGAGCCTCTGCCGTCCCATGCGTCTGGCCTTCCGGAGGAGAGGGATGGGACCTTTCCATGCTGTTGACTTTCCATGTGCACAGAGTTTGACAGAGGTGGATCCTGTGGTTTGTGTTCCCTTGCTTTCTGCTGTCCCCAGACTTAAATCATGGAGGAAGGGGAAAGGAGAAGGGTTGGAGCAGCAGCCTCAAGCACCAGATGACAACAACGTAAAGTGGCAGGTGCTGCTTTGGTGTCTGCAGTGGTGTGCTTTGTGTTTCTCTTTGATTGCTTGACCTGTACGGTAGTAAATTACTATGTTTTAATTCTGATTTATTTCTAAAGTGCTGTCCCTATCGTTATGCTTCCTTGGGGTACTGAGACAAGAGGCCTGTTTCTTGTAGGCTGTGTAACGCTTGAGTTGGGTTTTGATGTTTTTTTTCTCCAGAAACAGCTGCTGGGAATAAATGATTAGATCTTGGTGACTCTGCAAGCTCTTCCAAGTCATCTTGAGCAGGAAGAGCTGCTCCTTCAGTTGCCTGCTGCAGATGAGCGAAGGAGGGTAGTTCAGGGCAACACAGGGTATTGTCCTGTTGCCTCTAGTTCTGCTTCCATTTTGAGTTTGTTTTTTGAGGGATCAAAAGTAAGTGGGACTGGTTTGGGAGATACGGAGTAGGAGCTGCGTCGGTGCATCTCTTTGAAAAGAAGGGCAGCAGAAAGCCTGATCCTGCATGTTTTGGGTGGGCTATTGCCTCTTCTTGCTACCACGGTCCTCCATGCAAGCAGGGTGCTTGTGTACTAAAGGTTTTAGAGCTTGTGTTTGGGGTTCTATTATTCATTTATGTTGAAACTCCCCTGTTCTGGCTTGAGCAAAGGTGCAGCTTACATGTATGCTTTTCCTTGGAACTTTGGGAAAACTAGTTCTGAGGTAGACGTGGAAATCTGTGCGGCTCTTCCTTAGGCCTGCGCTGCTCGTAGCCGGCCTGGAGGGGGACAGAGCTGCTGGAGCGCTGGACATTCCGAGGGAAGCGCAACCTCCCGCGGGTCAGTTGAGCTCAGCTACTCCCCTCCCCGGGCTGCGGGGAGCTGCCCCTTTAAGAGCGGGGAGGTTACGTCACCCTGTTCGGGGAGTGGGCGTGGCGCGCCGTGCGCAGGCGCGGAGGGCCGGGGTGGGCCCGGCGTCGCCATGGGCTCCTGAGGCCCGCAGCGCCCCCGCGCCGGTGCCGGCGCCCGCCCGCCGGGCAGCGGGGCAGGGCCCGACCCGACCCGACCCGACCCGACCGTTCCTCACCCCAGCGGGCTGGGACCAGCTGAGCCGAGCCCCGCCCGCCGGCAGGTAAGACGTGGCGGGGGCTGAGGGGCCTCGATGGCGGGGAGGGGTGCTCGGTAAGGTGCCCACAAACTCACCTTCCGCCCCGCGTCCCCCGCTGCGGTCGCGACCTCCGCTCCCCATCTCCCCACCCCACAGTCCCTCCTCCCTTTCCCCGGCGTGGCCCTCACGGTCCCCCCGATGCGGTCCCGCAGCCCCGTGCCCTCCCGGTGCGGCCCCCTCTCAGCCCTTCTCCCCATTCGCCCGGCCAGCCCGCGCACGTTCCCCCGATGTGTGTGCCCCGTCCCCTCCTCTTCCCCGTGTGTGGCCCCCGATGTTCCCTCTCCACGTACGCGGCCCCCACAGCCTGACCCGTCACGCGCGTTCCCTCTTGTGTGGCCTTTATACATACACACGTACCCCCCGTGCCTCCCCACAAGGTCCCAGTGCAGTCCCCACAACACCCCATCCCCTCATGTAGCCCCTTCTCTCCGCTATGTCCCTGCTGCAGCGCATCCCGTCTCCCCATGCACACACACACGTACGGTGCTGACACGCTTCGCAGCGGCATTAAGTGGCTGTCACTGTCTGCAAGGGTCGGCTTGGCTCCAGGTTTGTGTTTGCTGTGCCTCTGCTGGTTCAGGCTGTATGGGCACCACGGGTAGGTGTGTGAGGAGGCTGTTACTGTGCTCCTGTACCGTGGGTGAATTACGATGGGTCTTGTTTGGATGATCATGGTGGCTCGAAACGTCAGGGGCTCCATGAGGACTAATTCAGTCTTGGCAACTGCAGCACGTAGTGGAAGGAGGGCTTTGGGAGAACATGTGTGTGTCTGGGTTCTGGTGAATTGTGATCCAGGAAAGGGACTGGAGTGGTTTCAGGCTATGAAAGCTGCCTGAAACACCATGAAGCTGTCAAGAGGAGGAGGAGTGGGAGATCTAGAGGAAATAGTGAAGATGGTTCCTGCTTACAGAAAGTTTGAGACTGTTCTTGCCACATAAGGAGCTTGAACAGGAGTAATTATTGAAGACCTAGACAGGCTTCCCCAGAGAGAAGACTGTTTACCTTCGCTGAAGAAAGAAATAGAAGGCATTGATCAATACTAGAGCGAAGGGTAATAGGATGAATAGAAAAACCTATTTCCTGTCCTTGGAGACAAAGACAACAATCGATGAAAATGTAATAAAGCATATCCCACTAATAAATCCTTGGCGTTTTTCAACACAAGACTTAGCTGTTCCTTTGAAGTTGTGCTGCTGGAAGTTACCCTTGGGTCTAGGAGCTTAGCAACCTCCCTAAAAGGGACCAGAGATTTCTCTAGAAACGATCGTGTTATTCAGGTTTCTAATACTGAAGGTTTGTATTTGGGTGTTACTTTTGGGAAAAAAAGTAAGCTCTCAGGCTTTTAGGATGTTGGCTAAGTGCTAAACAATAGGGCTTCAGGGACAGCTTTTCTTATGGTGAAGGTGTTCCACAAAGGCCTCCTTCAGGCTCTTTTTTTCACCATTGTCCACAAGAAAATGCACTTTGAATGTGCTCTGGTCTAGTGGAGCAGTTTAAAAGTCCTTAATACCATCATTTTTATGGTTGTGCTGTAAACCTTAAGTGGCACGTATGCAGCAGGTGGCTCCCCCTGCATGTGGAACAGGAGCGATTGCTGTAGAATGTTCTACTTGGGTCTGTACAATCATCTCGGAGTGCTGAACAGGCTGTTTTGGAAACGTGGGGCAAGGGGAAGGACACCTCCCAGTCACTTGGGCATCTTTTGTGCTATTATTTGCCTGTCTCCTTGGGACATGTGGCAGTTAGAAGGGGAAGGTTCTTAAACATGCACAAGCTGGTCAGAAAGTAAAGTTCAGTGTGATTAGGTGGTGTGATGTAACGAAAGCTTTCTGAGCTGGCTGGTTTCTAATAGTGTGACAGAATCCAGCTAGAAGGCTGCCTTGTTCTCTGTTAGCTTGTTTGCCCCTTTGCCAATAGCAGGCTGGGAGATGAGCATTTGCAGTTGTGGGATTAGGTTCTGTTCTTGTGAATAAAGGAAGGGTGGGTTGGATTTTTTCTTGATTTATAATTAAAATAACTTTTAAAACACCTCCCTCCTGCCCCCAAATGTCAGTCCCTTTCTCTACCCAGTTCTACTGCTGAGTTAACTAAAACATCTAATAATCATATGTGACTTAAGACAGCGACCTTTTAATTTCCATATGATGGAACTTACCTTTCATCCTTCTTTCCCCTCATGTTTTGGGTCTGCATTTAATTGGCTTATGTTTGCAGTGATGGAGATGAACTCTTACCTGTTCCTCCTAGCAGAAGTGCCTCTTTCATTTTCCAGCAGCTCAAAGGGTGTCTTTGAGCTCTTGCAGCTATGGCTGGTGGAGCAGTGAATTCCTCAGGAGATGTTTGTTATTTGGACCTAGCTGCTTCAAGAGCTCAGTCTTGCATTATTCAAAGTATTGAAGTTAAAATATGGAAGTTGCAAATCATGGAATCACAGAATGGCTTGGGTTGGAAGGGACCTTCAACATCATCCAGTTCCAACCCCTTTGCCATGGGCAGGGACACTTTCCAGTAGACCAGTCTGAGCCCCATCCAACCTGGCTTTGACACTTCCAGGGATGGGGACTCCCTGACTTGTTGATTCTGAAGGGCTGGTGCTATGACTAGTTTTCATGGGGCTTTCAGGCTAAAATTGAAGAACCCAAGGTTATAAAGCAGTGGTGAATGTACAGCGTGGACTATCTGCAGTATCAAGAGAATAGTACAGGCTCAGAGAGAAACTTCACTTAACCTTTGTACAGTAGAGCTTTCCTACTGCGTACTGCTGCTCGCTATCTGCGTAACAAAGCTGCTGCTGTTATTGAGCAGTCAGAGCTGTGGGCAGAAGCTTGTCTCTGTTTTAGAGCTTGTGATTGATTGTGCTTGCTGAGGCCCTGGAAAATTGAGGTGTTGTGGAGAACAGCATTGGGTTTGAGTTTTGTGTGCTGACTTGCCCATCTGTTGGCTTGAAGCGGTGCGTGTGTTGTGTGCTGTTCTCACTTCTTCCCAAACTCTATGGGCTTTGCTTTCTTGTGGTGGAAGGGTGGTTTCCTGCCAAGACATTACACCCTATCAGAACACTTGGGGCTCTGAAAGCGGTTTGAAACCATGATAAGATGGATTAAAACACTTAGCTAAAATGACTGTAAAATACAATAGTGCTTGGACTGGAAGCACCCTTTTGAAAATGCTGTTGGTGTTGGTGGTTGTTTTTTTATTTCCTTCCCTCCCTCCCCCTTTTCATTTTCTTCCCTTATGGACTACTCTGGGAGAGGGCAGTGGATGTGTTGTCAGAGCAGCAATTCCCCAGGAAGGTTTTGGAGGTGAAATCCTGACAGCTGAAGCAGTGAGTTGCCGCCATTCTCCAGGAATCTTGCCTCGAAGTCTTCTTCCTCTAGGAAGAGGCAGGTGACTGGCGTACTTGCTGATAACCAGATTCTGTCTAGTCTTTAAAAATCAGCTCAGCCTCCATGGGGTTTTTGTTTGTGATGGGGTAAGTACCGTATCTGGGATGGCAACACGAACAAGCTGTGTCCAGGGAAAATGCAGTGTATAGGCAAGATGCCCAGGAGCTGTGCTGTTATCTGGTTGTGACCAGGTCTTATAGCCCTCAAGAGGCGTATTTTACATGAAATCTGAAAAGGGAAATCACTTACATGCTCTACTTGTAGCATTTAATATCTTTTAACCCATGAAGTATGTGGATATTTGCCTCCCCACCCTCAAGTCTCTGAATTGAAAGGATGGGAATACTGCTATTGTTATTTTACAGTCACAGTGCCTGTGAGTCTGATGACACTGAAAGGATCAGCTATTTCAGGATGTTGTATGATGCGGAGTGACCAAGAGCATAGAGAGATAGTGTCACTGCCTCAATTTTTTTGTGTGTAACCCAAAAACATGCCTCTCTGCCTGGGTATGTTGTACATCTGTCCCCTGATTAACTCTGTGGCAATAAGGTAAAAAAAGGTCTCTCTGGTTAAGCAAAGAAAATGACTGCAACATGTTGTCTAGTGCAGCAGTGAGGTTCATGAGGAGGAGATGAAGTCATACCTTAAAATCTGACCTTGCTGGCCCATTGTTCCTTCTGCAGGCTGTGAAACATGACATGGATGCTACTGGAGGCTGCTGAGCTGATTGCTTGAGAGCCTGCAGTTGCCTGGCTGTCTCCAGCACAGACACAGACAGGCAGCAGGAGTGTAAGTAGCTGTGCCTCTCTCTGTCCAGGTTACTTAAAATTAACCTGGCCAAGCCAGTCACCTGAGGAGGCAGATTAGAGGAAAGTCAGTTTCTCTTCATGGTGTCTGGTCTCCTTCATGCCAATTGTGCCAGGAAAGGTTGATTAGTGGTGGGTGTAGCTATTTGCAGCTGATTGTCCCATGGGAGCTGGGGGTGACCTCTCTCCTCCTCCAGACTCTCCTGACTTTAAGGCTTTCTTTCCCCTGTCCCAGTGGCTTTATGATGGCACTGATTTCACAGCAGAGTTTTCAGCTAGAAGTTATTCATATAAATTCCCATTTAGGCAACTTCATCCACCTGAGTAGTTTAAGGATAGAGTGTCTGGAAAAACTGGGTTGAAGTTTCATCTTTTTTTTTTAAGCACACCCCCTCTCAGGTGGATGCTTGCCGTGCCCCTGTCTGTGTAGAGAAAAGGCATTGCTGTTGCTGACTTCTGGGTAAGATAGAGGAGATTCAGAATTGCCTCAACATTGAGTTAGTAGCTGTTGGCAT
Organism: Pezoporus flaviventris; assembly: GCF_033815535.1. Taxonomy (NCBI): domain Eukaryota; kingdom Metazoa; phylum Chordata; class Aves; order Psittaciformes; family Psittacidae; genus Pezoporus; species Pezoporus flaviventris. Next base: position 3,167,320 of record NW_026892559.1, read on the forward strand.
CTGTCAGCTTCTGACAGTATTGGTGACTTCTCTGCAAACCTCTGTGGTCAGCTTCAGTATCGAGTCGGGAAAAGGGGAGCAACTTCCAGCCACTGCTGTGGTGTAAGTAGCCTTCAGAAGAGCATGCTGGGTAATGTTTTTCCTTCTGATGCTGTGCTTTAGCCAGCAAGTGTGAGAATGGTTTCCTCCCCCAGGCATTGCTCTCTGCCTGTGAGCTTCCAGAGGCAGCTTTTCTGTAAGGGAAGTGCTGTGTTTGGGCTCACTCTTTAACTAGCAGAGCTATAATGCTGATTTATCTAGGGCTTGGCATTTTTTTGTGTGGGGAGGAGCTCTCCTCTCCCAGCAGTACAAGGCCAGGTTGGATGGGGCTTTGAGCAACCTGCTCTAGTGGAAAGTGTCCCTTGGCAGGGGGATTGAAACTGGGTGAGCTTTAAGGTCCCTTTCAACTCAAGCTATGATTCTGTGAGTCCAGGAAATGCAACAACTCACAAACAAAAACCCAGACCAGATGTTATTTTAGCAATTACGGAATGGCGTCATAGTGAGTGGCTTTGGGTGCTTTGCTGAGAATCACCATTTTTATTTCTGCACTGCTCATCACTGCTACACATATTTGCATCAGAGAGTGATTGCCAGGAAAGTCAGATGTGCTATCTTCCTCATACGCATTGCTGCACAGTTCCCTAGGCTTATGATAAGATGTCTGGCTTCTTCCAGCACATTTACTTGCTAAATTTACGTCTGGATCTGATCTGATAGATACTCTGTTATATTCTGTGTGGAAAAGTATGTTCTTATAAAAAAAAAAACCTCCCTTCCTGTGTGACTGCTGCAAGTTCAGTGGCTTTCGATCCTGCTGTAGAGTTTGACTTCTGATTATTCTTGGAGTAACTATACCCAGTGCAACTTTAAAACTGTTGCTTCCACTTGGAGGAGGGGAAGGATGTATGAGACGGTAGTGGAATAAGTCCTGATTTGACTTCCTTCTTGAGAATTTGGAAAACGAAATCAAGCTTCCTCTGGCCTGCCAGACACAAGTGTTTGCAACACATCCTTTTTCTTGAGTCTTGTTCCCCTCTGCCAGTTGCAGAATGTCCTTGTAGTCTTTCTGTGTTTCTCCCCTGGGAGCAGAGGGCTTGACTGGTTCATGTGGAGTGGGGCTGCTGGAAATATGGGAAAGGGACACAGTGCATAACCCAAGTGTGCTTGAGCCTCCTCTCAAAGGAGCAGTTGGAAGGTTGGGGAACATCCCTTTTCCTCCTCCCTCCCCCTGTCTGTCTTTTTCCTGACCCCTTCCAAAAAGGGGACTGGATTTTGGATGTTGACCTATCACAATGTGAGTCAGTCCACAAAGTAAAAAAAAGAGGAGGATGAGGAGGGCTGTGCGAGTACAGCGAGACAACAGAAATTAATAGAGCAGAAAAACACTCTGGAAAGAAGATTGCATGGCTCAGGGTAAAAAGGTTTTATTGTTGATTCGGAGTTTTTAAATGGGTGCCTGGGGAGGGTAAGCTGCTCTCTCTTTGGATCACTGTGTGTGCATTAGCAAAACGAGTGGGGGCTCTGTGAACTGGAAGTGGAGATGATTGTTTTGGTAGTCTCAGAGTTTAATTTCCTTAAGATGAGAAAAGAAATTGCATGGCCTTGTTGAAGGTTAAATTGTTTGTGTGTATGGTTTGCTCTTATGTGTGTGTACCTAGGCATTGGATCATGTCTTGAATATGGCTTAGTGAGTGTGTACCATGCTCTGTGCTTTGGTCCTCCCGGGTGCTTGACTCCTCTGCCTTCTGCTTCTGAGGCTACTGGTCTTCCTGCTCCACTGGTGCTGACACTACTGGTTTTATGTCCCAGCGATACTCCTCTCGTTTCACTGACTGTACTGACAGCTGCTTTGGAAATCGTGACTGGGCAAAACCTCCTCAGTGTTCAGCCTGCTCACTCCTCTGGAGAAATAACCCTGCATTTGCATCTGAATTTGGTGTGCAGAGGGAGAAGTGCATTAAGCTGGTACAAAATGCAGTAACTGTAGATTCAACTGCTGTTCTGGTAAATCTCGACGAACGGTCGTCTTCTAGCCGAGTACAGTATTGCTCATGTGTGTCTGGAGTTTTGTATATGTGCCCGTGTATGAAGTGCGTGCTATGGGGTGACTTTCACCCACATAACATCAAGAAAGCTTTGCGCAGCATGAATAATAAAATGGAAATGAGTTGCACTAGTAAAATTTGCATGCCAGGTCACATACTTAACTCACAGATTGTTTTGGGAGTGCTGCTGGAGAGCTTAAAAATGCACTGTTGGGACCTTTTTGTATTTCATAGCTAAGTAAACTAGATGCCACTCCAGGGAGCAAAAGCAATTTAATAAGTAATAAATTTAAAAGCATTTTATTTTCTTTTATTGCTACTACTGATTTGAGCTGCACCAGTGACTGTCTTACTGTGTAGTGTTATGTTATTTTGCCCTGGGTCTCTACCTCCTTCTTTTCCTACTGCTTGTCGGATCAGCTGGTGATGCCATGCCTTTGGGGGTTGAAAAGACCTTAAATCAATTGCGAATTTGCAGTATGTATCTAGCACAAAGGAAAGAGCTGATCCCAGTTGGCAAGTCTAGGCATTCTTATAATTAAAATAGTCTAAAATCTGGAACCATTTTGTCCTGTGTTTTTGTAGTCCTTACAAGTCTAGGGGACATTCTGAAAAACCATAAAACTCCCGCTTTCACTAATGTAAAGCTCTTGCTTGTGTCCTAGTAGATGTAGAAAATTTAGACTTGAAATCATCCACTGCATGGTTCTTCTGCATTGGTTGTTTTGTGTCCAGAGTAAGGAAAATTTAATGGAACAGCTCTTGGAGAAGTAAGAATTTAAGAGGGGAGTGGAAAATGGTTTTGTCTTGTCTTAATGGAAACCAAGTTTGGCGTGGTGGATATTTAAAACTACAGGAAGTATGGAGTAGGTTTTAAGGACTTTTCTTGCCTTGTAGCTTTCCAGGAGAACCTTGCAGCCAGGTCACGCATGTTTTCTTGGATCGTGTCTTGTACAGCAGAAGGAGGCTTAGCTGTTAAGACTCTTTCACGGGATAGCTTTGTGTATCATTCTTTGCTCTCTCAGCAGTTTAGAAATGAAATACTTTCAGCCTCAGAGGAGATGATCTATTTTAAAAACACAGATTGTGTTTGCAGATGGCAGAGAACGGCATCAGAGTCACGTCGTTTGGGGTTCTTTTCCTACTGACACTAGGGCAAAGCGAGTGCTCTGCTGCCAGCAGCATGACGGGTCAGGTCTTGCTCAGAGCAGTCAGCCCACTCCTCCTGTACTGCACTCTAGGATTGAATATGTATTCAGAAGTGCCCTGAAGAACTGAAGGACTAAGCTTGAATGTTTCTTCCCTCCTCTTGCTCCGCTTTTGTTGCATCAGAAATGGGGTTTGCATATTTATGTTTGTTTGTCCTTATGCAGAAATAGCTCCTTCTTGGTGGTAACATTTTCCATGCCTTTACGCAAGCCAAAAATGAAGTTTTCTTTTTTGTTTTCACTTGTGCCACGTCCCATCTGTTTACTGTTCCGAGTTTATTTTTGGTGGAAGAAGCTGCCATGTTAATGTTAAAGACAGAAGGCCTCTGTTTCCAGAAGATACAAGAATGGCAATCTGCTCCTTATCAAGACTTAGTGTGCTGCTGTTTTTCTGTGAATGCAGGCCCTGTGGACACATCCCTGCTAGTTTTACACAGGTGTGGTGTCTCTAACAAAACTGGTCCCCATGCAGTCTGGAGCCCCTTCCCTGTCAGAAATCTCAGTAACAGTGTTCTGTGTCTCTAGTTTTTCATCAGGATAGTTATCTTGATGCAAATCTCCCATGGAGGCAGGCTGAGAGAGCTGGGCTTGTTCAGCCTGGGAAAGAGAAGGCTCCAGGGAGACCTTGTAACAGACTTCCAGTAACTAAAGGGGGCCTATAGGAAATCTGGAGGGGGACTTTTTACAAGGGGAGGTAGTGTCAGGACAAGGGGGAATGGCTTTAAACTGAAGGAGGGTAGATTTAGATTAGACGTTAGGAAGAAGTTCTTCCTTGAGAGGGTGGTGAGGCACTGGCACAGGCTGCCAAGAGAAGCTGTGGCTGCCCCATCCCTGGCAGTGTTCAAGGTCAGGTTGGATGGAGCCTGGAGCAACCTGGTCTAGTGGAAGGTGTCCCTGCCCGTGGCAGGGGGTTGGAACTGGATGAGCTTTAAGGTCCCTTCCACCCCAAACTAGTCAGTAATTCTGTGAAACTGCACATACTTGGCTTTATTTTCTTTTCTCTCCTTGCATTGAGAGCAGGCCCTAATACTGCTAAAGTGCTTTCAGAAAATCTGTTTGGTAAGTTTAAGCCAGTACTGGGTTGATGGTTAAGCTAATGCCCTGTATCAGTACAGGGTCTTATCTTGCCCTAATGTGCATAACTTGTAGTGGCATCTGGGTGAAAAAACGTAACAGCTCACTGGGGATGGAGGTGTCATCTCTCCCTTCCAGGTTTGGGGTTGTTGGTATAGACTTCACGCAGGCCTAAGTATTGCCTGAAGCTCATGTAGCCCACGTAGAGGAGTCATACCAGCTGAGCCAGGTTCCTGCAGCCATCCTGAAATACACCGAAGCCTGTGTCTGAAAGCCCTGTGTGTTTACCCAGATGTGCTTTTCTGTATGCATGTTTTCAGCTTGGTGCTTTTCCTGGCTATCCTTTCTCCTGGTCCCGTTTTGGGACTTGCTGTGTTGCAGGTTACCTCCATGGGCAGCAAGGTTGTCAGTTGGAGATGAGGAAAGCTTCAAGAGTGATGTTGAAATGTTTTCATATGATGTATTTAGGCAAGGCCTCCAGAGAGGGAGACTAAGTGTGCAGGTAACTATACTGTCCCTTGAAATGGAATCAGTGAGATGGAGGTGAAAGTGATGAGCGGAGAAAGCAGGATATGGCAAAAGAGAATTTGTTATGCATTACATTGGTTTGTACTGCATTGATAATTCAGGTTTCTGAATGCCCCTAATTTTCCATATGGCGATGTCAAGTGCCTTCCTCATGGTTTGGTGCCTCGCAGTGCTGGGAACTGTACGGGCAGAGAACAAAAAGATGGTTGTCCCGAGGAGCTTAAAATGCGCAAGAAACAACAGAGAAATACAGGCAGCTGGGGGGAGTACACAGAGAAGAGCTCACAGCTGTAACTGTTATCAGGTTGTTGCACAGCTGGAGTAGCAAAATGGAGAAAATTGAGGTGAATATGAAATAGCTTTGTGGTTGTTGGAAAGGACCCTTTTCCCCAGGCATGAGAGGAAGCAGGAAGGTATGTGTTGACTGACAGGGATTGTGATGCTGGTAGGTATCCAAGAAACAAGTATCAAGACGCATTTGCTGTGTCAGGTAAGAAGGAACCTGCTTACACTGGGATGCCTAATATGTAGCTTGTCAAGGCAGCATGTTAACTGTGATGTGCTCCCAGGCACCACCTCTGCTGGAAGCCTGTTCTAATGATGTGTTGGGTTTGTGTCCTGTGGGGAGGAGGCATCTTGGAAACAAGGCCTAATAAGACAGTTGCCATAGCCTTCCTTTATGATGGTCTTTTTGAAAAGAAAAAAGAGGAGCAAGCAGATTCTGAGCTGCTGGTGGTGAATGGGTCGAAATCCACCCACCTGGTTAAGGCTCCAGTCATCTGTGCTATTGCCTGTTTTTTAAGTATAGTACAGAATTGCTCTTACAGCTTCAGCATCTTGCATTCAGTAATCTTTCATAATAGCTTTGAGCACTGCCTATACTTGTCACTGTAGCAGTGGTGTGTGGGACTTTAGGAGATTAGAAGGGATAATTGGGAAGGTGTATGTTATTTTGCAGATTTGGGAGTTCAGCGTTCCTTCACGTTTCACTAGCAAGGAAAATGAACTGCAAGCTGATTCTTGCAACCAGTAAAAAGTATCAAGCCATTGAAAAGTTGTCCTCAGGGACAACCCTGAGGAATAGGGGGTGCTCATGGCTGAGTTGTATTGGGGTTTGGGGTATGAGAAGTGGAGACCTGGTTAATAGAGGTTGTATATTTTCTTTCAGAACACCGTGCTGGAAAGAGTTACTAGTTTCAATGACTGTGAGCCGGCAGGGAAAGATGCATAGTCCTGGAATTGGTGACAGTTGATGTCTAATCACAAGGGGGCAGTGTTAAGGTTACACTTGTGAGTGTCCTTGCTTCTGAAAACAACCCTTGTCACATCAGAATGCTTGTTGCTCACTTTTTGTTGTTTCAGCCTCTTTTAAAATGAGTGCAGAGAAGCAGAAGAATTCTGTTTCAGATCTTCAGCTCTGCTGATGTTGCCAGCCCTGCATTTGAGTCTGTGCTGTCAGTGTGGTTTGATTAGCTGGACCATGGAGCTTCAGGTCTGGTCCCTCCTGCCACTGGTGGGCTGCAGTAGTGATCCTCTCTGCTATGAACTTTAGAAAGGGCATAGCAGCTTCTTCCCTTGCATAGCTCCCAAAGTGCAGTGGGATGTGCAGGACTGCAGCTGACTGGACTCTAATTAGAGCTAGGTTAACCGCATGTGCATCAGCTCTGATTTCATTTTCTTTCACTGTCCTTTGTGAGGTCAGTGGAAGCACTCAGCACTGTTGAGTGTTCAGCCTCTTCAGAAGTGACTTGGGTAGAAATCTTGTTCTTCTCAAAGCAGTAAAAACCTTGCTACCTTGCAACGTCTCCATCCATCCTTGAGCTTTCTGAATTTTTAGGTATGGTATGTAATGTGTGTGCATGTGCTTTGAAACTCAAAACTTAACAGTTACTTTTCCTGTACTGATTAGGACTGTAACTGAATTACCCTTCAGTACGTGCAGTTATGGAAAGCTGTAACTGAGAGCAGGGATATTTTGGAAAAAGAATGACTGGAAAGAACAAAGAAAAGCCAAGTTTGATTTTTTGATTTTTTTGTAAATTAAAGCATAACAGTTGTGCGACTCCCTCTATAGTAAGATAGTATCTGCTTAAGCAAATCTGGGTAATTCACAGGATTTGTATTTGTTCTCTTTCCCCTGTGGGAGAAAGCAGAAATGAGATGGAATGTGGCCTAAGTAAAATCAGAGTGCTGTGCACTGCTGGAGCAAGTGTGTGGTTTGGAAGAGGATGTGCTGGAGGGGCCGTTTGCCCACTGTAGTGTGCATGTGGAAATGATTTGCTCCTGGCCCTCTGCTTTTACTGGGTGCCTGTTCCCTGATTTGTGCTGTGGCTTCAGGTGAAACGAGGCTGTGGCAGTTCATCTGTGGATGTATGTTCTCTTCCATGTTCTGATGGGACCTGTCAGTAAGTGACAGACATCCCCTTCCCTGTTGCAGCTGTAAACTGTGGCGATGGATCGTTGGCAATTCTAAAGCCCTTTCCATCTGCTGATCTGAAAGGCCTATGTAGGAGCTACATCTTGCACTTCTACAGAAAGGCTATCCCAAAAACTATTAGGAGGTTATCAGAAGGAGGCAATATTACGCTGTTCCCCTTGATAACCATGTCTTTACTAGAACTGCATCAGAAGCAGCTCTTCTGGTGGCTAGAACCAATGGCTGCCTGCTTGTGATCTTGGTTTAAGTGGATTATCTTCCTCCAGTCCAGAGGTCACATTAGAGCCTGCTTACAACCAAATTGAAAACCATGGCTGCTTTAGATCTTAGGCCTTCAATAATTTGTTCCATTGAAAGAAAATAGCTTTTCATCCAGGAAATGACCAAGGGTCATGTTACTTTGAAGTCTTGCATATCCTTGTGTTCTGGCTGATATTTTCATGGATCAGATGGCTTTTAAAGGCTAATCAGGTTAAGTTCATGTCATGTAGAAAACCATGCTGAGTTAATAGAATTAGTGACAGGTTGGCTAAGTTTACCATGCCATACAGTGTTTGGTATAAACATTACCTTTCATGCTCTTTTTTCTTGTGAGAAGAGCTTTCAGTGCCTGTCCTTCCAATGAAGGTGCTTTGGGCTGAGTTGGGTTTAAAAATGGCAGTAGGAGAGGTGGGGATTCCTTGCTGGAGGAATAAGGAGATTCTTCTTTCATCCTTGCTGCACAGTAACACTTTGTGGTGCCTCTTCTTGTTGCCTGCTGCTGCTTGTTCTGTTGCCTTCCAAATGAAGCTATAAGACTGGCAAACTAGACTAGAACAGAGCAGAATAGCTAGTGCTTTTGTGGGAAGTAGAGCTGCTAAGTTAGGTGTGCCTGTCATCTTCCAGTACGGATGATTTAGATATTTCCTTCTGATCTTAGGTGAATGCTGTATTCATCTTGTTCTTAAATATTCTTATTGCAGAAGGGTAGTGACAGTGGTGGTGGCAGTGTTTTATGGTCTTGGGGAGGCTGTGTTGTGAGAGGTTCCTGAGGACCGCATGATTTGTTGTATCACGAGGGGTGGCACTGGCAGACTTACCCGGGTCCTGTTTGTAAAGCATGTGAGCAGCCTGGTGAAAGGCATGTGAGACATGCAAAGTGCTGTTACTGTTAAGCTCCTGAGTCCTTTCAGCTGGGTTCAATTGCTTTTTTTTTTCCTCTTCCTTGACAGATTTTGGCTTGTGGGTGCTCTTTAGCAATCCTAACTGGAACCTCACACCAAAAGACACCATGATGGTGATGACTGACGTCACTGCAGCCCCCGGATTGGGGTCAACTGCCACCACTCCAGCTGTGGCTCCCAACTTCTCCTGGATGCCAGAGGATGGCAGCCCCACGGCTGTGGAGCAGCCAATATTCCTCATGACCACTGCTGCTCAGGCAATCTCAGGTTTCTTTGTATGGACAGCTTTGCTCATCACCTGCCATCAGGTAAACCCTGTCACTCACGCTTCTCATCCTTTTCTTTTCCCCACACATATTGAAGAACACATATGATCCCGTGGCATATCCCTCCCACATTCAGCTGTGTGATGGGGGTTTTCAGTCTCTGGAGTGGTACCAGGACCTCTTCTTTTGGGTCTAATATATTATCTGTGCTGATCAAGGTTGCAACTTTTATATGGGCCTTTTTTTGCCCAGATTCAGACAGTTTGCTGCTTCTCTGTAGTGTAAATGGAGAGGAAGCAAACTCTTTAAAACTAGTAAAACATTTGGCCATCTTTTGAGTGTTTGCAGAAAGGTATGTTATCTCAAGCCATCCTTTCCCAGGTCTAGTAGCTGAATCTAGCCATTTTGTTATTGTGTCAGCTGCTAGGTAAATGACTGTGGCCATCTGTTGTTTGACATACCTCCTTTGATCTCCTGTGCCAGTGGATTCCACAGGCTGAACTCTGCTGCGGAAAGGAGTAGCAGGAAATGTTTTATTTAACTTTTCTCCCCTCCCCTCTTTCTGGGGCAGGTGTCCTGGGAGCCAGAGCAAGTCAAACCCTGTATCCTGTTCCATACCTCTCTTTCATGCGGTCATCATGTGAACTGAAAAACACAGGGGGGAAATGCAAACCCTGTTATTTATCAACCTGTGTTTTGTACCTGTTGGTCCGTAGATTCCAGAGTGATGACTAGGGTCTAGAAAACTGCAGCCTATTCATGGAATACAGGGGCTAGTGAAGTTCAAAAATGCATTAGTCGCTGATGAATAAGACTAACACCTGCAGTTTCACCAGCTTGGGTACCGATTACAGGTGCCATGGATCCTCCTGTCAAATTGACCACCTGCTGAGGGTAGGAAGAAGTCTTTCCTGGGGGTATAGCATTGCAAAGTTAGGCATTAATGCTCTTCTCTGCAGAAACCAATGCAGGTCAGTGCCAGAGAGACGCTGTTGATTGAAACACACTGTTGTCCTCTTCCAAGGCAGCAGTTCTTGTGCTTTTGTAGGCACCCGGATCACAGGGCTCTTGTGACATCCCAAGGGCAAAGCTTGGAGTCATCTGAACTCCGGTGTCAGCTATCCTTGTGCTGGGTCAGATGTGTCACTGGGATTGTCACAAGGAAAAAATACCCCTAAGGTCTGTTAGTTTATTTCCAACCTGTTATTCTCAGGAAACGAGACTTTTTTGAGCTCCTCATGGGTTAGGGAGAGGAAACAGATGTATTTGTAGCCCTTCAGCTGATTTTGACCAAATCTGCCCAAGAGGCAAGGAGAGATGAGCAGCAAGTAGCTAGGGAGAGAGAACTTGCTCTCGCTTTCCAAGGAAAGGTGAGATCATTAGTGTATGCTTTGTTTTAGACCTTGGAGAATCCTCACAGCACCCCCAAATGTAAGGTGAAGCTTCAAGCAAATGCTTATGCTTCTTCAGGCAGCAAAGTCAGTCAGTCATGAGGCATGTACGTCATAAACTAGCTGTTAAGGCCAGCCGCTGGGGCAGCAGCTTGGTGAGGGTTGCATATGGAGGCCTTGTCTCTGGAGAATGTGCCCTCTGCTTCACTGTGGTAGACAGAGTGTACTCACAACTCTGGCTGAAGCTCTGGCCATGTTACTAGGCCAGAGTAGTGCTCATCTTCAGGGTATGTTTGTGGTCAATACCTTTTCCAGGAGGTGGGTAGTCTGTGAGAAAGCATCTTAGGTGTGAGTTTAATGATGGCTAACAAACTGTGAGCAGTGGTAGGGTGGGGACAGTGTGCTCCTTGCAGCCAGTGACTTACAGCGATTGGCATGTGTGCAAACTGTGGGACAAAGCAAGCGGTGTGTCTGCATGGTTCCTTTGAGCATGCTGGGTGAGCTCGGTGCTCCCTTGTTGGCTGACACGTTGTGGCTGTGCTGTCACCGATGTGCAGAATGGCACTTCTGGAGCCAAGATGGGTTGTGGCTTATCAGCTCTTGGCAGTGCTGTGAAGGGATCTCTTAGGTTGTTTCAGGTGAAAGTCTTGAAAGCATCCAAAGCTGCCAAGAGAGAGTGTTTAGAATGAGCATGGACTTAAGCTTCCCTCTTCAGGGAAAAACAGCCTGCAGTGATATAAATCTTTAGGTACTTCAAACAGGTTAGCAGGAATATAGGGCTGAGAACTGGGGAGAAAAGGTATGAACAAAAGAATATGGGCAAGGTGATGATAACAACAGTAAATTAATTCCCTATAAGTGACTAGGTTAGAAATGCCTCCACTTCCTTTTCTTCCCTCTGCAAACTAAGGGGTACTGTATTAATATCGTGTGATAATGGTGATTTGGTTTTAATTTTATATTATTACTTTGAGGCCATCAAGAGGTGAGTTATTGAGTTTGTTTTTCCTTGCCCAGTTGACTCTGCAGTTTTACTTTCTCCTCTCTACTCCATATCCTGCTGATCCTGGTCTCCCCTCTCCCTTCTCTCAGATCTACATGCACCTTCGCTGCTACAGCTGCCCAAATGAACAGCGCTACATTGTTCGGATCCTCTTCATTGTGCCCATTTATGCCTTTGACTCATGGCTCAGTCTGCTGTTCTTCACCAATGACCAGTACTATGTTTACTTTGGCACAGTGCGGGACTGCTATGAAGGTAAAAAGGGGTCAGACAGAAAATGGGGGAGGTGGGAAGTCTCTGCCTTGAGAGAATTTTTGCTTCTAGCTGGGGACATTTAGAAGCATCACTGTCACCTACTGAGACAAAGTTTTACAGGGTGCCTCACTAGATGACATGTCTTGCTCAGTGCCTGAAAGTCACAGAATCATAGGATGCTTTGGGTCGGGAAGGACCTTGAAAGATCATCTTAGTGCAACCCGCATGCTATGGGCTGGGACATCTTTCACTAGACCAGGTTGTTGAAATCCCCATCTAACCTGATCTTCTTCTCACTGGCTGTGAGCATGATAAGATGCATTGAGCCTTTTCTCCAGTGTTCTGTAGAGACAAAGTTTATGATTTTCCTTTGCTTCAGGAAGGTGTGGAGCCAGAAATCTGATTCTACCTGCTATAAAGCAATTTATCAGTTAGCTCTTTCTAACAGCACTTAATCAGCAGTCAGACACTTGCTGTGTTCTGTTTTCTTGGTGCAGTTTGTTAGCAATGTATTCTTCTGGTCCCATCCTGTGGCCACTTGTGTGCTCATGCAGGGTATCACAGCCACCACATGCTGGGGTTCGTGGGGTGTAAAGTGCTTTGGAGTCCTGCAGGAGAGAGGGTGCCATGTTCAGGATGAGTTACTCGTTGCTGTGGTTTTGGTTATCTGCAGCAGATAACACAACTGTTGTATGCAAGGGAAATGGTTACTCTCCAATAAATGCTGTCTACATTTCCTTCTTGACCTCATCCAGAAAGAAGCTTCTGCCCACCCAGGAGGAGAAACTGTATTCTGGCAGTGTATTTTTGAGGACAGTTTATCACTATACCCTCATTAAATCATGTTTCATTGGTGCAGTTGCTGTGGTGAGATCTGCATTGCAGAGAGGTGCCCCAGCCATGTGAACAAGTTAATCAACTGAAGGGACCAGCAGGCCCTCCTTCACATCCATGACAGTGCTCTGAGATGCAGCACCAGATGGCAGATGCACACACGTGATTCAGAAGGCATCTTTGTTTGGGCCTGTGTTTTTTCGTTCCCTGCTCTGCATGCGTGTGCAGGTCTAGCAGGAAGCTGCTGCTCTGCCAAACTCCTCTCCTAGCAACAGCCAGTATCCCTCTGCCTCAGGGAGTTTGCAAACATCTGAGCATCTGCTCAGGAAGCAGCCGTTGCTCTGGAGTTCCCCTCAGCATGTTGGGCTGTGCAAGAAGGCTACAGGTGGAGGCGAAAGCACCTTTGGTCAGCAGGTTCTCTCCCTTCCTTTTTCTGGAGATTGCTTTAAAACAGCCTTTTTGTTCTCTTCCCTCCTTTGCCATCCATCTCATCCTTTCTTTTGTGGGGAGGATTTTAGATTGCGAAGCAGGGAGGAGCTCTGTTAGGGAATGGGGCAGAAGACCCTACTAATACATTTTAAAACCTATCTTGGGCCATTTAGGGGCATTTCATAGCATGCATTAGGAGGAGCAGACTTTGGTGATGTTCTTTCACATGACTCTGTTTCTGTACAAGTCTGGGTGTCGGTAACTGACAAAAGTAGATTCGTTTTTTCTTATGTTGATGTCATGAGCACCATCTGATGAATGTGGATCACGACTGGAGAAGAGTTCTTTTGCTGATGGGGTGAGCTTTGATAGTTAGCACTCATTTCTCTTGAAGATGAATGGACAAATATTTCCCCCTCCTTTTTTTTTTTTGTTATGGAATGTTCTTCCTCTGTTGTCATCTATTCCCTAGTGCTTGTGAAATGGGCAGCTGGTATTGTAATGACCACATCAGAGGGCAGGGGTCACTGGAGGACAATAGGAAAAGCTCAGCTTTTCTTGCTCTGGGTGCTGGAAGCTGTCAGCTAAGTTGTAGGAAAATTGCAGGCAAAAGGAGTTATCACAGTTATTTCAATAAGTTTTCCATGATTGGTGTTTTCTCTTCTAATTAGGGCTTTCGTAAGATCGTTGCTGTGTGAGCATACCTAACTTTCTTCAATCACAAGGATTACAGATGCGTAACAATATCCCAATTACATAGACAGAAGCAGGTATACCACTGGCTTTTATGTGCTGTAGCATTCTTGCCAGCTGGGCACGTGTACAAGCTGTAAATACAAGGTTTTGAGATGATGAGTGTTTTGGGGAGTGTTAAGTACCTCTTTTCCAGGGCATAGTTTGGATGCTTGTAGAAGAGTTAGAGTTGATGTCTGTCTCTGACTTTGGAAGTCCATCCACATGGGAAAATTGACCTCAGGTCTAATAACTAGCTGCTTGGTGAGGTCAGCTTCTCAGCACTGTACTTTATTAGGCTTTCTTTCTTATTTCCAAGTTCCTCGAGACTTCTGTTTCCATCCCAAGTTATTTTCTTTTTGTATTATGTCATTGCTGGGGGGTAAACCCAGGATTTGGGTGTTGGCATTCCAGAGAATTTCCAGATACAGGCTGTCATAGAAAACTATGTTGAAAGAAGGGTCACCTGCTCTTCCGTTTTGGCCCAAGGCTGTATGTGGCAAACTTAAAGAGTACAGTCCTTGCCCTAAAAATCTCACAACTTTATGATAGTCCAACAGCAATTATAGCAGATCAAGAGAGTGGCAGATGGGGCATGTACAATTCAGTACAATTAAGTGGGTTTGGATCCTGTGAAATGGAAACCTGTCCGTAGTTCTGATGAGAGTGCTCCCCACAGCATCTTCACCTCAATTTATATATATCAGCAAAATTGAGCCTTGAAGAGGACCGAAGTGGGGCAGAGTATTAGCAGTCAGTCTGAAAAGTCCTTCCTCATCTGTACCAGCTTGCTGGAGAAGGCAGAAAGGAGCTGGCCCAGAAGCCTGTTCAGTGCACAAGAAATTTCAGCTTTCTGAGGAAATGAAGCACAGAGGCTGTTTTTCAAAAGTCTCTGCCAGCCATAAAAACAGTTTCACTGATTAGTAGAACCCCTCTGTTTCTCCAACTCCTACGTCTACAGTCTGGTTACTTCAGAGAGAGAAACTGTGTTCCTCACCTAACAGGTTAAATATAGGAGATAAGATATGTCTGATGAATCAGAGAGAACTTTTCCAAATTATTTAGTACCCATGTAATGTCCTGGAATGGTGCACAGGAACCCAGTAAAGAATGGCATCTTACAGATGCCAAGTAAAACAGAGACTGTCCAAAATGTTATATGGTCCTGTGACCCTTTTGGCATGAGTCATGGAACTGGCCTGGGACCTTGGCCACACTCCAGTTCAAATAGTCTTGTGAGTGCTGAGGTAGGGTGATAAATGAAGAGAAAATAATCTGCAGTGCTTTGAAGGGAAAGATGCTGCATAAGCAGTCCCTGCTAATGTTTGGTCTGTTGCCTGTACTCTTGGTCCTTGCACCTGTTTTGAAGTTGATTGTCATTTTGCTCTGATTGATGTCTTTGCAGCCTTTGTAATATACAACTTTCTCAGCCTCTGCTATGAGTACTTGGGAGGGGAGAGCTCCATCATGTCTGAGATCAGAGGGAAACCAATTGAGTGAGTATTTATTGTGCTTGCAGCATGACACTCTCCTCCTTCTGTGCCTATCTCTGCCCTGAAAAACTGTGTCAGGTGGCAAGTGTCTGCTGGGACTGGGCAGCATGGATGGTGGTGATGTACCAGTGCTCTGGTCTGAGACAGATCAGGCTGATCACATCCTCTTAGGCAAGCTGAACTGATTCACAGCTTTTCTGGGCACCTGCCTACTCCTTTGTTTCTTTTCTTATTCCTGTCTCCTCCTTTAAATAGTTTCTGTCTTCAGTTGGTTGTGTGTGCTTCCTCTAGGATCTGTCAGTTAAATAAATAAATAAAATAGATTAGAGTATGGAATTGGGATGTTGTTTTAAATTCGTCTCTGAAAGAGGGTATGGCTGTAACTGTAGTCATGGTTGGAGAAAGCACTAGTACTGCAACTTCATTACAGAGTGGTAGACAAAGAGGGTAGGAATCTTGCACTCTAGCCCAAATCTTGGTTCTGAAACCTGTCATCTTGTGTTGGTCCTTTCAGGTCCAGCTGTGTATATGGGACTTGCTGCCTGTGGGGAAAAACCTATTCTATTGGATTCCTGAGGTTCTGCAAACAGGTAGGGGCAGGAGGAACTGTGCCATCTTCCAGGAGTGAATGAAATTTGGGGGTGGCAATGGTGCCTTTTGCTGCTGAACTTTTGAGATGAGCACTTCTTTGAGGGGGGTTTTAATAGCGTTTTGAAAGACAGCTGAGGAGAGATGCTGTTTTGTGAGCTGATTTGTTTTGAATGATCGTACTATTTTCCACTGAATCCTGCGTCAGGAAGGCCTCAGTAAAAGACACAATTTATCTCCTGTATCTGATATGAGCCCTGGGAAGAAAATCTGATTTCCTCTTCCTTTACTGGATTGCAGAGGTCCCAGCTTTGAGAAATAGATGGCTGCGTTGTGTTGCAGACACCCCACAGTTGTGTAACAGCCTCCTGAATTCCCAGTGCTGCTGTTGTGGTTTGGAGTTGAGGAGGGGGGTGGAGGTTAAGTGTGACACAGTGCTTTGTAGGAGGAACTGAGTATTGTTCACCATGTGTGTCTGCCTGTGCTGAATTGGGTATGTTGAGGGGGAGGGAATGGGGGAGATCTAAACCTCGATACAGCCCTTGTCTGCTCATCCCAGGTCAGTCACCTCTGGCTGCCATGAAACAGCAGGTGAGTTTCAAGGCTTTGCTCACTTGCTGGAATGAACACATGAGGTTTCTGTGGAGACAGCATGAAGCAGGTCTGGTTCTTTGAAAGGGCTCAGGTCATTGTAATTCCAGTCACTGGGTGTAGATCTGCCCCAGCTTCTCCTCCACATCAAGACCCTTCTTTTGTGTTTTAGCAGTGTGCAGAAACATCAAAGGTACAATGCAGCCTCACAGTAATACCCAGTGTTAATCTCTGCAGCACAATTGACCTTTTTCAAAGGACCACATCTTTATTTTCTCTCTTCTGTTTCTCTCTGTCCCATTCTCTGTCCTCATGGCTTTTACGTTTTCTTCCTTGATGCTTTATTTTCTAATCTGCTCCCACGGTGCTGTTTCACCTGTTTCTCCCTGGCTTCACTTGTACACCTTTTGATTCAATGCATTTACCTGTTCTTTTTGCTTCTAATGTTAACTTTTGCCTTTTAAATATGTCATAAGCAGATCAAGGTTGAATGAGTGTTGGGGAAATGATTTCCCTTAGGCGTCTTCTTTCCCATTTCACTCTGGCAGTTATCTCCACATGGATTGCACTGGCTGTGTTTGGAAAGTTTTTCTCACAGCGAGGACTAGAAGCACCTTTTTTTTTGGTGGGGGGAGGTTCTGCTGGTCACCTGCAATTCCTCAACTCATCTGGTAACTGGCTTGCGTGGATGTTTCGCTTTTCTTTTGCTGCTGTCTGGCAGCAATTCTTATAGTCAGGCCTGCCCTTTGCAAACTGCTAAGTCTGCTGAGGAGGCTGTAAGGGAGGTGTCTTGCAAAGGGATGTTTAAATACTTCTGTCCTCTTGACTCGAGTTTATGTTACCTTGGTGAGAAATTTTTGACACCAAGACTCACTTTTCTAGTACTTCCAGTATTGCTGAGTAAGACCTATCAAGGCAATTTCTTGGGAAGGCAGGTGCCAAAGGGCAGCAGAGCAAATCTCAATGCAGATGTGTGCAGTATCTACCATCACTATGATCAGGCAGCGAAATATACTGGAAGGAGCACCTTGCCGGTTTTATCCATCCTCAGCATCTTCAGGACTCTTGTTGCCTCCCACTGCCACCTGCTCATTTTCTGGTCTTTCCAGCCCCTTTCATCCTGAAAGAATCTGTTATAACCATTCCTTCTTTCCACTTTCACTGTTACCCCAAGCTGTTCTGAACTGTGGGTCAGAGTCTGGCTGCATTGCCTGTGGCTCTCCAGCAGTTGGGTGGTGTGCTGGAGGCTGTGGTGTAAAATTTGGACAGCTTGTGTCCTTCAAGATATCTTGATCAAGATTCTCTGCTGGGCCTGTGTCTGATAACCCGCACAGATGGGTCACACACCATCCATGTGCTTCCTGTATGCTGTAGCATCTTCTAGGGAAGCAACTAAAAATAGGATGTGGT
This sequence comes from Pezoporus flaviventris, assembly GCF_033815535.1. NCBI lineage: Eukaryota > Metazoa > Chordata > Aves > Psittaciformes > Psittacidae > Pezoporus > Pezoporus flaviventris. The sequence continues at coordinate 3,184,809 of NW_026892559.1, forward strand.
GGTTTGAATTACAGGGAAATGGTTAAAACATCCCCAGATTGGAAGGAGGGGAAGCTTAGAGGACAGAGTTGTTTACCAATTAGCTTGACCTTTTCCAGTTCACATATTTACAGTGACTCACTAACTGGCATGTGCTGGGGTTTTTAATCTCCTTGAAGTCTTATGACCACTAACAAATTGCATCGTATCCAAAGCAATTATTCATGCTTGGTTTTGCCTTCTTTCCATGCACAGCCCTCCCCACATGTGCACAGGTCAGCACCTGCCCAGGCTGTCCAGCCTAGTTCAGGGAGATACAGGTGACATTTTTGGGGTCATAACTCTCTGCTCTCTTAGGACCTTGAAGTTCAGTGTCTCCAGAAAGGTGAAGAATGGGGTGGCTTTGAGAGAGGAGTCATCCCAGTAGGAGCACTGATTTATATTGGCAGAATGGATAGAGCTGATCCCAAGTGCCATGGAGTCTTTGGGGAGATTCAGTAAAGGTTGTGTTGGTGACAACAGAATAGCTCTTAACTTCTGTTTGGCAGCACATGTTGCTGTGTGTACAAATTCCTTAATATGGTGGCAGTTGTCAAAGTGCCTCCTCAAGAGAGTTGGATTCCCCTCCATCCCATCCAGGGGACCTTTTTGCCTAGCTTTATGGTAGCCATGGATTGGAGTTTGCTTCTCTTCCCAGTATCCCATCGATGAGCAAGTGGTGGGGTCAGACTCCTTGGTGAGGCTGGATTGTGTTGCCTTGCTGAGTTGTCCCAGTGGACACTCCATTGTGGTGCTGGCTTGGGAACTTGGCTTTTTGCACCTCCTGCTTTCTCATTTTTTCTCTTTCATTCCTGTAGGCTACCCTGCAGTTCTGTGTGGTGAAGCCCCTCATGGCAATCAGCACAGTCATCCTTCAGGCCTTTGGCAAGTACCAGGATGGTGACTTTGAGTAAGTTTGTTTGTCTAGCTTGCAAGCCTTAGCTGGACCTCCTCTGTCTAGTTGGCCTTATTGTCCATGTGTGTGCTGGGCTCTGGGAAAAGACAGAGGGACAACACAGGCTGAATATTCACGTGAGAAAAGAGGGCAGAGGTAAGCCAGTTGGCTTCAGGTTTTTCTTACCTGTGTTTGGGGGAGGGAGTGGGACAGGGAGCCAGGAAGGAAATGGAGTCTTAGAACTCCCCAGTGAGAGTGGCAAGGGGAAAATCTCAGGCTGAAATCTCAGGCATTTGTCTATCTTGTCTTTTCAGTGTAACCAGTGGCTACCTCTATGTGACGATCATCTACAACATCTCTGTCAGCCTGGCACTGTATGCCCTGTTCCTTTTCTACTTTGCCACACGTGAACTGCTTAGTCCCTATAGCCCAGTCCTGAAGTTCTTCATGGTGAAGTCTGTCATCTTCCTGTCCTTCTGGCAAGGTGAGCTGCTTTTCCCTTCCTGTGGTAGGCACAAATTGTTCTCTGCAGGGGCTCGGACACTAGAGTTGATAGAGCAGACAGTGATTAACAGCCAGAATGTCTTTCTGGTATTACTATGTTTGGTTTATTGTCTTTCATTGCTTTTCTCTGGGAAACCTGTTTTGCTCATTTTCCTCTTTGTTTCTGAATCTTCCCTTTCTCTATGCATGTGCACACTTGTATCTGCCTGCAAAATCAGCTGTTTGGATGGGGAGTCCTTTCCATTACTGGAACAATCATAAAACACAAGCTGCCAACATTTTATCTGCATGGTGCCATTTGATTGATTAAAGTGGCACATCTAAAAATTTGTAGTACTTTTAGTCTCTAGAAATAAAATTTTAATGGCATGTCTGTGATTCATGTGAGTGCAGTGTGTGCTGCCACAGAACCATCACCGAGTGGAAGGGCATTCAGAATATGTATGCGTGATGCAGAGGCACATTCAGAAAGCTGAAATTCCACCTGGGCTTAGTGCTTCCTACTAATTGGCTTTAAGCATTTCCCTGTTGAGTGCCCTACTTTGGTTTACTCGGTTGTACTTCAAAGACTAATTGAGTAGGAAATTAGGTGGAATTTAGGCTGTTGGAATATGGCCCATCATCCCTGTTTACAGACAAACTAATAAGCTGTCTAGTTTATCATCTTGAGACTTCTGGTCATACACTTTCTGCCTTCTCTGGAATTCTTCAGCCAGCTGGCTATGGACAGGGAGAAACATCCTTCTTGCAGTGGTGTGTCAAAAATGCTTTATGCTTAAATGAAAAGCTCAGTTACTTCATTTTTCCACTCTAACTAGTGGAAGAGCTGAGATCACAGAAATATCTGACCACTTCTTACCCTTTTGGACTTGGTTGCATCCTGCAGCAGCTAATTCCACAGTTTATGCGTCAGCTGAGAATAGAAGAGTGTCTTCAGTGTTCGAACATTCTTTACATGAAGCATCTGAACCTGCTTAAAATATTTGTCTCATTTATTCCTCCTTTCTCTGTTGTACATCTGAATGTAGGTGGTAGTATCTAGCATGCTTTGTAGCTCCTGTGTTAAATGGGTTTGATCTAGGGCATACAGCACAGATAGCTATTCCAGTTCCTTACAGTTAGTATGCAGTCACATTTTCTGCATTTACATGAGCTTGTCGCTTTGTTTAGGGATGCTGTTGGCCATCTTGGAAAAGTGTGGTGCCATCCCCAAAATCCACTCTGCCAATGTGTTTGTGGGTGAAGGCACAGTAGCTGCTGGATATCAGGACTTCATCATTTGTGTAGAGATGTTCTTTGCAGCCATCGCCCTGCGCCATGCCTTCACGTACAAGGTGTACGTGGACAAGAGACTTGATGCCCAAGGTAAGAAGTATGCCAGTGCATATGGCATGTCTATTTGGTAGTAATACTGGGTGGAGACTGGTCCCTCTGACAGCCAACACAGTGATATGACTCCCAACCCGAATGCTTGGAAAACATCACATCCTCTCCTATGGTGTCTGAACAGATTCATTGTGCAACAGGTCTGCAGGGCAGAAACCTTGTCTGAATTGCACTGTTCCCTTTTCAGTTCCCCAGTATGCCACCCACGACAGCTTGTTGCAGACCTGAGAGCTGCAAGAAGTTGCATCCTTTTCATAGAGTGGGCTTGTCCTTCTTCCTGTCTCCCCAAAGGGGAACTCCATTGCTTCAGATTGTGCAACAGACTGAAGGCAGGAGGGACAGGGCCTGAAACAGCTCTGTTTTGAATCTGGTTCAGGAAGATGAGGCTGTGCTTTGGCAACATGTTTGGCTCAGAGGAGGAGGATGTTCCTGTAATGACTTTGTCTGGGCTGGGCTGCTGGAAGTCTTATTCTGGGGAAAAGGGAGGTGGATGTTATCTCTGGGAAAAGGGGGCTTTCATGCCCAGTGGTACAAGTACATTCAGTATTCTCTAAATAAAGGGATTCCATCCTTCTGGGAAGACTCTGCACTGAGCTGTGGGAAAACAGCAGCCCTTGGCCAGTCTTAATGTAGATGATCCCTTCATCCCAGCCAGCCCCAGAGGTTTTGGAAGGACAGTGGTCACAGCTGCGGGAGATGAGATTTGTGGATGATGAAAGGGTAAAGCACTGGCCAGTAGAGTGGGAGATGTTTGAGTGGTGGGTCTTGTTCAGTTCTTGTTATTTCCTCTCTCTTTCTCTCTTTCTCTGTTTCTCCTCTCCCTTTTCTCTTTCCCTTGCTTTGGCTACTGGTCCCTGATGCAGCTGTTCCATCATATGGACCATACGGTAGGTACAGCATGCCCTATGTGTTTGTCTCCGTTGGTTTTTAACTGGATCCTGTTCTGCCCTGATTCCCAGCCTGCCTACTGCCTGCTCTGTCCCTTGTTTACCCTTCCTTGTAGGTCTGTAACTTGACTGCCTCACACAGCTGCTTTAGGGTTGTCTGGGCAGTGGCATAATGCCTGTTGAGAGCGTTTCTGTCAGGACTATGTGACTGTCTCTCCAGAGAGCTGCATGGGCTGTGAATGAGCTGGTTTGCTCTCTCACCCTGGCCTCCCTTCACTTTCATAATTGCCACAGATGATCAGCATGCTTTGGTCATCTCGGGAGCTCATTCCCAGCATGAGCGGAGCCAAAAGCCCATGCTGGAAATGGAACCTAGAAGCCAAGAGAAATGGCAGCTCTTAGAAGGACACACGGCCTTCCTCTGTGCTCAGCACTTGGGTGGGACAGTCTCCAACTGTTGCTTCCTTCATGGTACCCCTGTGACACCTTCCAGCTGTGGAGTGCCCCTAGTACTGCCTGTTCCCCCCTTTCCCTCCTCCCTCCACTGCTTTCCACTTTCATGGTCAGTTTCCTGTGGGCACCTCAAAACTGCGTATCAGTCTAATTTCCAGTGAGCAGGAATGGTGAATGCCATTTCTCCTTTGTTTTTAGAATTTCCTTAGTTTTTGTCTTCTGAAACTCTTTACATGAGCACCTCCCTACCTGACTGTCTTCACCCAAGCCAGCACAGGTAGTGCGCAGTGGAGGTTGTTGCTGTGGGTATATCCCATTCTCATGGAATGTCCCCCATGTGGTTCTGAGGCAGATTCACTTGGCTAAAAGGGGCTGGATTTAGGAGCACTACTGGTAAAACCTGACAATTTGTGTGGCATTTCCTCAGCAGCTGCTTAAGGAAGTCTGAAAAGTCTGGAAGTCTCCAGGATGTAGGATTGCATGTTCCCTGTTCTCCTCACCTTTATGTTATGGGGTGTGGGGGAAGGCAGCAGTGTTCTTCACTTGTCCCTCCCCATCTTGCCCCAACAGGTCGCTGTGCTCCCATGAAGAGCATCTCCAGCAGCCTCAAGGAGACCATGAACCCCCACGACATTGTCCAAGATGCGATCCACAACTTCTCCCCAGCCTACCAGCAGTACACCCAGCAGTCAACGCTGGAGCATGGTCCCCCCTGGCGCAATGGTAGCCACGTTATCTCGCGTTCCCACAGCTGCTCGGGTGCCCGTGACAACGAGAAGACCCTCTTGCTGAGCTCCGACGATGAATTCTAGTAGGGGAAGCTGCTGGCACAGGCTGTCATTTTTCTTCTGTTGATTTGGTGGTTCCTTTTTAATTTATTGAAGCAGAAACAAGTCATATCACTTCCTAGAGAGTGCAGATTGCAGAAATGGGCACTTCCCATTAGCTTTTGTGGGCATGGACACGATGAGTGGTGCGGAGGTGGGGGAATGGCCAAGACTCTGTTCTCGAGCCCATTCCTTACAGCAGCAATTGACTGGAATCCATTGAAGCAAAGCTCCAGGGTTTAGGGCTCTGGCATCCCACGCCTGCCCAGCTTGGTGTGGACTGTGACTGGCCAGAGCCTGGAGTTGTGGCCAAAAACGTTTTTGTGTTTTTTTCCAGCTGGATAACCTGACCTGTATTCCTCTTCCTGAATGGTTGATGTAGGCACAGTTTTCTCCCCCAGCTCCCTGGTACTAACGCCTCTGTGATCCTTGGGAAGTGCGATCAGGATGCAGCGATAAGCATTCCTGAGGACCACACCAGACACTGGTCTCTCTGTAGTCATTGCCTTGAATGCTTAGAAAGGAACATCTGCCCTCACCCACTACTCACCTGGTTGTGCAGTCCTGTACTTGAGTGAGCAGGGGATTAAAAAGACTTTTGTCCTGTTCCTCTGCACCCTGCATCTCCCCTGCTCCCCGTCAAAGCTGATACATGTTGAAGCTCAGCAGGGATGGAATTGCTGTATCACAATGGCAGGGTTTTCTAATCGCCAGGTGTCTAAGCTTTCCATCTCACCTGCATTCTTCTCTGATTCTATGATTCTGGTGGCAAGAAGCCTCCCTGGAGCATCTGTCTTCTACTGACAAGACTGAGGATTGGCTGTGATAGCTGGTGGAAATCTGTAGAGCTCTGGTCCTTTCATCCTTCTTTGGGAAAGGAAGATACGTAAACACTAGAACCCTTTTTCTTCTTGTTTCCTGTCCCCCACTGACCTAGCTGCCCCTCTTAAAGGTGTGGGTTGCACCAGGTAGCTGCCCAAGCAGGTCCTGGTCTTGCAAGTAGCTCTCCCTGCACTGGTCATCACTGACTTCCCCTTTGAGCTGCACAGGTTTTGCCCTTAGGCTGGAAGGGATGTTGTACACTCCTTTGCTTTTTATCTCCATAGCTGTTCCAGGCCAAACTGGAGCAGACTTGAAACCTGACATGATCTCTCTGGTTCAAGTTATCCCTCATAGTTTTCCAAGCAGCAGTTTCTCCTGCACATTTCACAGGCCCTTCAGCAACTGCATTGTTACCAAGGATGGACCCAGAATCCATGAGAGTGGGAAAAGAAGCTTCCCCTTGCTTTTGTTGGGTTTTTGGTTTGGCCCCTAGGTATTTAGTGGAGCCAAATAAAAACAAAATGATCCCTCTGTAGATCTATCCAGGGACCAGGAAATGACTCTTGCTCGCTTAAAATTGTCTACGGTAGGAGCAGGGAAGCACGCTCAAGTACTGTGGATCAAATGCCCCGTACCCTCATGCAGGAAGCAAATGGAGGGGTTGGAGCAAGCTTCTGTGTTCTTGGCTGCAGTTTCTCTGTTCCTCTCCTGCTTGATGCCTACCGTGCTGTCAGCAGACCTGTGCATTCCCAGATTGCCCCCCATTGCTCTGCTGGGAGAACAGGGGGTTTACCAGCTGGAGTTCACCTTTCCTCTTGTATCCTAATCTATGTGCTTGATTCACTTTCTCAGAAGCAATTGTGAGCAAAGAGCACCTCATTTCCTCAGCACCCCTGCCAGAAGCCTGCAGTCAGGAGCAGGAGGAGAAAGGCTTGAAGAGAGGGAGGTTTGCTCCCTGCCATGAGGATAGGATAGGGGAAGGCCTAAGGACAATGTCAGGGCAGTGTCTCCTTCTCCACTCGTGTCTGGGAGGGTGGTGAAGCAGGTGGGGGCAGCGATGCTGACTGTTGAAGCAGGACCAGTGGATCCAGCAGCTTCTCTGCTGCTGGAGTTCCCCATGTGCACACCTCCTGTGATGCCATGCAGTTTGTTACTGCGTTTCCTAAACCTGTCACTGGTTAAAAGGGCACACAAATGCTGGCTGCCAAGCTCCACGTGGGCTTGATGTAAAACTCCTTCTCCTCACACCTGGAAAGCAGGACTGAAGATTGAATGGGCTTTCCTAATATCTTCCATGGTTCTGATTAACAGCCCTTTAGGGTGAGTCTCTCTTAGGAAAGCGGGGCGTGGGACACGATCCCTTCCTCCCCTCCCCTTGCATTTGCAGGCCTTGATGATGTCCCAGTGTCACTTCATTGGTGATTGTCCCCAGTCTTTGTTGCATCAGGTGGCCGAGTTCTGAACTCTCTGGGGTTGCCCCTTTGAGTTTGAAGGTGATCCAGGCTTGGGGAAGCTTTTTATTACTATTATTTTTAGAGATTTTGAACTGTATGCTGCATACACATGCTGCAGAGGATCTGGGTATTTTTGAAGCTTCCTGTGTGTAGTGGTTTCAAGTAGAACCCTTTTGCACTAGTTGCCTTTGGAGAGACCTGGTGAAAAACTAGTGCCCAAACAACAGTCAGCTGCCATGTGTTATAGTTTTATATACATAGGTATTTTTTGACACCACACAAAATCATCTCTGAGCTTCCTGCTCTCCCTCACCACAGGCACGTGCCAGAGCAAGGACTGGCTCCGACGCTGCTCTGACTTGGAGGAGCAAGTAGAAGACCCGGAGTTTGAGACCAAGGTGGCCAAGGCATCCATGGTCTTTCAGGTCTGCTTGCAGTAGCCCAGGGCCCCAACAAATCTGTTGGTTCCAGGAATAAGCCCTTGGAGCTGCTGTCCCTCACCTGCTTCCCCTCTCCTTCCTTCCTTCCTTTTTTGTTTACCATGTAACATAGCCATGGGATTTGTTTATTATTTTTCCATATAGAGTAGTTCTTTGTATATAAATGACTGAAAAAAAAAAAGTATGATAAATAAGACAGAGTCACCTAGTTTTGTACCTATTGTGTTTAACTGATGTGAGCTCAGCGACAAGCCGCTCTCTCTATTTTGGTCTTTGTGACATTATACTCTGCAGAAATGAGCAAATATGATGACAAATAAAAATATAGAGATAATATAGATTGTACTTAAGCTGCCTCTGCGTGGTGCTGTCTGGATGGCTTCTCTGAAGCGAGCTTGAGCTTTTGCTTATTGCAGGGGCTGAGGCTCAGTGGGTCTTGTCCTTCTAGTCTTGTTTTAGGGAGGGAACCTTCATGCAATGAAGCAGCCCTTATACCAGCCTGGGGCTGAGATGTCACTGACGGCCCAAGGCAGAAGCAAAACGTATTTGTCGAAACCCTGGAGCACAGATGGATCCTGATCTTGGGATGCTCAGTGTGAAACACCTCTAGGAGAAAGAGGGCTGCTGTCTCTGACATAGGTTCCAGCAAGCAGCAGCTCCGTGTTGTATTTCTGTGAGCAGTGGTTGGCTGGGGCAGTTTGCAGTAGCAGAAGGAATATGAACATAAAACCTGGAACCACTATGTGAGCACTCCAAGATGCTGGCAGGCTGGGACCCAGCATCAGGGAACATGCTCATCACTTCTACTTCTGTTCCAAGGAAAGGCAGGTTTTTCCCCTTGGGAGGATGTCAAGCTTCACCTCTGGGTAAGGCACCTACCACACTTCCTTCCCCTTCTCCTGCCACCCACAGACATGAGCTCTCTGCTTTCCTCCTTGCTGGTGAGGTCACCCTGCAGGGGAGGTTTTGGGGAGGGCTGCTCTGATGTCACCTGTCTCTCCTCCTGCAGCAGGTGCAAGGGCAGCCTGGAAGGAATTTTTCTAGTGAAAAGCATTATCTTTCTTAGGAAACAAGATTCACTGCAGCCAAACTGCTCCTGAAAGCAAAAGCTTTGGGGGATGATTATCAGCTGGCTGCCTGAGCCCTTCCAGAGCCTATAAACTTTGAGAAGAAAAGGCTCGTGTGAGATCTTGTAACAGCCTTCCAATACCTAAAGGGGGCCTATGAGAAACCTGGAGACAGGCTTTTTACAAGCGCATATAGTGACAGGAAAAGGGGGAATGACTTTAGACTGAAAGCGGGGAGATTTAGATTAGATATAAGGTAGAAATTCTTCCCTCCGAGGGTGGTGAGGCCCTGGCACAGTGCCCAAAGAAGCCGTGGCCGCCCCATCCCTGGCAGTGTTCAAGGCTAGGCTGGACAGGGCTTGGAGCAACCTGGCCTAGTGGAAGGTGTCCCTGCCCGTGGCAGGGGGTTGGAACTGGGTGAGCTTTAAGGTCCCTTCCCCAACACAAACCAGCCTGTGACTCTAATAATCTGTGTTTGCTCTAAAAAGTCATAAGCTGCCCCCCAGCCCCATCTACTTTCAGGTACGTTCTTGAGCACATCCTGCAGCAAAGCTAGAGGGAGCCAGAAAGCCACTCTCACAGAGACAGCTCTGTCCTCAAGTTTCAGAATGACCAAACACACTCTTGCTGTGGAAAAAAAACCCAACGACAAAGAACTTGCTTTATTTGTAAAGTCTACAAAATACAGAGGAGTCAGGTAGGACACGTACTGTAAGTCAGAAAATAAATAAGTATATTTTTTTCTCTATATAAGATAAAATGTGATTTGTATATATAAAATATAAAGTACGGCTCTGTACCAACATCCTGGCTGTGCCGAGAGGTGGAATGGCAAAGAGGACGTGAAAATAACTTATGTTCGTGCAATAAATAAACCCAAGAGGAGTCAGGGTGGGGGTGTGCGAACCACAGTGCCCCCTCCACCAGTGGTGGGCACTTCTCTCTGGGGAGGGGATGGAGGCTGCAACCAAGGATGGCTGGCGTGAGCAGAAGGGCAGAAAGGGGGGGATCATCTACAGCAGCAGATGCCATTGAGGGTCTGCCTCCCATTACCTCCCCGTGCTGCCTGTATTTAGCAAACAACTCTTCCGCAGCATTTCAGCCTGTGGAAGAAGCTGGTTGTCCCACATGGGTGTCCAAGCTGGAGGAAAATCAAGGGCAGGAGCCTACCTGCCTGCCAGGCAGCTCCCAGGAGCACAGATGCTCTCTGTGCCTGCTTCCTACCTCCTGTACCTCCACCTCCACAGCTCTGGCTCTCAGGGGTCAGGAGCACCTTTGCATGGGCTTTGTTGGCAGTGGGGAACTGGGGAGCGCTTGGTGGGGCAGTGCAAGCTGGCCTGTGCTGAGCAAAACAGTGTTTATCTCTGCTCCAGCTGCCTCCACTTCCTTCCTGCCAGTGCTGCTGCATTTTGGAGACACCCAGCTGGGCTGAGCAACCCATAGGCAGGAAGAGGCGTGAAGGATGTGCATGATGGAGAAAGATAAACCAGTACCACTGCTTCTCCCACTCACATCCCCCAGCTTTCCCCTGCCTTCCTTCATCACCATCACCTCTGCAGCACCGCAGGCTGCCACAGCACTTTCCCATCCTGCTTACCCTTACCAGCCACCAACCTGCAGCTACTTTCTCTTACACTCTGACACGTCACCTTCCCTCACCACCTCCATCCTTAGACTCTCAACCATGCTGCTACCTCTACCCCTGCTCCAGCCAGGGTCCAAATTCTGGGGCTAATGGTGATATCCTTTCTCCATCCTATTCCTTCTATCCCTTGCTCCCTCCCTGCCTTTCCCATCCTGGTACATGCTCCTGGGAGTGCCTGGCCCATGCTCGGCTCTCCCATGCCTTCCCCAAAGAAATGAGGCGCTTGGGGTTTTCCTGCCAGCTTGGAGCCGTGGGATTCTTCCCCACTGCTGCCTGCACAGGCTCACACTCTTCTGCCTGTGCCCCCAGAGGGGAAAGGGCTGCAGGGCTTTGGGGTTCACTGATGGGGTCCTGTCCTCCACCCTAGCACCCAAACTGCAGCAGCCCCCCCCCCCCACGTGGGGGAGCTGGAGGTCAAGGGATGGGAGAAGGAGGATTTCAGGCACAGGTCCTGGCAGGGAGGAGGTTGGGGAAGGGGTGGGAGGCAACTGGTGGGGGAAGGCACCCCGGGAAGACTGTGCCAGGCCGGGGAATGGAGGCCAGCACTAGGAGTAGGCGGCCTGGTTGGCACCAGACTTGACGATGGTGATGACGCTGGCGGTGGCCACCTTGGCAGGGGGGCCATGGGCAGCCACAGTGCGGGCAAAGCCCTGCAGGGCCTCGTACTTGCCGCGGAGGGTGTCGAGCTCCAGACGCATGGCAGCATTCTCCCGGGCCAGCTTGTCCACCTCCCACTCCAGCTCCATCTTCTGCTTCTGCAGCTCTTCCTTCTGGCACACACGCTTCACCCGGCAGCTGGCGGCGTAACCCCGGTTCTTCAGCGTCCGCCGGCGCTGCTTCAGCCTCGCCACCTCCTCCTTGGAGAGGCCCCGCAGGTGGTGGTTGAGCTCCCGCACCGACAGCCCCATCAGCTCCTCATCTGACAGGAGTGGCGTGTTCTCCCCCAGCTCCCGCTTCACCTGCCAGAGAGAGAGGCCATCACCTGAGACTCCCAAAACCAACCCCGTTACCCCTAGACCCCTCATTCCTCTAGCGCTCACCTTTAGGGCCTTGCTGGCAAGTCCATCGGCAGCCATCCTTGCCTCACACTGGCCCTGCAGAGCAATCAGGAGAAAAGCTGGTTACTGCCAGCCCTGTGCCACTCACCTCGGCACAGAGGGAACCAGCCCTGCTGCCCCCTGCCCATGTCCCCACTGCCGGCCACAGAACTCATCCCTATTCCTTTAACAGTACTTAACAACAACAATGATGATAGTAATAATGACTGCAAAACATAACAGTCACGGGGGAAGGCTGGACTTTTCATCCCACCCCGAGGCGGTCTGGATGCTGCTTTGACCGGGGGACCCGAAATGCCCCAGCCGGCTGCCGGGGAAAGGGAGCGCCTGAGGCTTCCTCTCGGGGAGGAAATCCGGGTGAGATCCGCCCAGGGCTGAAAGGAAAGTAAAAGCAGCAGCCCCACGGTGCAAAACAGGGGCTAAGCCACGCAGCCGGGACCCGCGCCGAGGTGCCTCCCCACCTGCCGCGGGCTCCGCGGGCGTGGGCACTGCGGCTCCCAATCGCCATCCCAGCGCCGGGTGTCCACGGGCTCGAGGGGCGCAAGGCGGGGACCGCGGCCTCCCCGTGATTCAGCAGCCCGGGAGGGGGAAAATCAAGGAAGCGGCGCTTGTCCCCTCGCCGGCGGCCGGTCCCTCCGCTCCCTGAGTTTAGGAGAGTGGGGAGCGGGCCGGGAGCCCGGGATGCAGCTCGGTAGCCGCTCCCCGCCTCGGGGCGCCCCCTCCGCGCTAGCAGACCCCCGGAGGGGCGATGGGGGCCGGGCCGGGGAGGTGAGGGGCTGGGGGGGGGGCGGCGGGAAAGGTGGAGCCGGGCGGGCTGGAAGCTGATGCAATCCGAGCCGAGGAGCCGCCGTCGGAGCCGGGGGAGCCGCGTTGGCTCTCTGCGGGGCGGTGGCCAGAAGGCGGGAGGGAAGCGCGGATGATCCCGAGCACGGACACCCCTCATCCCATCCCATCCCATCCCTCCCCGTCCCGATGCGGGCGGCGGGGCAGCGGCCTCCAGCCCGTGCCAGACCCCGCGCGGGGGGAGTGGGGTGGGTGAAGCCGGACGCGGAGGGAGCACCCTGGGGGTGTTTCTCCCCTCCGAATCCCGTCCCGTAATTACCGAGGGGCTGCGCTGGTGCCGCGGGGCCGCTGCCGGGTCGTGCCGTCGGGCGACGCCTCCAACCCCGCTCCCCGCGATTACTCACCCGCGGATTCTTTTCATTCATAAAAACACAGTCATGCGGTGACGTCATCGACGCCCCGCCCCTCCGCTCCCACCGCCCCGCTGCTCTTAAAGCGGCCGCCGCTCCTTGAAGCTCCCGGGCGTGACACCCGGGCCTCACACGCCGCCGGTGGGTCAGACACAGCGGGGCACACGCAGACACGCACAAAAGTTCCTGTTTCTCCCCCATATTTAAGGATGGCTCCCGCTCGCCGAACGCCCTCACCCAACCCCTGCGGGATGGAGCGCTGGCGCTTTAAGAAGAGCTCCTCTGCCCCATACCAAGATGGCGTCTCCCGCCTTTCCGCCCTCCTCTGGGTGCGACGCACAGGCTGCCCCGCCCCGATCGCACCTCCCCTGTTGCGGCGCCGCTGATTGGCCCGTCCCGAGGGCCGGGGCGGCGATTGGCGGGCTGCCGGCAGAGCGGGCGCCGCTGGGGGCCCGTCGTGCTTTGCGGGTGCCGTGGCGCCGGGGCTCCGCGCTGCCCCCGGCTGCGAGGTCGCGGGTTCGACCCCAGCGCCGGGAACCGGGCCCTTCTTGCCGAGGCGGAGCGTTAACGCGCCTGAGAGAGGGGGGCGGTGGCCGTGGGGCGCTGACGGGGGAGCGGGTGCTTTACCCGGGGGACGGAGGAAAGAAGGTGCCGGGGTTCCCTCACGCCGGCGGCTTTCGTTTCGCGTTCTCCGGCAGTGTGTCGCTACGTTCAGGCGAGGTCCGGAGGTCCGGGGTTTCCCTCAAGACGCGGCCGGGAAGCCGCCTGAGGCTCCATAAAGATGCAGTTCTTTGGCCGGCTGGTGGACACCATCAATAGCGTCACGCAGATATTCACTAACCCGTACCGGGTGAAGGAAGTGCCGGCTGCCGAGTATGCGGCGCACACCTGCCTCAGGGAGGAAGGAAGGGTGGCTCTGTACAGGAACAATCTCTCTCGCTCCTGGGATTGCCTGCTGGTGAATCCTCAGAGTCCTCAGGTCGCTTTCCGGTAAGTGACGGACCGTTACTAAAGACGTGAAACTAAAGACATGAGCTTAGGAGCACGGTGCCTTGTGGCTGCGGGGTGGTGGCTCCCATCAGGTGGGCTCCTGAGGAGGGGGAGGCCATCAGAAGTTGTCATCAGAACAGCTTGTGGAAGCAGCTCAGGAAGAATAGATGCTCTCTGCTAATGAAGTAGTCTCCCTTCTTTCCTTGGAAGAAGCGTTACACCACATGAGGAGGAATGAGGAAAGTCTGCAGCGCTGCTGTTTGGAGAAGAGCTGTTTGCCATGGAGGTTGTTTCTCTGAACAGGACAAACGCTGTGTTTACCTTTTCTCCAGGCTCTTCCAGCTCGACAATGAAGCAGATGCCCTGGTGCGTTTTGAGCAGTACTCCAGGCTGCTGCGCCCTTTCTACGAGACCTCGCGCCAGCCCCTGTTGCTGGAGGAGCTCCAGCAGCTCAGTGACTGCATCCGCAACCATCCCACCTGGTCTGCGGCGCACATCGCGGTGGAGATCGGCCATCGTGAGACCTTCCGGCACAACCATGTCATGAGGCAAGGGGCAGGAGGGGCCTCTGGTGGGCCTGGTGCTGGGAATGAGCTTGGATGGTGGGCTGGGCCTGATCAGGGTATCCCAGCTTGATGTGCCAAAGCATTGGAAGCTCTTTCATGGAGAAGCTTGATATACCTGTGATTACTGCAGAGACTGAGTTCAAAAGTGTCAGTTTTGCTGTGTCTTGCCTGAGTGACAGATGTGGCAGCAAAGGGGATCCAGGGCTCACTGTGTAAGGTTATTGGAGAGTTTTCAATGGACATTAAAGCCCAGAGCTCTGGTGTTTGAGCTAAAGGATCAAAGTGTTTGGCCAGAAACACTAATTAGATCTTGCAACCCGTGTGGAACTGGTTTTTGGAGGGGAAGGTGGCTGACTGTGAACCACGAGAGAGGAGGTACAGTATAACTGTCTTTCTGGGTGTGGGTTTTGGCCACAAGCCCTTGGTTTCTTTCCATGGGAAAGTTCACTGAGGATAAAGGAGACTAGTGAGGAGTTAGGAGTCTGAGGCAGCACCAGGTTGCTGACTGTAACCTGTCCCCTGCCTTCTTTTGGTCAGGGGGAGCTGCTCCCATGTAGGGGGCAGAGGAAGGAACAGAGGTCCACACAGGGTCTGTGGCAGGGCTTTTTGGTCGCCCTTCGCTGTGCTCCTTCCCTAGCAGGAGGCCTGGCTTTTGTGAACCTTGTGGTTCACACCAGCTGGGCCTGTCGCAGACATGGGAGGTACCTTTGTATCAGCTCCCAGGGCAGCTGCACATCCTCTTCTTTGCAGCCCTTCCTTGGCCTCACATTGACTCCTCTCTTGCAGTTGTGTGAACAGCATAGACAGCGAGGATGGCTGCACCCCACTGCACTTGGCATGCCGCAAGGGAGACATGGAGTGCCTGCTGGAGCTGCTGGAGTGCCACGCACGGGTGGACATCACTGACATACATGGGGAGACTGTGTTCCACTATGCTGTGCGAGGGAACAGCCCCCACATCATCGAGGTGCGAGTGATTTCGAAGCTGGGAGGGACTAAGTGGGACTAGAATGGGTCCTCTCTATGCTGTGAGGAGGGAGACAGGAAAATAGCTGCAGAATGGAGGAGAAACTCAGTTCTCTTTGCTGCAGCATCGAGTTAATGCTTGAGGGTGATTTCAGCTTCTTTTTTTCCCTCCCTTTACTGGTGCTGTTTCCCATAAGCATGCTCCAGCTTCTACCCTGCATTGGAGAGAAACAAGTTCCCTTAGAAGGTGTCCTTCACTGCTCTTTGCATCAGGCCTTGATCCTGCCTTTCTTCAGGTCCTTGCCTTTCCTCCTCCATCTCCTCAAAGCAGGGGGAACATTTGTTTAAGCTCCTGTGGGGAAGCATGTGTTGCTCACAGACTGAAGGACAGTTTGGAGCTGCCTGCGGCTCTCCTGAGCTGCAGAACCTGTTGTCTGAACTGAGTGGCCCTTGCATGAGGGAGAGCAGTCAGAGCCTCGAGGCAGAGACAGTCTGAAGCCAGAGAGTTCGTAATTGCTGAGAAGCTTGGGCAGAGTGACAGGGTTCATAAGATGTGGGTGGCTTTCCATGTCTGTTCTCTGGGTCTGTCAGCTCCCCAGCACCTAGTGGGAGGGTGAGATGGGCTTGCCCCTATGGCAGCACCCGCCATTTGCCCAATACCTGTTGTGACAGCTCTCCCTCTGCCTGCCAGACTGTGCTGGGGTTTCCTAACTCATAATGGGGGAGGGATGACGATCAGGGCTTGCCATGCTGTGGAACAGGGTACTTAAGACCTTTGTATTGACAAGATGGCCTCTTCCTTTATTTCTCTGATGGCAGCAACTTGACTTGTTACCGAAAATACTTCTAGGTCTGATCTGTCTCCTGTTAGTTTTTTTCTTTCTTGCTAAACCAAAGAAAAGAAACTAGGTTCCTGCCACAGGTCTTGCAGGGTTCCACCAGAATGGCGGTGGGATATTTTTGAGAAACAGATACAAAATTCAGGGGAGAATAGGAAAATTCCTTCAAATATATTCCCACATGGCTATTTTAAACAGAATCCTGTTTGTGTCTGAAAGCAGTGGTGGAGTTGCAGGGGAGGTTGAGCTCCTGCTTCCTAAGTGGCTGTCGTAACGGATGGGGCTGCAGCAGGGGAGGAAACTACTGATTTCAGTCAGCACTCTCATGTTGTTGGACTGAACTTGGCTCACGCAGTGGGAGGTGGTGGGAGTCTGCTGGGCTGCATCATTCAAGGTGGTGTGAGCCCTTTGCGCCTCAAGGGTGTCTTAGAAGCACCCAGGCCAGAGGAGAAGGGCGTGGAGAGCTGCAATAAACCCTCTAGGAAGAGAGAACAAGGAGCATTTCTATAGCTGCTCTGTTGGAAGCAGGGGTGGAGAGGACCGACTGTAGCATCACGAGGAACCCAGCATTCCAGAGTCTGTCCTTGAGAGCTCAAGAAGAGAGATGGTATCTTCCATGTCTGTCTGTCTATTTATTTATTGTCTCCTCTCCCCAGCTCTTGGGCAAAACCCCAACTACTGGGTTGGACCACCTGAGCCATGAAGGGCTGACTGCTCTGCATCTCGCTTGTCAGCTGGGCAAAGAGGACATGGTTCGGTCCCTGCTGAAATGCCGTGCCAGCTGCAGTGTCATGGGCACACTGGGCTACCCCATCCACACAGCACTGAAGTTCTCCCACAAAGGGTAAGTAACTGCTTGGGATGCCAGCGCAGGGCTCTTTCTCCAGCCTGGGGACCTATCTGCTTGCTCAGGGTTGTCCAAGAGTGGACCCTTTCAGGAAAGTGCTCAGTAGGAAGAAGTTTGTGAAATACTTTTTCTCAGAATGACTTGTGGGAGGATGATTTACTGATGCTTAAATAGTGTTGCTAATTGCTGTACCTCTATCTTTGAGTGCTCTCCTCCTAATAAGCTTTCATTGCAAAGCCTGGCTATTCCTGTCTCCTGTAGGTCAAAGGTACTCTTTACTCTTAATCTCAGAATCGTAGAATGGTTTGGGTTTGAAAAGACCTTAAGGTCATCGAGTTCCAACCCCCCTGCCATGGGTAGGGAAATAATAAACACATTGGAACTGAATCGGAAAAGACACAATATTTACTCCCTGTTTTGTTTTCCCTGGAGAAATTTGATTCCCTTTCCATGTGCCTTCTGGTACTTAATTTTCAGTGTCCAAGCTGTACAAGTAGGGCTCTCAAGTCAACACTAGCTGCTGCTAGACAATTTTCAGCATTTTGAAAGTGCTTTCCAGCATCAGAGATACATTTACAGGGAAAAAAAACGTGTTTAGGTCCCTTAGTTTGCAGTGGGGCTCCATCTCTTCTACGTGGTTTATTTAGTGTTGTTTCAGAGCAGAGAGCATAAGTCTACCTATCATGTTTTTCAGGCACTAGATACTGATCTGTTCACAAGTAATGTGATTTTTCACTCGTAGGGAAGTACACAGGTCCTTAATTTCAGCAAATATTCAACTATTTCAGTTTTATCCCCACATTTCCATGGAGAGAGAAGAATTTCCTGTTGGGTCTTGAGAGTTTCCAGAAATGCCGTATTCGTGCATTGGAGAAGCAGATGTTGCCCCACAACTTGGAGTTGGGAAGGGATTCTTCCTCTTGTTCCAAACACTGTGCTGCTTGTGTGCTTCCTGCTGTGCCCTCTCTTTCTTTCTAAAAAGAGCAGACCAAAACTGCAGCTGAGGAACTTGCAGGTGTTGCAGAGAGCCTGCTGCTGCTGAAGGATTTCCTGAAAGGCTCTGGGCGGGAGGTTGGTGCTGATGTGAGTGGAGGTCTTGAGTCAAGGCAGCAGCCATTCATCCATCCATCCCTTCATCTCCTTGTCTTTGCCAGCTGTGCCCAGGCCATCCTGGAGGTGGATGCCAGCCAGGTTTGCTCCAAGGACCCGCGCCATGAAGCCACTCCACTGCACTGGGCAAAGAAAGCAGAGGTAAATGGAGCCTGTGGTGAGGGCCTGTGCTGCCATCCAGCACCTGGTTAATTCCTCCTGCTGCTAACCTGTCCCTTTCTGAGTGCCCAGGCAGAGCCCTCAGAGTGTCAGAGCCCAGCCAGCAGCCTCTTTGCCCTGTGCTGATCAGTGCTGTTTGCCGTGGGGGGCAAAACAGTGGAGCCTTACAATGAAATCAGCTGGTGGGCTTGTCCCTACTGTTTCATCCATGGCTGTGAAATTGCCAGCTTCTTGTCCTTTTTGCTGGGAAAATTGAGCACTGTCACTGAAGCCCAGTTGCCCGTGGGGGGAGCTCTCTTCTCATTACCTGCCAGTTTCATGGGAGGAAACAGAGTGATGCCTTAAAAACTGCAGGGGAAGAGTCGAAATAGCTCAGAGAGGTGGCATGTAGGTTATGATGTGTCTTCCGCCATGTGTGATACACCATCCTGGAGCACCTGAATAGTGCTTGTTGCAAGCAAAGGACATTCCTGTGGTTGGACTTGTTTCCCTCCTGCAGTATCACATTCCTCTCAGAAATGTCCTGTGGAGTTTCAGAGCAGACATAAGTCTGCTTGGCTTGTAGAGAAGATGAAAAAGAAAACTTTTTCCCTCCAGTCTGCAAGGATTTTGGCTTGAGTAGGAACTTTTTTCCCTCTGTTGATCTCAGCCAGTCATTACACCCGCGCACAACTTCCAGAACATTTGGAATCTCTAGCCAGATTGTGAAACCACCAACTAGTTCTGTGGTAGAAGGCAGAGAAACCCCATCTCCAGTGCTTGGAACATCTGTCAACCGGCTATATCCAGGCTAAGGCTCCTTCCTCTTCCCCTGCTTTGCTTGTGATGAGACCTGGATCATTTGAGCATCCAGGCAGTTGTCCTCACGATGCCTTTCTCTCTTCTTGACCTGGCACATGCACGCTTGGGCACAGATGACACGGCTGCTGCTTGAGTATGGCTCTGAGGTGAATGTGACCAGCCGGACGGCTGACATGGCTCTGCACATCGCGGTCAAGAGGGGACGCTTTGACTGTGCCATGGTCCTGCTGACGCACGGGGCCAACACCAATGCCAGGGGTCAGGATGGCAACACACCACTGCACCTGGCCATGAAGGTGAGTTTTCTGCAGAGACTGCTGGGAAGATGAGGGAGGATTTTCTTGAAGGATTGCTCCTGTGAAGTTCTGGCTGTTGTCTTTTATGGGGTGATCCCTTGTGGCTGCTTTGGCTAATGAAAAGAGGAGGGAGGGAATGAGAAGTCAAGTAGCTGAGGGGAGCATGGCTCTTGACTGAGCTTTCTCTTGTGCCCTAGCACGACCACCTGGATATGATCAAAGCGATTGTCGTGTTTGGAGGAGATATTGAGATCCCAAATGATTTCGGGGAGACACCAGGGTTGTTGGCAGCCAGGAGCAGCAAAGGTGAGGAGCACATCAGCAGCTTTACAGGGTGAACCCGGCCAGCAACCTGTCTCTCTTGGTGCATGAAACAGTGTCTTGGGGAGAGGTGCAAACATGTCAAGAGTGGGTGATGCTTCTCTAGCATGCTTTCCCAGCTTCTAGTCACTCATAGCATAGGCACTTCCTGAGCTAACGGCATAGGCTTTGTAATAATAGCCCTTGATGAACTTCTCTTCTATAAGATGCAAGAGGAGAAGCTGGCACGTACTCCCCGTCTTTCATGCCATGATGTCAGGCACTGCAGGCTCAAAACAGGATGACGCAGTGCTGCTGAACTGCCCAGGCATAAGCAGATATGGGCAGTTCTTCAGTGGCAAGTGTGTGGCACACACCCTTGAAGTACCCTTACTGTGCACAAGTCCTGCTACCTTATGGTCCGGGGCAGATACCTGGGATGTGCTTTCCTCTCTCCCCTGGGTCATCCCAGAAGTTCTACGAGGGTCAGGGCTGCTGTGAATTTGGCAGAGCCCTCACCAGTGTGTGCGTGCACTGATTCTCTTTCTGATCTGTGCCTTCCCCTTCGTCACCTAAGGTGCGAACCGGAAAGTGCTCTTAGACCTGCTGCAAACTGTAGGGACCGAACGCTGCCACCCACCCAACCCTGACTCCCCAAGCCTGGCACCAGCTGCCACCTCCTTCTTCCTGGAAGGCCAACCTTCCTCGCGGAGCAGCTTCAACAGCTTAGGTAAAGCCTTCCCTGGCCCTTCTGCGCTTTCCTCCCTTCTTTCTTCACAGCACTGTCTCGGTTCTCCCCTTCAGATGGGCTGCGCTTTGGGGACTGTCTCCTGGGTCTCAGTTTCTCGTCACTGTTCTCATTCAGCTGTTGCAAGATCCTGTCTCTTTTCTCTGTTTTTCCTCTGTGTGTACTCTAAACTCTTGTAATCTAAACTTGTGTTTCATGGACCTGACACAATACAGCTCTGTAAAACGAAAGGGAAGACTCACTCCCCTAACCCTCTGGAAGAGGTGTAGGACTTAGATACCTGCATGTGCTTTATCCACTGGGTCATGTATAGAAGGGGAGCTACTTGCTGGTATGCCTTGAGGACCTGCCAGTGTTGTGCTGGGCACAAAGGAAATTAGAATCATTGGTCATTCAGATCCTGGAGGCCAGGTGCTGGGAGACGGAAGGGATGAAGCCCAAGGATAAGTGACCCTGGTCACAGGGCTTATGTGTACGAAAAGCCTACCTAAGGACATACGATTGTGTCATGGCTTGTGCTCTTTATTGCCCAAACTGTGTGAATAAGCCCTTAGGTCTATTCTAGATGCCAGGCTTTCCTCCTCTGGGGAGCTCCAGAGCTGAGGCAGAGGCAGTGGGAGGGGTTAAAGAGTGGGCTTTGGGTGAGTTGGCTTGAAGCAAAGCTTGACCCTCATGAAGGGCATGCAGACAAACAACAGCTGCTTGTGGTCCTCTTCCCTGCTCAGGTTGGTGTTGTCCTTTGCAAAGACCCTCCAGTGAGGCTGGAGGATAACCCCCTGCCAGGCTCTGAGGTGCGTCTGTGTCACCACAAGTCTCACTGGCTGGTGACACCAGGACTTTCTTCTCACCATGACTTTGTGAAGGCAGCCCCCCTATTTCAGCTCTCATGCAGTGGCAGAGCAAGGCCCTTCTTCTTCATGGACTCTGCCCCCTGAAGGAACCTCTCACCACATTCACTGTCATCCACAGCCACCTTCCAGCCTGGGCACTGGCAGGAGTATTTTAACTTCTCTTCCCCTGTTCTTTCTTCTTTTGGTTTCACAGGCTGGCTTCTCACCTAGCTTGGATTGGTGCCTTGCACCCAGGATGGCCTGGGTGTACGTCAGCTGAGGGGTAATGACGAGCCACCCTGTCCCCACAGCTCTCCTGCCTAGGTTACCTTGCAGGAGTAGATTTAGGTTTTATTTTACTCTGTAGTGGGCACGCTGCTAGGCTTTGCCTTCTCTCTTGCTTACTGTGCTCATCATCTGCTTCTACAAATCCTCTGTCTTTACCAGCGCATCTCCAGCTGCCTGCTCTAAAGGATGGGGTTTCTTCTCATTGGTGTGGCGTTTGATCTAGGGGGGTACCTAATGGCCATGGGTAAGATGGCTGTGTCTCCTGCAGGGAGCTTTATTCCGTTGGGAAGGGAGTTAGATATTCTCTGTATGATGGTGGTGGAAATCATTTACTGCACTAGTGGGAGGTTTGGGTACTCTGGCTGAGCTTTCTGGGGCAAAGTAGGAAGAATAATTGAAGGTTTTCTAATTGATTAAGTATAATTTGGGTGGCTGCTGTCTCGGAGGCACATAGCAGAGGCCTCAGGTAGCAAAGTGGTCTCTAATTACTGTTTTCTTCCTTCATGTTCATGGCCCTGTAGGGTACAAGGACCTTCTGTATGCTTCCGCAGCGCTTGGGCAGTTGTTGAAGGCGCCAGATGTTGTGGACTCACCCAGTGAGGGCAGAAGAAAGTAAGTGAGGAACAGCTTCTGTCCAGGCCATCATGCAACTTGAAGGTGAAATCTGTGTGTGTGAAGTTTCCCCACAAACACGCGAGTGTGGCGTCCTCAGAGCTGACATTATTTAATGTCCATTGATGCAGTTTTTGCGAGAACCTTGTGATAAATCTCTGTTCCCATAAATGACCACAGCCTGTTCCTGCCTGCAGCCCTGGAGCTGGAGTGGAGCCAGAGCTCAGCAGGTGAAAACCCTGCTCTGTCCCCTCTGCCACTGAGCAACAAACGCTGTTTTGGCTTTGAGATGTCCCCATCTCTACGTGCTGCCATGATGCTCACCCAGCTCCTTTGCCAGGCTGTGTACTGCCTCAACAGTGCCTGCACCTTGCCTTGCATGGAGCAGAGGGAGGGTTGGCACTGAAGGAATGTAGAGCTGTCTGCTTTTTATTTATGACACAATACCCAAGGGACCTGGAGGCATTTTCAGCTTATGAGTGTCTCTGGTGCAGAGGTTAGAGATGGCTAAAAGAGCAAGTGGTGTTGCACCAGCTCCGATGAGGCTTATCTGACTGTGCCTAGTCTTACTTGCATTTGAGGAAGCACCTCTGGATTTACTTGTTCACTGATTACACTGTCCACAGCAGCCTTCTAGTTACTGGCATAGTTTCCCATCCCCAGGGCTGCGTTCCCACATGGCATGCTGTGATTTGTAAGCTGTCTCACAGCTTCGAGTCATCTGTGTCTGTCTCTCTCTGCAGTCACGACCGCCTCCTGTGCCTGGATGGAGGGGGCATCCGGGGCCTGGTGCTTATCCAGCTCCTCCTGGCTATCGAAAAGGCTGTGGGTCGTCCTATTCGTGAGATTTTTGACTGGATCGCCGGGACCAGCACTGGGGGGATCTTGGCCTTGGCTATTGTGCATGGTGAGCACAGTGCAAATAATGGGCCCCTTCTCGCTCCTGTGGGCCTGAGATCTCTGTAGGTTGGGAGCTGCCTCTCTGAGTCCCAACTGAGATTTGCTGTTTCTGCCAAAGGAGGGGAGGGATGTTCATTAATGAAGGAAAGCCTTCTTGCTCTCCTCTCTTGCTTCTCACATCAGCTGGCCTTGGGTGGCTTTCTGGGAAGTACGTGCTGCAGAGTGCATTGTCCTGTTCTTCCTGCCCTTTCCATGGGGGTTTTACAGCAATGTGATCAACACTTTCTGTTAGTGGGAAACTATGCTCTGAGCTTGCCCTTCCTTTTTAATCCTTCCCAGTCAAGCTGCTGAGCTCTGAGCAGATGACAGCTTGGGAAGGGAATGGGATTGGGAGCGACTCCTCCCATCTCCCACTGGTGCTGGGAGGTCCCAGCTCTGATGTGCTGTTTGTTCTGCCTGCCCTTCCTCCCTGCTCTTTGCTCCTGCCAACGCTGTTGCCTGTCTCAGGGAAGTCCATGGACTACATGCGCTGCCTGTACTTCCGCATGAAGGACATGGTGTTCCGGGGGTCTCGGCCCTACGAGTCGGAGCCCCTGGATGAGTTCTTGAAGAAGGAATTTGGGGAAAACACCAAAATGACAGATGTCCAAAGACCCAAGTAAGTCCTGCATGGGGCTGCTCTGGTTGATGCTCTCCTGGGTGTGCGCTAAACCATCCTTAGCAGAGATGCTCAGCTTCTCCTTAGAGTAGATCTGAACAAGTGTGATGTGCAGACTGTTGAAGCCATAAGTACATTTTGTTTCCCCCATTTTACTCTTACTCTGCTATGTCTTCTTCTGCAGGGTTATGGTGACAGGCACATTGTGTGACCGCCAGCCAGCTGAACTCCATCTTTTCCGGAATTACCCTGTGCCAGAGACAAAAACCTCCACTGAATACAAGACAAGTGCATCATTCAGACCACTCACTCAGCCGCAAGGTACATGCTGGCACACAGCAGTCCAGTTGGTTGGCAGGGGACAAAGCCGTCTCTCAGAGATGCAAGACTTCCTGTGCTTCCTCCCATTGCTCTGAAAATCAGGGTGTCCAGCAATGGCTCGTCCTTGATCTTGACTTGTAGCTTGGTCCTAGCGGTGGTTTCCTTTTCTTCAGTCTCCTCCTCCCTTGGCTTCTCTTGTACCAGGGGCTGGCCAGAGAGGTTCATGAGGAAGGGGTGTGCTAGAGGAGTCATGCATACAGTCAGCACCTTTCCCTGGGCTCTCGGGAGCAGCATTGAAACTTGTAGTGAGTAAATGTGAGCCATGATACATAGAAAGTGGTGAGAACATCTTTTAAAGCACCCCCAAATGATCCTGTGCATCCAGGCAGAGTCCCTGCTGTTGGGAGAAGGAGGTATAACAATGTAGGGCAAGGGTCTTCTGGGGTTGCAAGCCCCCTGCTTTGTGGGGGTGAAGGTGGGGTGTTTCTTGCACCCAGGAAAGTTGCTGCGAGAGGCCATATGCTTTCTCTCCCTCCAGACCAGCTTGTGTGGCGTGCTGCCCGCTGCAGTGGTGCAGCTCCCACTTACTTCCGGCCCATAGGACGCTTTCTGGATGGTGGGCTGCTAGCCAACAACCCAACCCTCGATGCCCTGACAGAGATCCACGAGTACAACAAGACACTCATCAAGAAGGTGAGGGAAATCCTGGCCCTGACTGGTAACTGGGGCTTTATTGGCTCCACAGAGCCTCCTTTGAAGGTTTGGGAACGGATGGATGCCTCTCTGATGGATAAACAAGTTAGCCATGCAGCGCCTTAGAAGGGAGTGTAAGGAGGAAGATGTGTGTTGGGAATGCTCTGCATTAATTGTTGGTCCTTGCAAACAAATCTTTTGTTTGCCCACAGGGTAAAAAGCAGGAAGTAAAAAAATTGGGATTGGTGGTCTCCCTGGGGACGGGGAAGCCTCCGCAGGTACCAGTGAGCTCCGTGGATGTTTTCCGTCCCTCCAACCCTTGGGAGCTGGCAAAGACTGTCTTTGGAGCCAGGGAGCTCGGCAAGATGGTGGTGGATTGTGTGAGTACTGGGAGGAGGGATGAGGGAAGACCCCTGGAGCTGCTTGCAGGGAGGGAGCAAAGGTTTCCAGTCTTCAGCTGCTTCCTTTTGGAAGAAAATTGTATTTCCTTGGAACTGTTCTGATCAGTTCAAGGAATAGACATAGTGGGTAACTTAAGAATTGTGTGTGCACATCAGGTCTGAAGCCCTGTCTTCCTCTCTGGGGATTTGACTGCCAAGGGAATTTCTTGCAGCTGAAAGGAGGTGAGGACAGGATGGTGGTCATGACCCTTAGGGACATTTTCAGGTGTGAATTCATGAAACTCAGTATCTTTTAGGGAGCATCTGAGCAATCTGGACCAGAAACAAACCCCACAACTTGGAAAACACCAATTCCTTCTTATTTAGAAAAGCTGTGTTATCCCTACTGGGGAAATTAGTAAATGCTGGAGAAGTGGGAGCAGCACTAACAGAAAGCAGTAGTTCAGAGCAGTGGTTAAGAGTATGTAATTAGGCATATGTCCTTGCATGCTTTAGAAAGATCATTACGTGAAAACACTCCAAATGAATAACAGCCAGAAAGATCAGAACACAGGTTCTGACTGTAATCTTGCTTCTGTTGCTTTCTGTCCTTTTAGCTCCCTAAAGTCAGGAAATATCCAGAGAGATCCCTCTGCTTCCCCTGTCTTTTATTTCAGGGGTCCCAGGGAAGGTGTTTCAGGATAGCCCAGAAAGCCTGTAGTAATCACAGGCTCTGTTGGTACTGGGCTGGGACAGAAATGGATAGAGGTGAAATCCCATGGAGGCTGCAATTCAGATCATCCTGGGGGTATACTTAAGGGAATCCACTTGGTGCTGTGATGGATGGAGGATCTATAGTGTGCAGTTCCTTGTGTCCCAAGGATCGGGAGCACTGTTCTTATATTAAAACGAATAAAAAGCCACCCCTCTCTTGGTGGTGACCGATGCCTTCTGGCATGCACTTGCTTCTGGTTTTCCCTTTCCCTCTGCGGCTTGTGCAGTTTGACTTAGTAAGTGCTAGAGAAGCCAGGAGCCTCTTGCAGGCAGGGGAAGAGCAGTGTGGCAGTCAGGCTCTAACTGTGGGCCTGGTTCTCCTGCAGTGCACTGACGCAGATGGCCCAGCTGTGGATCGTGCCAGGGCCTGGTGTGAGATGACAGATGTCCCGTATTTCCGGTAGGAGCTTCCTTTCCGCTCTCTGCACCAACCTATTTTTATCCCTTTCACTTCAGACCTGCCTGAGGCATGTGTCATCCCAAATAGTGTCCCCTCAAGAGGCATGCCTGCCCAGACCTGTCTTCCTGCCCCTCTCCTCCTGCCTCAGTGGCATAACAGAGGATGCCATGGCTCACTGTATGCGCTGATGGCCCAAGCATGCCTTGTCTGGGATCAGTGAACGGGGTCTCAGGGGATGCTAGCTAATGGGGTCCTTTGAGACCTGCCCTATCCCACCGTGCCACAGCCTGGTTTAGAGCCATGCCTTAAGTGGTGCAGGTGCTGAGCTGTGCCTCAGCCTTGAGTGTAGGTTTGCGTTGAAGGAGGGGGAAGGCCTCTGCTCTGCAAGCGTGCTGGATGTCCAGTATCTGAAGGGGGCCCGCAAGGATGCTGGAGAGGGACTCTTCATTACGGACTGTAGTGATAGGACATGGGGCAATGGGTTTGAACTTAAACAGGGGAAGTTCAGGTTAGGTATAAGGAAGAAGCTCTTCACTGTGAGGATGGTGAGGCACTGGAACAGGCTGCCCAAAGAAGTGATAAATGCTCCATCCCTGTCAGTGTTCAAGGCCAGGTTGGAGAGGGCCTTGGGTGACATGGACTAGTGTGAGGCATCACTGCCCATGGGCGGGGGGTTGGAACTAGATGATTTTAAGGTCCTTTCCAACCCAAACCATTCTGTGATTCTGCGTTGGGAGCCACTTTGAGAGCCACTTAGCACAAATCTTGTGCTTGGCAGGCTCAGTGCCTTCCTGCGTTCATGTCTGTGCTCAGTTGGTGATGATGTCTTGCTGTATGCAGGCTGAGCCCACAGCTGCAGACAGAGGTGATGTTGGATGAGGTGAACGACTCTGTGCTGGTGGATGCTCTCTGGGACACCCAGCTTTACATCTACCAGCAGCGGGAGCAGTTTGAGCAGCTGGTGCAACATCTCTCCCGATGAC
This sequence comes from Pezoporus flaviventris, assembly GCF_033815535.1. Taxonomy (NCBI): domain Eukaryota; kingdom Metazoa; phylum Chordata; class Aves; order Psittaciformes; family Psittacidae; genus Pezoporus; species Pezoporus flaviventris. The sequence goes on from NW_026892559.1 coordinate 3,211,919, forward strand.
TGACCTGGAGGTTCCTATTCTGCATCCCAATGGCAAGGAGCAGCAGGCACTGGCGTGGCACAGATTTTCCCTTGAACTGAGGTGTTGAGGTGGGGGAGGGACTACTACTATCACTACTAATGAGGAATTAATGATATTTAATAGACAACAGTGCACATACACATGTATTCCAGGACACACCTATGTATTCCTAGAGTGAATGCTGACAGTTATCTTTGTATTGTAGCCCCATCTCTGCTGCTGCGCTCGGTTTTGCTGCCCTGCTGTCTGATGGTACCTCCCAGAACCCAGAGCCCCTTACTACCTGTCTTGAGCTGTAGCAGCTGGAGGCTGTCTCCTGTCTGTGCAGCACCTCCACTGACAAAGCACCGTGCACCTTCCTGCAACACAGAATGGGCCATGGCTAGAGAAAGCTTCAGGGATTACTTGGCCCACTGAGGCCAAGGTGATTTTCAGTGTATAGTATAGGGAAAAGGGATTATTCTTCCCTTAACGCACCCAGTTTTAAGGCGAGCAGAAGTGCTGCAGCTTTACACAGTAGGTACAACACAGAATGTTGTGACTGGCTTCAGGAGAAGGGGAATCTTTTCTGAGGCTGTTGTCTTCTGTAGCATCTTCCCCTTTCCCATCTGAGATGGGCTGGCAACAGGTACTGACTTCCAGGGTGGGAGCAGACCCCCCAGTGACCATTTTGTGCCACCCAGGTTGCCGTGCTACTCCGCTCAAGGGCTGAGATATGAAAGCCTGTCTTTACTGACAGCGAACTCGAGATGAGGGTCTGTAGCCTTGGCGTGGGAGAGAGGCCGTTTATTCTTGATGTGAAACTGAAATGCTCTGAGTTCAGTTCCCACCAAAGAAACTGACCCTGTGATGATTTAGATTTACTTTTTTTTAACTGTTGGAAATCCTATTGTGACTGCTGCACTGCTCGATGGTTCTGCAGTACCTATTTTGTATTTATAAATAAATTATGTATCTGTTTGGAGGTGTTTTGAGGAGTAACCTGAAAAACTGGATTCTTAGTCATTTGCTTCTGAATGAAGGGACCGCTGTTGTGAACAGTGCTTCTGTGCAAAACTAACCCAACTTGAAATAAAGGTTTGCATTTGGTTCCACTGTTATGCAGTCCACGCTTGTCTCTCTCTCAGTCCTGAGCTTGCAGCCCCTGAATTTCATACAGGTAGGAAATTAGGTGTTGGGCTCCATGAGGCACAGGATTCTACCTTTGTGGGGGCTGTAGAGGTGAATTGGCCTGTCCCTGCAGCCAGCCCTGGGAGCAGGTGAGTGGTGTGAGTGTTGGCTGTCCCATGAAGCACAGTGTCACGTGCTGGACTTTTTAGTTGCAGCCAGGGGAGATGCTTTGGGCCAGCTGCTATATAAAAATCCTCTTGGGGCTGGCCAGGCTAAAAAGAGGAACACTGAAATCCCTTTGGGATACAAATGACTGTAGACGGGGCTTTAGTTTTTGTATCCCCAGGTGGTTCCTGGGCAAGTTAACTGCTGCATGCCTGCTGGACCTATGCCACGGGTTCGTAAGGGACACCACCATAGGGGTAGGCACTAAGGCATGAATAGGGCTAAAAACGGATTACCTACATTCTGATCTTCAGTTTCACGGATGAGATTGTGGAATCAAGTGGCTTTTAATGTGGAGTAAATGGTTTCATTTTCCTACATAAAAAAGGGGCTTCCCATGGGAAACCAAACCTCCACATCCTGAAAAGGAGATAATATGAACTCCTTTCTGCTTTTTGCTCCTGGCTTGCGCTCCACCCCAATTTGTAAGCCCGCGCTATCTGCAAGGACTTCCCAGAGTGGTGCTGTGTAGCAGCTGCTTGCACATGGGCAGGGAGAGCAGGAGGGTTCAGGCACAAGGTTATGCCTGCCATTAGGGAGTCTCGTTGGGTGTGGGACAGAGATAAAGAGCCAACGGGCTGATGGCTGGGGGAATAGCAGGCAGGGAAGAGGTGGAACCCATTCTGAGCTTTCCTGTCCCTCTGCCTGCTGCCATTTGTTACCTGTGATTGCAAGCCAACAGGGATCTCCTGACTCATGAGGTGTCTTTGTGAGAGACCGAGAATGCTCCTCCAGCACATCGAGCTGAGCAAAGCCACCTTGAACGGTGGCAGTGAGGGAGGCAGCGAGCCATAAGGCGGTTTCTCTGGCAGGTGGCTGGCTCTGCAGGTGTCGAGGCAGGCAGAGCTGGGTACCAGCCCGGCCATCAATAATGCAGGGAAGGGCTCACATGCCCTTGCTGGCTGTCGCAGGATTCCTCTCTCCCCAAGAGTCCGGTTACTTCCAGAGATCAAGTTCCAGCCTCTTGGCTGGTGAATTATTAAACTCCAGCAGAGCTCCATTCCCTTTGTACCGCGGCTGTGTCTTCCTGCTCTTCTTCCTTGCCAGCAACGGCCTCTTTCCATCCAGCCGGCTGTGCAGAAGTGGAGTCCTCCAGGCCAGGATAGTACCTTGTGCTGTTCTTTATTCCTTCTTCCTCTCGAAGAGGGGAAAAGGCTCCAGAGATGGACCTGTCCTACAGATCCACCATCTCCATCTATAAGGTGAGTGCTGGCACCAAAGACTGCTCCTGTCTGCCTAGGGGAGATGCATGGGTGGGAGGAAAAGAGCCGTTTTCTCCCTTGGGTGGACAGCCAAGGGCTCTATCCCTTCCCCAGGGTAGCAGCAGCTCCTGTGGGCTCTGCGCTGTGCTTGAGAGCAAAAGGCTAGCAGAAGGGGAAGGTGGTGTGGGTCTTAAGGCAGATCTGGGAAGGAACTGGGTAAGCAGTGTGGTTCGGACATGGAGCGTTCATGGTATTCTTCAGGATAACACACCTTGGTTGCTGGCAGGAAGGAAATGTTCAGTCAGCTGTTTTCCTCCTTGCTGGAAAGAGCAGTCTGATCTCACAATTCCTTCCCTGTGCCCCTCAGTGCTGTACCAAGGTGGTGAGGACGGGGAGAAAGAAAAGAAAGAATCTCTGCTATAGGCAATAAACACCTTTGATGAATACAGCAGGGAAGAGCATAGAGGGTGGTCTGGTGCAGTCCATCCCTTCTCTTAATTAAGCTGCTGAGTCTGGCAGTGCACCACATCCTGGCCAGGAAAAAGTCATGTACACGCCTGGATAATAAATATTGAGGTGATGGAGTGAGGGGAAAAGGCTGCTCAGATCCCCTTGAATTATCCTCCCATCTGCAGTGGCTGTGGGGCCCTGGGAGAAAGCCACCATCAGGTGACCACTTGGCTGTGCAGCAGGCTGCCTCGCCCTCTGGTATTGCTCCTCTCCTGGCTGGCTGGAGAGGACTGGGGGCACCCGAAGGTCCCTCTGGTGCAGGAGCTGACTTTGAGCAGGGCTGCACATCACCGCGGCTATCCAGGTTGTGGCTGTGGGAGCTGTGTCCCTGCTGCATGCAGCTGAGCCACAGCAGGACATTGACCTGCTGAGGTCTCTGAAGCGTGGCTCATACTGGTGTTCACGTGCTTCTGCCTGGCACAGAGTATCCTGGAGCAGTTCAACCCCGCGCTGGAGAACCTGGTGTACCTGGGAAACAACTACCTGCGTGCCTTCCACGGTGAGTGGGGTCCCGCAGAGCCAGATCAAGCTGCTCCACATCCATCCCGGCTGTCCACTGTGCCATCACCCAGGACAAAGTTGCTGGTCCCCCTACTCTTAAATGTCCTGTGCTGCCCTTAAGTACTCTTCTGCTCCAGGACCCACTGCTATTATTAGGCATAGATTGGGAGAAATGGGATGCCCTTGCCTATAAGTGAGGTACCAGAGGGTGGCTGTCCTGTGCACTGCTTGCTGGGGCTGGTGATGGTGATAAGGCAGGCCAGATCCTTACCACTCCTCTCCTCTCCTCACAGCATTATCCAAAGCAGCTGAAGTGTATTTTAAGGCTATTGAAAAGATTGGGGAGCAAGCGCTGCAGAGCTCCACCTCACACATGCTGGGTAAGGCTCTCCTGTTTATGATTCTCTGTCCTGTGATGAGCCACAGTTACATGCTTTTGGCCTTCCCCCTTACCTGGTCCCTTTCTAGGTACTGGGGAAAGGAAGACAGCTCCTCTAAATGGTGTCTCCCAGTGCCAGGCCCTGTCTAGGTGGTTAGAGTCACATTTATTGTATGCCCTTGAACAGCCCAAGGCTCCAGCCCTCTCTCCTGTATCCCTCTGAGATCAATGACTGAGCTGCTGGGATGTACCTCCAGCAATGGACCTCTCACGGAAACCAGTCCTTGCTGCCCTAAGAGCTGGAGGAACCAGTTTTCTCCTTGCAGGTGTGAGGGAAAAGCTGGAGAACGTGGATTGACAATAGCTGGTGGGATGTTGTCCTCCTGAGCCTGCAGCAAGAGAAATGGCAGCTTGGAGCTGAAGGGCAAATAATTCCATAGCCTAATGATGGCTGCTGAAAATATGCTCAGGAAATTGCTCTATTGCTAATCATTTTAATAATAAGCTTCTATAGCGACTCCTACAGTCATCTGCATCATCCAGCTAGCTCCTGTGCTTCCTGTCATTAGTCTCTTCCTTTCCCAGTTTCATGATACCAACACCAGTGAATCAGGACCATGCAGAGCATCACAGAATCATAGAATAGCTAGGATTGGAGAGGACCTTAAGCTCATCTAGTTCCAAACAGCAGCAACTGCTGTAGCTGCCTTCCTGTAGGACACCCAGAACCATGCACCGCAGCTGGGGTGCCACTGGGGTTAGAAATGGGATCCATAGGTGCTGTGACAGAGCAGAAACCCAGCACCCTGCCAGCACATGGAGCTGTAACAGAGCACTGGTCTGGCAGCCTCATGGGCTCAGGCAATCCCGCTCTGATGGTGCCTAGGGAGTGGTAGTGGAGCTGAGCCCTGGGAAGAAAGGCTGCCGGCCTCGTGCAGGGAGCAGAGAATGGTGCTTTGTGATAGCTGTTGGACTTTCACACCCGTGTATCATCAGCCTGAGTGGCACACTGCCAGTCTGCCTCCTTGGGCACACAAGGAAATGGCTGCTGGACTTCCCTACCTTCTCCTGGCTCTTTGCCTGCAGGTGAAATTCTGATGCAGATGTCCAACACGCAGAGAGTCCTGAGCTCTGATTTGGAAGTGGTGGTGAGTGGTTTTCCCGAGGGCTGGTGCAGGTGGGGAATCAAGGGACTTCCTTACCCAACAGCGTTTGCCCAGTTCACCCCATCTCTTGCTGTCTCACATGCCTGCTGGCAGGCGCCTGCCCCCCGTTCTCCCTGGTGCACGTGACGGATGCGTGTTACAGAGCAGCATGCAGAGAGCCCAGCTGTTGTTCAATGTTTGGTGCTGTTGGTGGACTATCACCGCCGCTCCATAAGCATGGAGGTGGATGTGTGTTGGATTGAGCAGTTCCTGGCTCTGAAGATGTGGCATTCCCATCCTCTCTTTCCCTGGGTCACAGTGATGGGAAGGAGTGGAGGGGATGCTAGCCCTTCCAGACACTGCTGTTTGTGCCCGTGCCAAAGCTCGAGGGTGACCTATGGTTAGGAAGGCGCTGGGTGCTGTCCCCAAGGCTGCTTCAGAGTAGCCTTGATGTGCCCATTTCTGGCTTCTATATGGGGTCCAGGGGGCAAGGGAGTCATCAGCTCTGCAGGTTTTACGAGCCACTCTTCACCACAGCACTTGTAACTCCCCATATGGTGAAGGGATGAGATTGATGGCTCCTTCACCTCTTCCAGGCTCAGACCTTTCATGTGGACCTGCTGCAGCACATGGAGAAGAACACCAAAATGGATGTACAGTTCATCAGTGTGAGTGATTACCTCCCTTCTCAATTCTCATTTCCCTCTCCAAGGGCTCTCCAAGGGCTTTTGCTTTAGTACTTGAGGTGTTTCCTTGACTTTCCTCAGCAGGAGTTAGGGGGCTTGTCATAGACCAAACCTCTCCCTAGTTTGGTTGGTAATGGAGTGATGAAGGTTTTTTGTGGAGTGGGACTTGCCAAATGCTTCAATGGGGCTGAGAGACTCAGCATCCCAAAAGCAGAGTTTCCAGCTTCCCCAAACCACAGCCTCTGCATGGTCCGAGTCCTGTGCCATTGTGGCCCAGCTGGACATGCTGGTGGGCCATGTCACAGGGAGAGACAGAGGCTGTGGCTTTGCTCCCAGTGCTGGGGGAGCTGGGTGCCAGTTCTTGCTCCTGAGTTCTTGAGGTTCATCAGCATTCTGGGACTGTTCAAAGCAAAGAGAAAGGTAAAGAAAGGTGTTTTTTATGAGAGGTTCAGGTAAAGCCTGATTTCAGAGGCGCTCAGGGGTTCAACCGCCCATCAGAGCATGACCCTTGTTGCATTACAGTGTGCCTGGGTCTCTGTTTTCTCACCCAGCCTGGTTTCTCCCTGACAGGAGAGCCAGAAGCAGTATGAACTGGAGTACCAACGCAGAGCCACTAACCTGGATAAGTGCATGGCAGAGCTGTGGAGAATGGAGAGGGCCCGTGATAAGAATGTCCGTGAGATGAAGGTGAGCAGTGATTACAGGGAGGGGAAGGGGAAAAAGAACTGGGGGATTTTTCCGGAGTCAGGGATGATTTCTCAGCAGCTTTGTCCTTCCTGAAAAGCCAAGGGGTTTGCCCCAGCATCCAAAAGGCCACTGGCGTACCTGGAAAGGAGTAAACTCCTTTTCCACAGGATGCTGCTGACCTGCAGTGCTCATTCTTGCCAAGCCCTTTCCTCATTTAGCAAGCATTAATGTGGGAGGGCTCCATCCCTGGCACTCTGCTCTAGCTTCTCTGTGCTGCTCCAGCACTGCAGCCGGACTGGGAAACTGGTAAACGCGATCACTCATTTCAGGCCTTCCCCTGCCACGTATGATCCCGCTCTGCTGCATTTATGCTGATCACTTCTTCCCTCTTTCCCCTGTGGCCCAGGAGAATGTGATGCGGCTGCGCTCGGAGATGCAGGCGTTTGTCTCTGAGAGCCAGAGGGAGGCTGAGCTGGAGGAGAAACGCCGCTACCGCTTCCTGGCTGAGAAGCACCAGATGCTCTACAACACCCTCCTCCAGTTCTACAGCAGGGTATGGCCTGGCAAGCTGGTGAGCAGAGCTGGAGGGGAGCAGGCAGCGGGAGGGAGCCAGTGCTGAGCTGCCCCTGCAGTGAAAGCAATGTCTGTGCATGCACTGGGCAGGAAACCCGATTTCACTTCTTGCTGTGGAGTCCAGGCTGACTGTGCTAGGCAGAGAGAGCATGGCTGGGGCTGAGGATAGTGCTGACACAGGGTTAGCTGGGTGTGTGAGTGATGGGAGAGGGAATGGGGATGTAGGTGTTTATAGCAGGGCCTTTGGGACCGTGGAAGGTGCTCCCGAGGGGCTCCCACAAACCTAACTGTGGGAGGAGCTGGTCCCTAATCTAACGCATGTGGCAGCCTTGGCTCCCTCTGCAGCTCTTCTGCCCTGTCCACCACCTCCTCTTCTTCCCCTCCCCAGGCTCGGGCCATGATCCAGACCAAGGCACCGCAGTGGAAGGAGCAGCTGGAGGCCACCCGCAACCCCTCAAACAGCCACTCGCAGGGTCTTCTCGGAGCCTGTCATGGCCAAGGGTATCCATCGGGCCGGCTCACCCCCACCCACCTAGAGATGGTGAGGAGCCCATGGACAGCCTCCACCTTGTTTGGTGAAACCCTGGAACAGGGGAGAGGTGCCCCATCCCTGGAATCATTCAAGGCCAGGCTGGACAAGGCTCTGAGCAACCTGGTCTAGTTGAAGATGTTCCTGCTCAGTGCAGGGGGTTGGACTGGACGAACTTTGAAGGTCCTTTCCAACCCAGACTATCCGATTCTATGATTCTATGATTGATTCTGTGGTGGTGAAGCTGTTACTGCCCCTTTTAGATTGCAGGGCAAGGGCAGTCCTTGGCCAGCCATGATACTTGCTGGCTTGTCCAGCTTCCATGGCCGTTCCTGACCAAGATGAAGGGAAAAGTGTGCATGGGCAGCAACGAGGGAACTTGCTGGGTTTGGCTTCCTGAGAGGGACTGTGTGTCTTTCAGAGCATCTCCCACTGAACTGTGGATGTGTATTCAACCTCCTTTCCTTCCAGCAGCCCCAGCGACCCCTTGGGGACTTTACTTCCTCCATGACTGGGAGTAGATCCAGCATCTTCTCTCCAGAGCCTCCAGAAATGAGACTGTCTCCTCAGCCAGAGCCCCCCAGGCAGCCACTGCGGAGGACACCATCAGCCAGTATGACCCATGTCCAGCAGGGGCTGGACCTCTCAGGGAACAGGGTTGGGGATGGGGAGGGTCTACCACTCTATCAGACTAATGGTCTTCAGCCACGTTCCTTCACATGGTGGGAAGACCATGCTTATGGGAGCTTGGAGGGCAAGGCTGAATGAAGCAGAGGGTGAGCTCGACCAGAGGGTGAGCAGGGCCCATTCAGGACAAGGCCAGGACTCCTGGCTGTGTGAGGTGGGGAACTCACAGATGTGCAATTTCCAGTTTCTCTAGAGCCATGAGGGCTGGTTCTTACTGGAGTTCCCATTTGAGTCAAACACCTTCCCTCACGCTGTACATGAAATACTAGCCTGCCCCACAGCCCAGCCACTTACCTCATGTCTCACCTGCTTATTCTTCCTAAGGAATTCCAGCTTAAAATGTTTTAAGAAACCCCAGAAAAGGACAGTGGGAGAGAAGACTTACCCAAACAGTTGTTCTAGCAGGGTCAGGGAGAGGGCCATCAGCCAGAGCATCAGCTAGGGCATGCGGTGCGTGTGTTTTAGACATTTGGCCAAAGGAAACATAGTGCAAAGCTTGATTTTCAGCTTGAGTTGATTTTCCTCCTGCAAGATGAATGTTTTCCCGTGCTTTTCCCATGCTGTGCCCTGCTCTCTCCCTGTAGAGAAAGGCCATCTACTCCTCCTCTAGAGTAATTGTTCCACTGGGGAAGCACTGGTCCCTTTGAGGCAGTGTGGGTCCTGCAGGAGGATGCCGGGCTCCAGGCAGATCCCTCTGATGCCTCCCCGCAGGTTTGCTCCCAACCGGCCGCACTTCCCGGTCGGGTTCCTTTGGCGAGGCCAGAAGCAGCGGCAGTGAAGGCAGGAGGACGAGCGGCATGGCGAGAGTGCAGGCTATCGTGCCCCACACGACCGGCGTCAACCGGACCTTGCTACGGTTTGACCCCGGGGATGTCATCACGGTGCTGATGCCGGAGGCGCAGAACGGCTGGCTCTATGGCAAGCTGGAGGGCTCGTCCACGTATGTGGCTTTGGTGCTGTAAATCGGGCTGATGCAGGCTTGTTGGGTATGGAGCTGGGAGGTTTAAACCCGAAATCATCTCCCCCCTCCGCTCCTGGTGCGGTCTGTGTGTTGCCTCATACTCTGTATGTGTGGAACTTCACTATGTCCTCAGTCATGGGGACTCCCCAAGCCAAAGAGATGTAGTGGGACAGGGATGAGCTGCCTAAGGAAGCCCCAGGGGCTTTGGGTGGAAGAGCCAGGGGCACAGTGACCACCTCCTGGGGTGCAAGGCTGAGCAACTCCTGTCATGGGATCCAGCCCAGGGCTGTGAACTGCTGGAGTTACCTGAGAGGCCTGGAGTTTCTCAGCTCACACTGCAACTGCTGCACAGGCAGGGCATGGAAACTGCTGCACCCTCTGCTTACTGAATTACTCCCTGCGGCACTGCCAGCCAGCACCCGTGCGCAAGACTGTTCCGCTTGGGGTCCCTGTACTGCACTCTGCAGGGAAGCTCACACTCAGATAGGAGATGAACAAGAGGGGGTTCTGGGTTTGCCCTGAGAAGGGATTTCCACAGCTTCCTTGTGCTCTGGCCTTGACTGCCTCGTGACTGTGCTCAGAGAGAGTCTCTTCCTGCATTGCACCAGCATTGCTCTCAGGAGCACAGATTGTGCACAGCTTCTGAGATAAGCGGGTCCTTTGCCAAGCCTGGTGACTACCCTTCGCCCCATCTAGGGGTGAAGGATGTGCAGAAGCGCTGTCACACAGGGTAGCAGCAACAGTGGCCTGGGTGATGTGTGTAGATCAGCAGTGCTGGGCAGCTGGGTCTGAAGAACCGCAAACCGTGGCTGTCTGGACTTCATTTGTCTCTGTTCCTGTGCCCTAGGTGCGGCTGGTTCCCTGAAGCTTATGTCAAGCCTCTGGAGGATGCGAGAGAGATGGAGGAGCCAGTTACCAGGTAACTGGAGAGCAATTGGCTAGGCAGGAGCTGGAGTGGCTCCTGGTAGGTCACTAACTCCAGTGGGTACCTGTTTTGGATGTGCCTTTGGGAGAGCTGCAGAGCTCCCGTGCTGAAGCATCTGCTGAGCACCTCACTGCACCCTGAGACCTCACAGGCTTACCCTAGATGGTTCCTCTAACACGTGCAGTATCTTCTCAAAGGCACTTGTGGGTGTGCCGGTCCAAGCCATGTGCATTTTCTCCAGAGGCATCCCACAGATACATGTTGTGGCTAGAAGCCACCCTGCTCCCTATTCCTTGCTCTTCAGCTCTCACCCCACTGTCTTCTTCTCTTGCTCAGGTCCTTCCCACTGCGAAGCAGTCACAGTATGGACGATATCCTGGACCGTCCCAGCACTCCTTCCTCTAGCAATTACTGGCCTGCCACTTCCCAGCCCCATTTGCCGAACCCACCTCCCCTCTCAATGGGTGCCAGCAGTCACCAGAGTGGGGTGGTCACCCCCGTCAGTTCTGGCTCCAAGGTGAGTGCAGGAGGAGTGCCTGGTGTGGGGGTGTGTGTATGGAGTGGGCCACATCTGACTTCCATCCTCCAACACACACCTTCTCTGCATTTGCCTGTTGAGAAAGGAAAACACCTTCCAGATGTTGGTGTGTGACCTCCTCCCTTCCTGAGTTAAGGAGTTTTGCTAGCACTGGCCTTTCTCACCCAGTCTGTTCGCAGGCCACCATACCCTGGTGACCCCTGCTAGTCAGCCTTGTGCGTGCAGATGCTCAGTACCTCGCTTTGCCCCCACAAGGGACTGCGTTTGTGCCCTTGCCCTTCTCATTTCTCTCTCTTTTTGCTCAGCAGGGATCCTTCAGTTCCACCCTTTTCTCCATGACCCCCCAGCCTGATTTCTGGTGGCTCCAGGGCAGCACCTCTTTCTGCTAATAGTAGGACCATGGAGTGATCAGGCTGGGCTGGGTGACCAGCTAACAGAGATGCCATCCTTCTTCTCCCTTCAGAAAATGGAGAGGAATTTCATATGTCTCCTCATCTAAATTCAAGCAGGGCCTGGGTTAAAATCACAGCTGGGCTAAGGGAAAAGCTAGGGGCAAAGGCTGAGGGTACACTCATTTTGAAGGGCCTTAGAACAGGTTGTGTCAATCCATGCCTTACGCATGGCGTACTGAGGAGCTTCCAGCTGTGGGGAATTGACTCGTGAGGACACAGTTAAAGTTTTGGACAGTTAAAGGTGAGGACCTGGGAGTGGAAAGAACACTGCTGCCCATGGGACATTACTTGCTCAGTTTCATAGAAGGCTGGGAAACCTCATCTCTGGTTGCTGGTTCCAGGCCAGTGTGAGATTACAAGCAAAGGCATGGCCTGAAGGACTGGAAAATGCAATATTTAGTTATTCTTTATTCCCTTCATGTCCTGCTCTCTGGTTTCAGGGAGCCTCAGGCAGCACAGCACAGAGGGGAGCAGGATCTGCAGCCTATCACCCCCTGTGGGTCGTGGGTTTTCACCCATCCCCAGGGCTAGGGTGTAGGGATAGACCTGGGGTTGGGCAATGAAGTGTGTGGAACATTTGGAGCACCATGGCAGAGCAACTGAGCCTCATTAGAAGCTTGGAAAGGCTCAGCCATACTCTAAGCTTATACCCAAGACGTCCTTCAGTTGAGCCAGGAGTAAATGTGTGCGTGTTTGACTGCCCAACTGGAACACAGATAGCCACGTGTGACTTTCTGCAGAAGCTGGCATGCTTTAGCAGGTCAGTTGTCACTGATCCTTCACTATCTAATAGCCAAGAATAAGGGCCACAGGGCCTAGATCCATCTTTCTCCATCAGGTTGGTCCATGTTCAAGCAGTGCGTGGTGTAGGGTAGGCAGTTACAGCTCTTGAGTTCTCTGTGGATACAGGAAGCATGTGATGAACCCTTTGCCAGAGTGTGCGAGTAACACGAGGGGGGGCATCTCTGGCTGTGCTGGCAGGGTGAAATGTAGCTCAGACTGTCACTGTGTGCTGTGCTTTTCAGACACGACACTTCAGGGATCCGAGGCATCTTTCCCAAGGAAGGTGTCCTAAGGGAACAGTGTTGTGTGAAACCTTCCTCAGTGTGTGCGGTGTCTCCTGCCCCACTTGTGTCTCTCCATTCCCTACCCCAAATCACTCACTGCTTCCTTTCTCTTCACTGCAGAAATCAGGAATATTTGACCAGCCCCCTGAACTCTTCCCACGGTGAGTGAGGCGTGAAATTCCACCCTGGAATCATCAGACAGAGGAGGCTTTATTACAGTTTTATAATAACTTAATCTTTTGGATTATCAAATATGGGAGGAGCAGGGAAGTGCCTGGAGGAAAGCAACGCACAATCCACCTTCTAGGACAGGAGGGAGAGGTGGGACGTTCTGGCCTTTGCTGACTGGGAAGGCTCTCTCCTGTCTTTGGTAATATGAGGTAGGACTTGAGCACCCTCAGCATATGGATCCTCCATGCTCCTTCCCATCCATTCTGGAAGAGCCACAAGAGCAGCTGAGTGTGGAGCCATGTTATTCATGCAGCTCTGCCTGCTTTGAAAAGTCTGAGGCATAAGGAATGTGGCTTTTAGCTATGATGACTCAGGTCTGTGGAGATGAGACTTGCCACAAATCCCTGCTTTCCTTCCCTTTGTGGTTGGGTTGGTGTCTCCCTGTTTCTGGATGGTGCTGTAGCCTCTTTCTGCTCCCTGACCCCTTGCTTGGATGGTCAGGGGCCACAAGTGTGGAGTGCTACTGCAAGGGACAACCTTTGCTAGTGTTCCTCCTACATCCCATGGAAGAGGGAGCCCTGAGGCAAGCCCAAGGGGAACCCCATGGGAACCTGCAGCAGAGTGTGTGTTAAGGAGAAAGAAAACTCCTCAGCAGCAAGCTTTACTATGCTCCTCCTCAGCATGGAGGTGGCTGTACAACAGGACTAAGTACCCTTAGCTTGGTCAGCGGGACCCCTGCATGGTCTTTGCAGGTTTCCTGATGGTTGCCTGTTTTCTTTCCCCTTCCAGAGGTACCAACCCCTTTGCCACAGTGAAGCTGCGTCCCACAGTCACCAACGACCGCTCAGCACCCATCATCCGATGAAGCAGGGCTGCAGACCGCTGACAATGTCAGCAGGGAAGGAGGAGGCATACAAGAAATGGGCTGTGCCCCCAGCTAGGCAGCAACCTAGTGCTACCACTCATGGAGTAACCTCTCTTTTCCCCTCCCTTACCTCTGGGTCATCAAGACTTCACTGGGCTGCCTGGCATGCTTTAGCCAGCAGCAGATCCCTTCTGTCCCCCCTCTCTGTGTGATGTTACTGTACTTGAATGGGAGAAGTGTTGTGTTACTGGTGCTGGTGGCCTGGGAGAGGGGATGCTGCTGTTCTGTGAGGTGGAGGGATGGGTGGGTAAGGTCATCCGCAGCATGGGGCAGTGCCAGCAGGATGACAAAGGTGAAGCTTTGCTGGCCCTGCTGTGGGCAGAGAAGGACTCTCACCGAACAGTCCCTTTGCTACCAGAAGAATGAACCCCAAAGGGAGGAGGTCACAGGAGCTCTCCCAGCGCTGTGAACCAGCTGACAGGGTCTGCACTGTGCAGCGCTCTGCTCTCGACCCCTTTGTAGCAGCATCTGCCCCTTCTTACCCCCAGAGCAGCCACTTCCCTCACTGCACAGCCCTGGGGCAGGCAGGGGCAGGGACAGTGCTGCTGCCCTGCTCCTCTGCCTGTTGTCCTGGGGAAAATATTCGGGTTTTTTAAATAAAACAGAGAACGATGCTTCTGTGGCCATCCCAGGGGTCGGGATCTGTGGGGACCTCACCAGCCCGGAGTGCCCTGTATGCTCTGAGGCCTCACGGGAGAGTCGATGTGGGAGAGGGAAGGAGCGCAAGCAATGGCCAGGACTTTAGCCGATTAGCCTTATTAATAGAAATTAAACCCTGGCTGTGAGTCCTGCAAAGCCCCCACAGCCCCCCCACTGCCAGGAGCCTGAGGGCCTATGGGGGTTTACAGCCTTGGTCTTTGCCTCCCTGAAACCCCACCTGGGATGAGCTCCAGCTCTCTCCCTGGAAAAAAAATGGGTTCCCACTTGTGTGGCCAGAGGCTTGTCCCCAGTGCCTGCCAGACCTCCTTATAGGTGGCAGCCACTGAGAGGATTTGGGGTTTTATAAGGATGGATATGTTGGTGGGCTGGATCTGGCACTTCAAGCCGTGGCTGGCAGAGTTTCCTCAGCTGGTCCATCCTTGTCTTCCTTCTCTGCTGTACACGTGCAAAACCACACCAGTGCTTCTCCATCCTTCTGGCTGGCAGCTGAGAAAGAGGTGGAGGGCTTTGAAGCAGCCCCTTCACCTATTTTACCCCTTAATGAAGTGTGGGCTACTGCCCCCTCCCTGGCACGCTCTGTCCTGGCTGGGTCCATCACCAGCATCCCCTATCCTCACCCTGCTTCCTCCTGCCCCAGCCCCTCTGATTCTGCCCCCGCCAGCCTGCCCCGCTGTGCTGGGAAGGGGAGGAGCCCCTGGGCAGTGGGATTACGGGGGAATTCGGGCCGCGGCAGGCAGCCACCTCCTCCCCATTGGCTGGGAAAGCCTCTTAAAAGTGAAGGAGTGCTTTCTGCCCGCTCAGCACCCGCCGGTCTCTACCGACCTGAAACCATAAGCGGCTGCTGACCCACATCGATGCTGAGAGTGCCGTGAGGCATTACCTGCACACACAGCAGGCAAGGGGGTCCCACACACTGGGCATCCCCCTGGATCGGCCGCAGGCAGCATCGGAGCCAGAGGAGAGCAGGCTGAGAGGGGGGTAGCTCTCCAGTGAGAACATAGTTGCCCCAAAAGGAGTGAGGCACAAGAGACCTCTGGAAAGGCTCTGGATTCCTGCAGGCATCACCCTGTGCCCGGCTGACGGCGTGCCCACCATGGAGCAAAGAGCCATCAGGGCCATCTAACCGTGTGCCCTAGCGCAGCGCTGGGAAGGGCCAGCCAGAGGCAGAAGGGGAAGTGCTGCTGACCGGACCGCTCAACCCTCGGAGGCTCAGCCCCTGCTCGGGAGGTTGTTGCTTCATTGCACAGGTCAGTGGTGTGGAGGGATGCTTGAATCCTGGCGCTGGGTGCCAACGGGACAGCTCATTTAATTTAAGCCTGCACTCATTTAATTCTCTAACAAAAGCTTTGTGTTGTCTGTGGGCTGGGGAGGCTGGTGGCATGAATCATTGCCCTTGCATTCAATAAACAGACCCTTCACCCCACCTGTACTGTGTGAAGGCCTAGGAGCCATCCTAGCATTTATGCGGACCCTTCTGACTGCTGCCTGCCCGGCAGAGTGGGGCTTTGCTGGGCATCATCCAGCAGCAGCTACTTTATGTTCTGTGTGTGTCCAGGGACTGGCAGCCGTGGCTGAACTTGCTGTGGTCTTTGCCCTCCCACCCTGGGTTTGTGACTTCTGCTGTCAGCACAAGTCTCCTCCTGGCACCCATCCACAGGTAGCTCGGCAGCTCTGGTCCACCTGCCTGCGATGCACAGGGAAGGACATGTGCCCATGCTGATGAGCTTTTAGGTGCATGTGAACTTACTCGTGGTATTTTTACCTGTGACTAAAGCTCCTTAACTGAGAAGAGAATAGCAAGCTGTAGAGTGTGCAAAAGCAGGTGCAGGGTAAACAGTGCTGGCAGCCCTGGGGTAATGGTTGGACCTGATGATCTTAAAGGTCTTTTCCAACCTGGTTCATTCTGTGATTCTATGTGCAGCCGTGAACAGAAGCGCTAACGCACGTTCTGCAGTGTTAGGAACAAAGCAGCTCTGAACTGCCCAGCTCAGAGCTGGGATGTGTTACAGTATATTGGCCTTGGAGGCATCTCCAGAGGTGATCTCCTCTGGTGGACCTCATCTTTTTCAGCCAGTATTTATCTGCAGGCAAGTAAAAGCTCTTTCATGCCTTTGATGTACAGTTCTGTAGTACTGAACAAGTGGCTGTTGAAGAGGTGCTCACCCAGCTCCAAACTCTAGGAGTACTGATGGATGTTTGTCTAATGGGTTCTTCAAAAACAGATGTTGTGGACTTATTGGCAGGTGATGCTGGAGAAATCTCTGAAGAGCATGCCACTGGTGGACAAGTATTTTTTTGCTAGGAAGCTGGGGAAAAAAAACTATAACCAAAAGCCAGATGAATTGCAATGGTTTGATTCATTTCATTTGTGGTGCAGGACAAGAGCAAGAAGAGTGAGGGTAGGAGAGGGGCTTGGATGAAAAGGGTCAGGGTATGTTTGGTGGCAGTCACTCCTATTTGAAGTAGCTATGTGCAGGAGATGGTGCAGTGGTGGAGCACCAGCACTGATGGAGAAATCACTGCACTTTTGCAGCAGGCCACCTTTTGTACAGCCATACCTGACTGTGAGTCAGGTGGAGCTAGGAGAGGAGGGTAATGGCAGAGGCTGAGTAAGACAGTTTAGCCTGGCTGTCCACACGCCAGTGATCCAGACAACACCACAAAGGGTGTGAGGGGGGAGGTATGGGTGTCTGGAGAGCATACAATTCATCTGTTCTTCCTTGCCATCATTCTTTGCCTTGAAAATGTCTTTATAGCACCTGTTCCCAGTTCATGCTCCTGTCCCTTGCCACAGTCCCTGAGAACTGAGACTTAGGGGGAGAGACTGGAGTATCCTGCACTGGCCCCTGTGGTTCAGCCTGAGAGCTGTTAGGATATGGCTGCCCCAGTCTGTGCTCAGAGTCAGATCCTACTCCCTCTTCCTCATTGTCCCGGATTCATGGGTTCACCTAGTCATCTTTTTTTCCTTGTTCCCCTAAACAGCATCTTCAGACCCTCTCAGCAATTCCCAGCCCCATTATCAATTTCAGCTCTGCACCCTGAATCTCCTGCAGGCTGAGAAAGCCAGTTGCTCTCCTTTTCTGTGAGAGACTGGTGTCATGGGGTAGTACCACCTCTTGCCAAGCAGGGGCCCTTTACCTGGGCTCTCCTGCAGCTTCTGCCATCCATGAGTTTGCCTAAAGGATTTGTATTTTTCTAACGCACCGAGCAACAGCAGCTATGGGAATCAGGTCAAGTGATGCCCATTGCTGGGAGAGCATGAAGAAGAGAGGGAAGTCCTCAGGAAACGTACACGGACCCAAAATTTCCAGGACTAGCCCTGTCCGTCTCGTCCATAGGAGTGTCCTTGCTCCCTCAGCAGTCAAAGGATGTGACTGCTGGCATTTCCCATGACCATCAGTGTCAAGGGATGTGGACATTGTCACCATCTCACAGTCCTTCAGCTAAGGGATCTGGGGAGGAGACAGAACCCACTTTGGGATTGTGCTGCCAGCAGGAGGGTAATAGGGCAAAACAGCTGACAAAGCCCAGCTCAAGCATGGAGAAAGCCTCTCTGCTTTCTAATGCTTGTCTGATGCTACTTGGGAGCATCTATAATCAAAGTCCAGTGATAGTTTTACATAGAGGTGTGAAAATAAGCCTGGCTGACCAAGAAACCGGGGCCAATGGTGCTGGAAGGGATATGTCAGAGACCTGGTGCCTAGGGGAGATATGAGAAAAACATACCCATAGCAGCCAACAGAAACAAAATTCCTGGGCAGCTTAAGAGCCTCAAGAGCTACTCACAAGACACCCCCTCTAATTCCCTCCTTCTCCCCCCTTTAGGCTTTGTTTGGGCCCTTATGTGTAGGTACAGAGCCCTAATCTCTCTGGCATGCAAATAACCACCGGTTTGCAGTGCTTTTCCCCTTCACCCATTTCCCAAATCTGGCCCCTCACAGCAGGGAAGGGAGGGCGAGAGAAGGCAGGGCCTCCCAGAGGAAAGCACAAGAGGGCTTAATGGATCTCCTATGCCTCACTGATGGGGACTTCTGTAGCAGGGAAAGTCCTGGAGGGCTCCCAGGACTGAGATGGGAGAGGCTTGAGGGAAGATCTTGGGAGCCAAAAGGGATCCACGTTGCTGGCTTTCACCATGCACCAGCCTGCAGGCAAGGCTGGATATGGCGCAAGTGGGGTGCTGCAGGTGCAGCAGATGCAGCTCTCCCGTCTCAGCTGGGAGCTGTGACCCTGCTTGGCTGTGTCTGACCAGGAGTTAGTTACAGAGCTGTAGGATGCCCAAGCTCAAGGGGAGAGCTTCCCACCTCTGCTCAGTTGTGGCTTGACCTCAGAGCCTGAAGCAATCCTGCCCTGCCTGGCAGGATAAAGGTACAGAGAGATAATGTGGTACCCCAGGGAGGCTCTCGGAGCTTGGGGATGGCCGACATGGAGAGAAACCTTGTAGCAGATGTTTGCCTGTCCTGCTTTTCTCTTCTTGCAGTGCCTGGAGATTTCCCTCTTTCTTTTTTCCCCTCCTTCTGTTGCCTTGCTTCCTCCCACAATGTCTTTCCTCTCCTAGGCTAGACAATGGGGAGACGTGACCCAGAGGAAGGGCATCTCCCAGCTCCTGTGAAGCCCCCAGATGGTGGCTGGGGCTGGATCGTGCTCCTTGGCTGCTTTGTGATCACCGGCTTCTCCTATGCCTTCCCAAAAGCCGTCAGTGTCTACTTCAAGGAGCTCATGAAAGATTTCCATGTGGGCTACAGTGACACAGCCTGGATCTCCTCCATCATGCTGGCCATGCTCTATGGGACAGGTGATGCTTGGACACGCTCCCTCCTTCCCAGCTTGTGCCTTCCCTGCCCTGCTACAGGCCAAGACCCATGTCCCCATAAGCCTTCCTCATGCTCACTGACCTGGTGACATGCAGAATGCAACTGTCTCACCACTTCTCTTCTAGAAGTGTGCTGTATGGCTGTCATGTCCCCTGTTTCCTCTGCTCCAGGAGACCTGAGATGTGCCCCACCTGTCTCTCACACAGTTAACATGGGGTTTGCTCCCACTGCTCAAGTGCTGCCCCTATCACATCAAGCCCCTCTTGTTCCCAGGCACTGGGGGGCTGAAGGCAAGGCAAAGCAGTCTCCACATCCCTTGGCTGGGCCCAATGGATGTGCATCTAAGCAGCCAAGCAGTGATCTCTGTCATTAATGTTTCATCTTCCTGAGTGCCCTGTTTGGGCTGGCTGCCCCTTCCCACTTGTCCCATCTCCTCCTGGTCTCCTACTCTGTCCCCTCTGCTTCCTCCCAGGACCGGTATGCAGCATCATGGTGAACCAGTTTGGCTGCCGGCCCGTGATGCTCATTGGCGGGCTGCTGGCTTCCTCTGGGATGATCTTGGCATCTTTCACCACCAATATCATTGAGCTTTATCTGACAGCCGGCGTGCTGACAGGTGAGAGCCCCAGGAGTTGGGAAGGGGACACAGACTTACCTGCAGAAGAGCCAAGAACACGCTGTATCTCCCTTTAGCATTACATCTAACATTAGGTCTTCCCTCACCTATTTGCATCTGCTCATAGGAGGCATCTAGTCCTGAACACTGCATCTGTGGGAGATGCATCTGCTGGATCTAAAACGATGCTCAGTTACCATGGCAACTTGGGTGGTATATAGTGGTAGAGGAGAGAGGCAAAGTTCCTGTTGAAGGCACATGTCCTGTTAAACACAGCCATGTTTACCTCTTTCAGATACACCTCAGGTAGACAGCTTAGCCCATCTTCTCCAGGGGCAGCCCACCAACATGGGAGCAGAAGGAGCAGAGGCTTTTGAGGGACACATGAATCCCATCATGGGACTTCGGGACTAAGGCAGCCTGAAGGGAGCTTCAGCCTGTTGCAAACCACGTCTCATGTTCTTGTACTTCCTGTTCCCTCCTGGCTCTCACCCTCCTGCAGGTTTGGGTATGGCGCTGAACTTCCAGCCCTCACTGATCATGCTGGGCACATACTTTGACAAGCGTCGGCCTCTTGCCAATGGACTGGCTGCTGCTGGGAGCCCTGTTTTCCTTTCCTCCCTCTCTCCACTGGGGCAAGTGCTGCTGGAGAAGTTTGGCTGGCGAGGAGGGTTCCTTATCATGGGTGGCCTCCTGCTTAACTGCTGCACTTGTGGGGCAGTCATGAGACCCTTGGATACAGGCATGAAGAGGAAGACGGAGAAAACGCGGGACAAATATGAAGCCAAGGAGATGCTGCCCATGGGAGGTAAAACAGAGGAGGGAATCAGCACCACTGACGGAACCATGAAAGCCAAGAAAGCCAAGAAGAAGCCCAGGAAAGGAAAGAAGCTTCTGGATTTTAGCATCTTTTCCAACCGAGGGTTTATCATTTACACTATTTCCAAGTTCATCCTGGTCCTGGGTCTCTTCGTGCCCCCCATCTTGCTGGTCAACTATGCCAAGGACACAGGTGTGCCAGACACAGAGGCTGCATTCTTGCTCTCTATCATTGGTTTCATAGACATCTTCGCCCGCCCAGCCTGCGGCATGGTGGCAGGGTTGAAGTGGGTCCGCCCTCACGTGGCATACCTGTTCAGCTTCTCTATGCTCTTCAATGGCTTGACAGACATCTGCAGTGCCAGGGCTAGCAATTACACGGGGCTGGTCATCTTCTGTGTGTTTTTCGGCATCTCCTACGGCATGGTGGGGGCACTGCAGTTCGAGGTGCTCATGGCCATCGTGGGCTCCCAGAAGTTCTCCAGCGCCATCGGGCTGGTCCTGCTTATTGAGGCTTTCGCTGTGCTCATCGGGCCACCCTCTGCAGGTAGGTGTCTTGCCGCAAAACACAGGTGATTCATTTGGCTGCCATTCCATGCTACTGCAGGTATTGGGCATGGTATTTGATGAAAGACCCTATTCCTCAACTTCGGATTTCCTCTGGAAACTGAGATCTGAAGTAAGAGCTCCCAGTCTCACTCCATGCACCACAACTGAATCTAAGCAGGGCACAAGACGGCAGGTGGTATTTCCCTCTGCTTTGCTCACAGACCTGAGTGGTGGCAGGTAGACAAAGCTATCCAGAGATATGCATGACTTCCAGTGTCCTTCAGTCCTGATCAGTGGTACTTCCCTCACTTTCATGCTGGGATCCAGGACTCTGCTTTCACTGTGAATGTTGCATAAAATCATGTTATAGGTAGGGTCAGGCACATGCTGCAGGCAAACCTTTGAGAGTCTTCATTACGACAAGGCAAAGATCTTTCAAGTTCTCCTTGGTGTCCATGGCCTTTTGATTGGTAACGATCTCAACTTGTGTTGGCCCCGGTCCAAAGGCACAGGCATTTTGGTGTCAATCAAGTCAAAACAGCTCATAGAGCCACCTGAGGCATTTACTGTTACTTCCTTTTAAGAGGATTAAGGCACAGTTTCTCGACCAATCTGGTCTAGGCTACAGTAAGGTCCATGCGCCACAGACAGTCCATAAATGAGCTGCTGAATGGAGAGAGACCCTTCACCCAAGAAACTGGTGTAGGTCACTGTTAAGTGTCACAGGAAGTCAGATCATGCCAAAGGCTTATTTACAAATGAAGTGAGGTCTCTGCATGTGTGATTTGTGAGGAAGGGTCAGGGACAGACCATGGACCACTTTGTTGCTTCCTGCACTCCCTTCCTCCAGCTGCAACTCATGAGCTAAAACCCATCGGTGAAGACCTCTAATGATCTGTTCCCTAGCACGTACCACCAGTTATGAACAAACCCACTCTCAGCAGCTCCACCCAGGCCTCAGGTAAAAACTGATGTTCAACAGAAGATCCTCTTTATGGTAACAGTAATTCATGTCTTGTCTTAAAAGCTGTGGGGCAGTCAGCAGTCCTAGGCTAGGGAGGGTCAAGGAATACCTGTCATGGAGGCAGATGCAGATAGATCATGGGGATGAGGCGGATTGAACAGCACCTTGCTCCTTGGAGCAAGACACACCAGGGGGTAGTGATGGGGGACATCCCTCAGCTCTCCTGACTCAGCTCAGCTGTGCCTTGACACTGTGCACACGCACAATGGGATGCAGATAGTGCAAAGCCACTGAAGAAGAGTGCTGGGGGTAGCCAAGTCGTGGTGCCCTCCTTCCCCCCAGCAGGACCTGCAGGACCCCCCGGTTCAGGGAGCCTGGGTGTGCTGGCAAACCCGACAGCTCAGGCCTGGGGAGCAGTACTCGGCTGGAAGAAGGGGGTTGAACAAAGTAGCTTTGTTTGTGTAATCCTCCTGAGCTGCTTCCCGCCCCATGGTGCTGAGGGAGTTTGGCGCAGGATAAGCTGCACACATGCATGCAGGCGTGCACGCAGGCTCCTTGCTCACCATCCAGCTTGGATGGGCAGGGCACATACATTCACCTGGAGATGAACTCGCCACATTTACTGACAGTGAGTGGAGAAGATATCTTGAGAACCTCTCTTTGGCAGAGAAATCATCAGGTGTGGGGCAACCAAAGGGACTTCTCTGCCAAAAAAGAGAAATGGGTCCTCAGGCAAATGCAGGTGCTGGTCTGTCCATGCAGGAACATGTAGGCTGAAGCTAACTCTCTCATTTCTTCTCCGACCATCAGGCCGCTTGGTTGACGCTCTCAAGAACTACGAGGTGATCTTCTACCTGGCAGGCTCAGAGGTGGTGCTCTCTGCTCTCTTCCTGGCCATGGCCACCTATTGCTGCCTGAACCGAGGCAAGAAGAAGGAAGGTTCCCCGGAGAAGAACCCTGCCGCGGGTGGTGGGAGCGACACTGAGGAAGCAGAGTCCGATGTGCAGGAGGCTGAGGAGCACAGCAGTGACAACCACCAGCCAGCCCACAGCACCGACAATGCCGTGGTGGCAGCCAGCGAGGAGGCCAACCATGTGGCAGAGGAGCAGGGCAGGGAGGGAGGCGGGTGTCCCGCTGGGGACGGGGAGGTGCTGGCACGAGACAGCTGCGATGCTGACCAGACGGTGGAGAGGGACAGCTTTTAGCCAGGGCAGAGGAACAGGGATGTATAAATCTGGCCTTGTTTGTATGCACCTCAGCTTGGGAGGGTAGGTGGGAGATGAGGAGGAGAAAGTGGAGACAAACACAGATGTAAGAGGGAGAGGTATAAGAATAGCTGGTCCTTATGTACGTATGTCCACATACATACCAGTGATATGTCTACTTGCATCCTGCACCCATGCTGGTGCAACTCAGGCTCAGAGCAGCCCAAACACCAAAAAGAAAACAAAAAATCATCTTCTTTCCTCACTTCCAAACCAGCCCCAAAGAAAGTCTGTTGAAGAGGCTGCCAAGGACTCTCCTTCTCCTTCTGCATTGTCATAATACAGAACACAAACAATTAGAGACTCTTTGCAAACAGATCTGGTACGCTTTGGTTTGGTGTCAGTGTTTCTTCCACCTCACTTCCACAGTCGGGATAGCACCAGGCCAGCTGGAACCAGGTTTAGGAGGTGGCGTAATTCATAGCTATCATATGAGCCACCTCCAGCTGCAGCCAGCATGGGCGCAGATGCTGCATTCCCTGCAGTGCCTCCCTTGGGCACTGCCAAAGCGGTGGGATACCTCCCTCTGGAGCATCTTTTGTGGGTGATAAAGTTGGGGCAGCGATACATGATTCTGCTGTTACAAGTGGGGAAGTGCTGGGTAGAGGCTGCTGCAGTGCAAGAAGAAGACATCTAAAAAGGTTAATGCCATTGGGTGAGCAGCCACGAGACGGAGCCTCACCGACAGGAAAAGCAGTGAGCTATCAGTATCTAGCCTGAAGTGAGTCCTGTTGATTTGTGAAGGAGCAATTTGGCCTCTATGGGAGGTGGGGGTTTCAGGGCAGGTAAATAACTGTGTCCCAGGCAATTCGCCACTCACCAGGAATGGCACCAGGCCCATGCGTGTTTTCCTTTCAGAGAAAAACCCCTTACGTAAAGGAATCAAAGGTGAGGCAGAAAGACAATCCAGAGCCCCCAGTGCCATTGATGAGGGTGTTGGAGCACGTGGTAAGGCAGGCATGACTCCCTCACCCCTGCTGCAGCGGTGGATTTCCAGATTGAGAGGACAACCTTCCCTGGCATGCTTAAACCACTCCTAATCTGCTTTAGGACTGGACCTTTTATAAACAACCCTGGGCAAAGCCCTTTCTTCCGGTTTCCTGAACTGTTTCACCTCAGAGGCCCTGGGGGAACCTGTGACTATAACAAGGGATCTAAAACTAAGCAGAGGGATACACGGAAGGCAGCTCATGGGACCATCAAAATAGGTGTTTCATTCCAGACCAGACTGACTACAAGTTAACAGGCAGTGGGTGAAGCCTGCAGCACCCGCAAAGCCATTTAAACAGGGAGGGGAGAAGGGACATGAAGGAAACGGTTTCATTCTAAACATTACTAAGCAAAGAGCAGTAAGTGACAAGCAAAATAAAGCTGCTGAAGAATGTCAGTTTAAAGAGACATAAGAACTGGACATTGGAACTAGATTATCTGAAAGGTCCCTTCCAACCCAAACCATTCAATGATTCTGTGCAATTGGAAGGGAGAAGGTAAACCCCATGGTTCTGTACCCTGCCTCACCACTATTGTCAGCTCCAACTGCGGGTCAGTTACAGTCATGACTTTGGGCTTCTTCCTATTCAAATCCACTTAGAAACATCCCAAATCAGACTAAGCCTCATGACAAAGCCCAGCTGCAAAGCTCTGGGAGAAAGAGAAGGAGCAGCAAGAGTGATGGAGCACTGCAGGCATTCATTCACTGCTCCACAAGCTTATTCCCCCCTCCCCACAAGGTAATATCACTGTCGCTGCTCTGCTCAACCGAGTCGCTCTGCAGTGCTTTCCCAGCAACCCTAACCCCCTGTCCCCCAGGCCTGGTTTCCCTTGGTCACCAGTACCCCCTCAAAGTGGCAGCTCACATCTTCCCAGTGGTCCAAGGCCCTTGTCAGCCAGGCAGGTCATGGGAACCAAGTCGCCTCTGTTTCCTTGTCACCAGTCAACGTTCCCCACTAAGCCTCCTGCTCTGAAATCTTTTCACAAACCACATAAAAGCCCTCAGGGTACCAGATGTTGCTACAGACAGTGCTGTAAGATCCCCAGACCTCTTCCTCCACCAGTCAGGTTGCAAAAAACATGGCCAAGCTGCCTTCCACTCCTCATTGTCAGCAATTTTCAAGCCAGTTTTCTCTGTCCCTCTGAACTGCTCCGTATTATGGCATAACGAACAGCTCTGAAAGAGGATCAGGGTCTTAAGCATCAGCTCAAGCTTGTGATGCAACAGCTAAGCTGTATGGAGAAGCTGGCCCTGGAGAGGTATGCAAGGATGCCACCCCGCAGAACTGAGGCAACTGGTGATTTTACAAGGCTGGTGCTCCCCTGGAAAGCCACGCTGGTCTTACATGGAGGACTGGCCTTGCTACAGCATTTATAAACTTTCTCCTCTACAAACACGTGCTGCAGTGACAATCATAGCTTGGCACAGAGATTATCCACCAGTATGAGCAAGAAACATGAATGGCCAGCACATGACACCCATCTTCTCATCACTATATTTTAAGATTAAAACCAATAGGGGATGTGCAAATAAACCTCTAAAGAAAACCCATAAAGGACAGGAAACGAAATGTCACATTTTTCTTTATTAGAGACAACAGTCAGTACAACAGAATCCATTGAAATCTTCCAGAACAGCTTAACCATGGATGGCTTTCTTCCAGGCACACACAGAGATGACAAAGCTCCAAAGACCAATCGAAGAGAAAAAACACAGAAAACCAAACATCTCGATCATAAATTAATGCCCTCGAATAACTTCTCTCACTACCACTAGAATGTAATGACAGAAGTGAAAACCCTTGCCTCTGAGAAGCACACTGCTCCTGGCAGTTGTGCTGTCTGCCAAAACAGAAAGTGCTAATCTGCCTCTGGGATCAGCCCACAGGGACAAAGGGAGAAGAGAAAAGGAAGGAGGAAAGATGCAGCCTCACTTACCTCAATCTTCCTTCCTCTCCTTTCCTTGTGCTGGGAATGGGATGTCAGCCACTGGTGCTGGCTGGCCCAGGGCAGCACAAATGGCTGTGCTGAGAGGAGAGTGGGGAGCAGCATGCTATTCATGCTTTGCACTAAAAAATCTCAAAGCCTCTGCCTACAGGCCATGCCTTCCTCTCTCCACGAGGCTGTCTCTCCTCTCTAGCTGAAGAGCCATACAATAATGAAGGAGACATGGAAAAGAGAACGATGGAAAGGAAATGGGTGCAGCTTTGCTGTCATTCCTAGGAACCTGTCTGCCACAGACAAGCACTCTTACCTCAGCATCTCTGCTGACTAGGGGGGGCTCTTTCCTGAGCCAGGTCCCTCCTTCCCACAGGGAAGGGCAGAGCCACATCCTACAGGATTCTAGCCCTGTGCTGTAGCTATGGAGTGTGCAGACAGTGCCAGCTGTGCAGGAGCTCAGTGACTTTGAAGAGGATGGAAGCCAGGGGAAGAGATTTCCTACATCTGCAGCTCTGCATACCAGACACCTACTCCCATCAGCCCCTGCTTTGAGGGCTTCCCCCAGCTCCTTGGATGGACGGTGATCCGATCACATGTACTACCACCACTTCTAGACATCAGTTTGGACTTCTATTTCTTAAAAGCAGTGATCATCCTACAGAAATCAGTCCTGCAGCCCACGGGGATGGACAGAAGAGACAGAAGTAGCTCAAAACAGGCCAGAGAATGGGAAGCTTGGAGACAGTGAGCACTGGGATGAAGAAAACAATGCTGGTGCCAACAGCTTCCCCTACCACAAGGGGAGGACAGAAAGGGGCTCTTCATGCCATTTGTAACCATCTCCAGATGTTTAAGTGGCCTCCATAAGACAGAGGGGAGTGGTTGCTGCCCTCTATGCTCGGCAATGTCCTGCCTGCACACGGTCACATGGTGGTGTGGGAGGGGATTTTCCTCCCCACACCTCAGTATTCAAGTTGGGCAGCAGGAATCTCTAGGAGTAAAAGGAATATCCAGGCAAACAAGCAAAGGAAGAGAGGAGAAAGCAGAGGTTGGTACCGATCCAACCAGCTATCCCCACCCAAAGCAGAGGAGGAATTCCAGGCTGGACATACACAGAAATCTCAGAGGATGAATCGTTATGTGAAACAGACATTTATAACAGTCTGCAAAGTCTCTCCTCTGGCCACTCAGGCATCATCAATGAGCTTTTCACCATTTGCCTGTTCCTTCCCGCTACCCTCTCTCTCGCTTTCTCCTCCTTCTTCTTCCTCTGCACCGTCCGTGTATGTGTCCTTCTGCCCGTAGTTAAGAGTAGTGCGGGCAAGGTCCACCTCAATGGGAAAGACATCTGCATCTCGGAGCACGGCATAGCAGTCGTCGTAGTACTTGGACATGGTGGAGACAAAACGCTGGAGCTGGAACACGATGTCCTGCACTGTAGTGGTGACATGTTGGGAACAAGTCAGGTGCATGAAAACCCCCTTCCCAGACCGAGAGAAGGCTGTGATCAAGCCTCCCTCACAGCATTAGATACAGTCTCCTAAGCATTAATCCCTTTTGTCCCCTGAGGGCGGATGTCTCAGGCACAGCCACAAAAAGGTTCTTTAGTAAAGATTTCCAAGCTGAGATGAAGGAGAGGCACAAAGGCCAAAGCCACGTTTGCATGACCCTTTCAGGGGGTGGCCACAGCAGCGATACTCACCATGTTTCTGGTCCAGGAGCTCTATTTTCTCTAGCACATCCTTCCTCATCTTGGCAAAGCGCGTGCGAGCCTCCTGCCGGCAGCGCAGGATAAGGCGGTATTCATAGTTCCCAGTGCTGACCCTGTAGAGGGGTTCACCCAGAGCCTGCCAAAAACACAGCACCATTTTAGAGACTCCCACAACAGTGCTTGTATCATAAAATCATAGAATGGTTTGGGTTGGAAGGGACTTTAAAGATCATCTAGTTCCAACCCCCCTACCATGGGCAGGGACACCTTGTATGCAAAGTTTGTTGGCTGTTGTGGACTTACAGTGCTTTTGGGTTATTATAGCCCTCTCAGGATCACTGCAACTGCAGTCAGGAAGCACAAAACATGAGGAACACTGAGCCAGGTCAACAACTGGCAGTCAGTGGGGCCACTCTGAAGGCCAAATACACACCAGCCACAGTAACGAAAAACATCACTACTGTGCAAAGCAAAAAGGACCAGCACCTTTCAACTCAGCCTGGAAAAGTGGTATGGCTTCTTATGTGAACTATTAAGACAAGCACTGTGAACAAGAGTCTAAGAGCTGAAGGATATATTAATTTATATCAATCAGACATAAAATTCTGACCTCCTCTGCAAGCTTCCCCTGCCCAGTGCAGGGGAGTTGGACTAGATGACCTTTGAAGGTTCCTTCCACCCCAAACTATTCTATGATTCTATATGGATTGTGTAACATATTATACATCTACACAGAGAACCCTGTGGTATCTACAACCATCCAGACACAACACTAGAAAACAGTAGGGAGGGACCGATACATTGTCCTGCAAAATAGTTTTGAGAGACAGGGGTTAGGTCTGTCAGCAGAACAGCATTCTTCTCTTGCATCAGTAAACATAACTACATAAAAATCCATATTACAGACTATGGCTTGATAATGCACGCTGCATGCTCCAAAACCCAAAGATGTTACTCTGCTGGTCAAGACTGGGATTCTTTCCTTCCCATTTACAAGGAAAGATACAATTAAATGTTATCTTAGGAAAGTTTTATTCCTTCCTGGCACTGGGAACTAGGCATTCCAAACAATCAAATCCCTGCTCTGAGATCAATACCTAGGAAAAAACAATATCTTACTTTAAGGCAGGGCATCCAGACATAGAATCATATAGTCACAGAATCATAGAATGGTTAGGGTTGGAACAACCTTAAGATCATATAGTTCCACACCCCCTTCATGCAGGGGATACCTTTAGCTATCTTAAACAGAGCTGTTAAGGATTACAGTCATAAGCCCCTAAATCCCCTATTGTTAAGAGAGATCCTTTAATCAATTTTCTTCAACTACAAATGCACTATTCACATGCATTTTGCTGCGAAGCAGCTCAACCTCCATTTCTCAGAAACAAGTCCAGACTTAATTATAAGCTGTACACTACACACAAATGGAATCTATGAAAATAACACCTTAATCCTCCTTACATACGCTGATATTACTCAAACACTGAGATAAGCAACCACTGAGCAAACAAGCTGCAGAGATGATGTCTGGTCCCTCTGCTATTCCACAGCGCTAGTGATTCATGACAGTGTTCCCCAGATAGCATTTAAAGATCTCCAGTTTCTAAAATGTTAAGAACAAATGTGTGTAATTCTTAGGATGCGTTCACTAGTTTCATGCAAACAGGAACAGGAGCTATTTTACAATTACAGGGCAGTGTGTATAGGGAAGCTGCACAAAGAGAGTATGCAGTTGTCATTGTTACAGTGGTGGTACTCACAATGCAGCTGTACTCCTCATCATCCATCTCTTTGACTTTCAGGCAGTAAGACTTTACAGAATTTAAAACAGAAGGAAATATTAAAAACTAGAAGTGATTTCATCATCACCCATAGCTATACAGTTGTACCAATTCAAGCCTTCCTTCAATGCTACAGCTAGGGGCTCTGGGGACAGCACAGTGGGATCAGAGTATATTAAACATCCCTAGTGGAAAGCAAATCTGTGTGGAGAAAGATGAGAGAAAACGGCGGGGGAGAAAGAAGGTGCTTAATATTTATATTACAGGAGCAAATACTTTAGATAAGTATACCCTAGTAAGAGAAAAATCCTGTGCTCATCTACTGTTTGGGAAAACACAATACCAGAAAAGTATGAGCAGGGAGTAAATAAGGAGGGAAAAAGGAAAAAAACAGATGAATTGTGGGAAGGACTGAAGCGGGAAGAGATGCTGCCATATTCACTTGCCTTAGGGCTGCAGCTCCAAATACTTCTCTCAACTGGTAAAAGAAAATAGAGTCCTACAGTTATAGAACAGATGCACTTAACAACCCCATGCTTTTTGGGTGCAGAAAACATGGGGCGAGTAGAAGAGAAGAGAAAAAATAAAAGGCATGCTCTAAATAAAAGCAATTATGCCTTGACAGTTACTTACTTTAGCTAATGAAGAACAATCTAAAACTATCTGAAAAATGTGGACTGGAGAGCTTTTTGGGGAGTCCAAGAAGTCAGGCTATGATTCCACAAAACTTAATTTCAACCAGCATTTAAAAAGCAAGCAAGCAGCTCACCAAATATTCAAACTTGACATCCAGGTATTTTTTGATAGTCAGCCTTGTGTCAGGAATGGCTTTATTCAGATACGTATTCAAGTCAGTAAGCATCTGCAAAGGAAATATCCTGTTGCTGAATGTATGACCAAAAAGCATGACTACATTTTATCAAGTACAACCTTCGAATCAGCACAGGTCATGAGATTGACTCGAGTTAACTCTTTTTTGAACTAGAGCACATCTGAAAGAAAATGTTTGATCTTGACTCATCATTATCACAGTTAGAGCATCCATTACTGTCACGGGCAAGTAGTTCGAGTCTCAGAAATGCATGCCTCACTTCCAGCCTGAATTCACCTTCTTTCAACTCATCTTGTTTCAACTGGTCCTGGAAACCACCCTCCCTGATTCAAAGGCCCACTACCCCGTGCTGTCCATTCAATACGGCACTGAAAATTGTGCCCAAATCAACATCTAATCCTCTCTTTACTAAAGTAAGTGGACAGATCCCCTGGAGACTCTAATTTACATATACTGATCAAAATCCTTCAGTTGTTCCTGGTCTGTTTATCTAAACTCTTTTACATTTAGTGACATCTTTTAAGTATGGGTACCAATATCAGGGAAAGGGCTCTAAAGTCTATACTGATCAAACTATCCCCTCATCCTCAAAAGAAAAGGAGAGGAATATACTCATGTGCAAAAGTCAAAGGGACAAGATTGATATACTCGCTACACTACCTCTTAGGTTCTTTATGAAGAGAGTTCCTTGAAGGAAAGCAACGACAGCTTTTACCACAATGAATGATCTTTAAGATCACACGTTCAAAGACAGGCTTCTGTCTTTCTAGGTTCCCCTCTTCTCCAGACCCTGTACTCCTATGGTTATATTCTTTACCGGCTTAATTGTTTTTAGAAGGTGAATCCCAAACTTCTCAATGTTGCGATGGGCATCAGCAAATTTCACAAAGGCTTCACTGGCAGCTGGTTGCGGCTCCCGTACACCAATGACAGAGAAAACATCTCCAAATGCTGGATGAGGGTAATAAATAGAAACACATGAAAGAAGAAGCTGACCCTGGAGAAGAATCTTGCCTCCTAAAGACCAGAAGTCTTCAAGGCATTATTTCCATGTCCCATGCGTAAGACCGCCAATGCCAAGAGAGCAGCCCTTCCCAGCTCATTTCCACAACACTCAGTTTTCTTTGAGCAAGGGAACCGTACATCTAAGTACTGGCTAAAACTCCTGAAACTAGAGCCAAAGATTTCTCCTCCTTTCACTCAAGATTCTTTACCTCTGTGCGTCTGGGATAGTTCAAAGAAAGCTCTGAGAAGACTCTTGGTGTGCTCTGTCAAGCCTGTGATAGAAGCCAGAAAAAAGCATTTGAGTCATTTCACTGCACCATAACGGAGGTATCCCTCTCCCCCCTCTGGTGTCTGATGGAAGAAGCTGTTTACCTTTGTACAACTCTGCAGTCCTTTCCAGCTCATCTAACCTCTTCACTAGTCCATCTAATTGGAAACAAGAATCAGAATACAGAATTAGAACAGTCAAATCCATTGCATGGTTAAGACCCGATCAACTGGAAAAAGTTTCATGCCTCTGGTTCAAATTTCCCTCACCTTTTAATGCCTGTCTCCTGGCCCAGCATGGGAAGCTTTTAAAACCACTGCAAACTTATTTTACAGTGTGGGGTCACCACCTATTGGCAATCGCCAAGTGGTTCCCCACTTTGAATTAATTTGACCCTAGCTAGCATAAATGGCCCCAGTGACAGGATATATCACTCAGGATGGGCAGAGGCAATCACAACAGTGAGGCAAAGCAGAAGGGAAGAATTATGAAGGAATCATACGGGCCATGCAAGTAACATTAAAGAGCAGGTAAGCACAACAGGGTAAGTGTTTCCTTAAGAAAATGTCCTCCTGGACAATACTTACCATTGCAAAGTATGGCTCGGCTTAAGCCCAGGGCATCCGCTGTCCCTGAGCTCATGTTCTCTACCAGCCGGTGCTTTACCTTCTTCAATACTATAGGCCAAAAGAGAGTTGCAAACCAGGATCAGGGTAATTTCCATGGGCATGAAAAGCTCACTAACATACTTCACTGGTTTCTCAGGCATTGAATAAACTGAACTTAACTCACTATTGAGGTAGCAAGCAAAAAAGAAAAAAAACAACCCACCTACATAGAAACTAGATTTTCAATCCAGCTGTGTATAGCACATCTGCTATCTTGTCTATCTGTTCTCCTCTCACATCCTATATACTCCAATCAATAAAGCTCCAGCACTTCTTTTGGAAGACTATTCCAGTCAATAACTTCACTATAAATCACCTATCCTGATACTTGGAACTAAACTTTGCTTATGCTACTTGCTGGTTTACTTAACTGAAGTCAGGAGACAAGGCTGAAAGCAAGACAGAATTTATGGATCAAAGTTATCCCTTTGTTTGCTTTTATCTTTTGGATCTCAGTTAAACCCTTTTGTCACCTCCTGATGGAATAAATTTCTGTCCTGGGTGGTTATACCCTGGAAATTACTAGAGACAGTTAACGACCTCTGCAGAATCAGATGACTTAGCTACATTTATTTAGAGGCAAACTTGCAGGGGTGCCAAGTGCCTGCAGCTCCCAAGAGTTCAGCTGAAGCCAGTGTCCAGCATCTCTGGAAAATGCCACATTTTCACCACACTTTCCCCAGAAATCCATCTCACTCCTCATGATTTTCCTGAACCCCTGCAATTCATTAGCGCCTTAATCACCATAAAAATAAATGAAAGCAAAAAGAATAGATACATTTCTTTTAGGAAAGCCAGAAAGGTAACCATATAAAGGAGACAACCGTGAAGACTTAGTTCAAAATACAAGCTTTGTTTTAGAAATAAGCCTCTCTCCTCTCCTATAAAGTTTATGGTTGTGCAAAACTCAGTGCAGATAGGTGTGTTTCACCACTGTCTTCCAAGGTGAGAAACTGCAACCAGTACTTTCCAACAGACACATTTCTGCGTACCTCATTTCTGTGAAAATCTCAATAGTCACCATGACTTACAGGTATTAAAAATAAATAAAATTATTACCTAGTTGTTTTACCATCCATGCTAAACACAAAGAAACAAGCCCCCTGCAACAAGTCATGCCTCACCTTTCAAGACTATTCCAAGAAGCAAGGCAAGGATTCTTTTTCTAAACCTGTAATTCTCTTTGACAGCATCCATTTGAAAATGACTGATTTAAGAGGAAGAATGGAACCCAAGTTTTACTCTGGTTTTAGCTCGGACCAGTCTTTCACCCATCCATGTAATTTTAACACTATAAGGAGAAAGAAACCAGTCTTACCAATATCCAAAGACTTGCCCTGCTTTGGGTCGGCCTGAAGTTTGTTGTAGTGTATTGTCACTTCTCCCTGTAGAAAGAGCAAATCCCAAACTGCTGTGCTGGAAGCAAGCAGCAGTGGATTCCTTTACCAATGGACAATAAACTGTAAACTATGACCCAGAAGCTCCCCTGGCCCCCTCCTACCTCTCACCTTTACCATCTGTATCATTTTGGCCACCTCCACCTTGGTTTTTCCCTTGACGGACTTCCCATTCACTCCTGTGATTTCATCACCAGCTGCTACAGTGCCATCTAAGGCTGCAGGAGTGTTATCAAATACCTGGTGGAGAGGAGAAAGAGCACAGATAGTCTGGAATCAAGAGGAAGAGGAAGGTGAATACATGGCTAGTGAACAAAAACCCAGACAATTATATTCCTCCTATTTAACTCAGTTGGATTTTGTGCATGGTGAAGCTGCAGTTTTTCCCCTTTCATAGTGAAGAGGCAGGCTGACAATATAGTTCCCTCAGGAAGTTCTTGCCTCCAAGACATACGTCATCAAGCATACGACTTCTTCACGTTGAGAAAGTCGTGAATTCTAACGTGCTCTCCAAGAAGGATAATTTCAGAAGTCTCTTACATACCCATTAGGTACTAGGGCAAGGAAATCTTATTCACTGGGAAGTGAGATGATGTCTCCCACTTTGAGGAAAACAAATAGTATGGGACTCTCCATGCTTTCCATCTCTGAGATGGAAACTGTTTTACACAGATGGTTTATTCTTCCTCCCTGAGTGCCCACCTGGACAATGTAGAGACAGGGGCAGTACTGTGCTCCTCCCCCAATGCTGATCCCAATCAGGTTCTGAGAGTCCTTCTTCAGGGTCACTGTCCCAGGTACAGTGGGAATCCCCCTGTAATGAGAGAGAGGGAGATGAATAACTGAACATGGTAGGCAGAGCTGCATGCGTATGAAACAGCTCTGGTTGATACAAACTGAAAACTTTACCTCTGCCATAAAGTCTAACAGCATGGGCCATAGTGCTGGAGTGAGAGGAAAACTTGCACAGCATAAATGAAATGCAAGACAAGTGCTACACGTTAAATTCATTGTTGATCTCATCAAATCTTTTACTTGCTCAGGGAATGCCAGTGGTGTTCTCCTTACAGACCTAAGAAGTCATGAGTTTTTGTCCACTTCTTCTTGCCTGCTATTCTCCATTATAGACATTTTTTCTTCTGGCTAAGGTCACTAATTTCCAGAAGGTTTTTCTGCACTGCTTTGCAATCAGGAATGCAGAATATTACCCCAGAGCAACAGAACACGTTCTCCTTTGCTCAGCAGCACAGCAATGCCCATCCCCAGTCTCCAGGGGAAGCAAGAAATCAGGACTGAACAGCAAAACTGACTCCCCAGCACACAGCATCAGGAGCAGGTAAATTTATCCACTCCCATAAGGTCTTGGTTGCAAAGCCTATTTCTAGTGTTAACAAAGAACAGGGAAAGATAAGCAAAATACTCACAGCTTATCTTCCTCAACATCATAGTCCAAATCTGCAAACATTGTTTCGGTTAAGCAGAGCCTTTGTCTTAAACTGCTTATTCCAAACTCCCTGGGAAGAAAGAACAGAATAAACCGCGGTAAAGCAGTGACCTCAACAGAAAATTGCAGAGAATCAACCATCACCCTTGCCAGCACCCTTCTTTGTTTGTCTTTTTTTCAATGTCACACCATGGCCTCTGTTCTTGTACCAAAGCTGAAAAACATGTCAAGTGTCACTGATTCTCTGCTCTGAACGAGACAGGAGAAAGTCCTCAAGTTTGAATGACACCTGCTTCAAAACCCACATATGTGCTTTCTGCACAGTGTTTCCAAAGCACAGAACAAAATGTGGTCCCTTCTGGAAGCTGCTTCTCCACACACTCTACCTGCAACACAGTTGCTAAAGATACTTAAGAGCTTTATCCCCTTCATCATTACACATCTCAATTTTGTTCTTGATTCATATCAAGTTATGAAGTCTATTTGATGTTCTACTTTTTGGCGTTCTCCTCTTACCTTGGGAGGCTACGCAAAGCTTTTCCCAAGCTGCTTTCACAAAAAGCTGCATGTGTAAGTGGCTGTGATTAAAACCAATCTGCCATCTCATTCAGATGGGTATGTCTGTGTGCCTTAGCAGCACCATTATGGAGACTTGTTTTCCTCACGGGCTTTTTGGTAGTGTGAGTGGGATGTTGGTGCCAACAAGCAATGATGGATAGGGCTCGGAGCAACCTGGTCTAGGGTGAGGTGTCCCGGTCCGTGGCAGGGGGCTGGAACTGGATGAGCTTCAAGGTCCCTTCCAACCCAAACCATTGTATGACTCTATGACTCTATACCCCCCGCCCCAAGCCCCCATTTCATTTCCTGTCTAATTTGGGCACTAATTAGCGACACGCTTTGCTTCTGCTCATCCTTCGGCAGCATCAAAGCCCCGGTGACGCTGCCCCACACCGCTGCAGCGGCCTCCGGATGCAGTTATCACTCATCCAACCCCACCGGCCGCCAACGGGCGAGGAGGGCTTCACCGGCACCACCCCGCCACACCGCACCCCTCCTGCCAGCGGCCTCGCACCTCTCACCGGGCCGGGCTGGTGGCCAGCAGCGGGGTCTCCCGGAGGCCCGATACCTCAGCCCTCAGAGCGGGGGAGGAGGGTACACCGGGCACCGGCGCGACCATTTAGGGGGGTGTCTCCCTGACAGGGCTCGGTGTGGGGATGAGGATCACCGGCACCGCCGCCGGTACAACGGCGGGGCTCGGCCCTGAGAGGGGTGCTTGTGATGGGGTAGGGTCCCCGTGCTCACCGAAAGTGGCCGCCCGGCGTGCGGCCCCCGCCGCCACCTGCCGCCCGGCGCCGTCACCCCGCCGACACGTCACCGCCGGGGCCAGCCCGGAAGAGCCCGGTGTAAGCCCGCCCCCTCCGCTGGCGCCGCGTTGCCGTGGAGACGGAGACCCGCGGGGGCGGGGCCAGCCCGCTCCTGACGCCATATTGGGAGCGGCGAGCAACGGTGGCGGTGGTCCTGTGGTGTGAGGGAAGGCGGTAAGGGGAAGGGGACAAGAAGGAAAGGGCTGGCCTCTCTCCTGCCGCACATCCTCCTCTGGTGCGGCTGACTCAGGGAGCTGCTCCTCGGAGGAAGTGTCCTCCGGGTGTGTCGTGTGGAGGCCACAAAAGTGCGGAGAGGAAAGGCTGGGCACTATGGTGGAGCCGGGCCTGCAGCTGCCAGCTCAGGTTTTGGGCTACGTCCAACTCCGCTTTAGGTTTCTGAGTTATAGAATCACAGAATGGTTTGGGTTGGAAAGGACCTTAAGATCATCCAGTTCCAACCCCCCTGCCCTGAACAGGGACAACTCAGAAGACCATGACAACCTCTGTCCAACCTGGCCTTAAACACTGCCAGGGGTGGTGCATTCACAACTTCCTTGGGCAACCTGTTCCAGTGTCTCACCACCCTCACAGTAAAGAACTTCTTCCTTATATCTAACCTGAACTTCCTCTGTTTCAGTTTGAACCCATTACCTCTTTTCCGATTGCTGCATTCCCTGATGAAGAGTCCAAACGCAGGGAACTGTGAGGCAGAGCCTTTGTGTCAGTAGGTGGCAGAGGGGGAGCTGCAACGGTGGCAGCAGCTGAAAAATGCAGATGGGAAGCGCTGACTTGAACAGGTTTTGTGGCACAGCATGAAACAGGAGTGCTGTGGCTTGTCCTGCAGCTCTTATTAGTGGATCTTGGTGAGCTGTCAGCTGTTCAGTCACCAGGAGGGGCATCCAAAGTGTTCCCTCCTCAAGGAAAAGATGCTCTGTTGCACTTAGTACTTGGAAGAAGACAGAGCTGTTGCTTAGGGAAGGTGATGTACCCTGCACAAATATGCCCAGTACCCATGGAAGGGAGCATTTATTCATAAAGACATTTGTGAATGTGAACACGTCCCAGACTGATGATTCAGTTGACAGTGGGGACACAAAGAGCTTTGAAACTGGTTGGCACAATCGCCTCTACAGCTGGCAGGCCAGCGGTGACCTGTGGAAGCAGTGAATTGGAAGCCAGTCAGCACAGCTGTATGCAAACCCACTGTGCTGCGATGTGTATGGCAGGATCACCAAGCTTCTGCGTGGTTTTCTCCTTTGCAGTGTGTGTGATGGAGTTGTGGTTAGGTGTTCGGATGAATTGTATGCCTCCATCGAGATAGCACCATCACTGGGAGAATGCTTTGATTTCCCAGAAGAATGTGATCGCCTGTTGTGTTATGTGTCATCTCTTGAGCCGCTGCTTCTGAGCAATTACCCGGCTGCCAAGTCTGGCTTACTGACACAGATTAAAAAAAAGGGAAAAAAAGAAAGAAAATTGCACTCTTTGAACTGAAAACTCCTTCGTGACCAGGAATAAGGACTGGCGGATGACAATGACTTCACTTGCTGACTGAGAGGGTGGTTAGTGTTCGCAGCGTGCAGCTCCATGAACTGTATGCATCAAAACACTGACTGAAGCTACCCACAGTGCTGGCATACAAGGGCAAGAGCATGTTATTAGTAACTGCTTTGAAGTGTTGGGTCTAAGAGGTTATTTATTTATGAAGGGAAGCCAAATGAGAATTGCATTCCTTCAGGTGGGAGCTCTCCAAAGATATTGACATCCTGGCCCTCTATGGTGACAGGGGTTTTACACTGGTGAAGCACTAGAACTGATGATCCAGACCTTGATCTCTGCAAATGAAGAGCTCACTGGGGCTCAGCAGTGCAACATCACTTGACTGTAACTGAGGATGATACAGAGAAGACAGAGCCAGGCTCTTCCTGGGACTTTCGCACAGCGAAAGGCAAGAGGCAAAGGTTGCACATTGCATCATGAAATTCTGGTGCAATAAAAGGAACAAAACCATCACTCTGAGGGTGGGAAAGCACTGTTACAACAGCCCAGAGAAATCAGGGAATATCCATTCCTAGAAACAGTGAAAATTTAACTGGACAGTTTCTACAATACTGTGGTCCTGCAACACCTGGAAACATTTTCCTGTGTAATTCTTGGATCTCTTTCAAATTATTGGATCAAAACAACTGTCCATAACTTTCTTCTTCTTAGAATACTTACTTTGGAATGCATTTTAAAAAATCTCTCCCCCTGTCCTCCTCAGAGTGTGTAAGTTTGCCATTGGCAACTAGGGGTTAAGATATTTGTGATACAGTTACAGTGCAGCCCCTCTGAAGTCCAGCCCCTGGCTAGCTGGACACTGCCAAACACTGAGGAAACCTTACAGAACCCTCCCCAAAGCTGACAGCTGATACAGACAAGAGCTGATACAGCCAATGTCAAACAGCAGATCTTCAGCAGAGGCAGAAATCGAGACTGCTGTCTGTCCCGTGCCAGGGCAGAATGCTTCATGCTCTGAGTTAGAGGGCCTGGGAGTCCCATACACAGTCCCTGTGCTGTTTCCTGCTTCGTGCCCATGAGCTTTGCAAGATCACCCCGAGGAGACGACCACCAGGCCAGTGAGCTGGGCTTCATTTCTGAGGGGGAGCTCCACCGTGTGGGCGCTGCTGAGAACTTCTGCTGCAGGAAGGGAGCCTGGATTCAGGTGGCCTGGGTTTGCAACGGTGGGATATTTCTCCTATTTTACTGCAAGACGAGGCGGGAAGTTTCCCCCATGCCTAGGAGAACACCTGCATAACATAAATCAGCTGGTTGTGCCCAAGGGGATTGCTCAGACCCTTGTGCCTGACTGGGCAACGTTAAAACAAGCCCCGGGACCTCATTGCTCGTGTGTCCACTTCTGCTACTAGAGCTGGAGGGGAGAACAGGCAGTGAATGACTCCTTTCCTGGCAGCTCCTGCCATTAGAGAAATACAAGAGGCAGAACTGGCCTGAGATGATAGAAAAAAACAGGCCTGCTGACACTGACAAGGCCCAAACCTATAGGTCTGATGTGCCTTTCATTTGTGCTGCTCCATGTGTGTGTCCTTCAGTATCTTCCCTGAAGCATCGGCCTTTATATGCATGTGCTGACCCTGCCTTTTGTGTACAGTTGCACTAACATGTCCCAGATTGATTGGATTCTCTTTGTGTTAGAGAATGAATCTGCGTGTGCCCTAAAGCCATGTCTGTCTCAGCATTGGAAATCCAGCTAATCACCTCCTCCCAAAGGAAGAAATCATGAATTACTGACAAAAATGTTTACCTAAAATTAAAAAAAAAAAAAATAAGGCTAACCTGTAAAAAAAAAAATAATCCCAGGAAGCTGTTAATTTTCAAGAATAGGTCTGATTAATCATTGCATCAACAATTTGAAACACGGCTTTATCCTGGGCTCACTGCTTTCAGTCTACCAACACAGCTTGGATCAGGAGGGCTCAGTCTGCAAGTGCAGACACTTTTCCACCCTCAAATAGACAACCCCTGCAAAGGCAGTCGAGGCCCTGCGAGTTTAACTGCCTTCTGCTTGTCTTTCATCACATGTAATAAGGAATCTGTGAGGAGATCACACATTGCATGACTGGTTAGCTTCTTGGCACTCAGGTGCATCTCTCTGTACTGGCTCTCTGCTGAATCTTGTGTTTCTGGCTGCTTTTCTGCTGCTGTTGTCAGAGTCAACGCAACTAACGCTGAGCTGACAACATTCTCCTTGACTCCTATCACTTCAGCTATGTTGTCTGGGTTTGGGAGAACTTTCAGTGGCTAAGTATGGGACTGTATTCCCTGCCCACCACTCCACAGTCTGCCTTCCATGTTGCTGCTCCACTTCTGCTGCGTGCTCCAAACTACTGCGGGGACCTTTAGATGGTGTAGGTGGGAGATGGAGGTGGTGGCAACCTCACTGAGGTGAAGTAGGGGACAGTCATACACAGGGGTGGTTTATCATACACCAGGGTGGGTGTTTGCTGTTAACACTTGTATCCTGGGATACCAACTCACAGAGAAAGGGGTGAGAAACATTGAAAACGTGGCTACAAATTACCTGACTGCTTATTTCCCAACCTGTACATCATATCACTGCTGTATTCAAACTCTTCCCAGAATGAGATGAGCCTTCAATACATTTGGACACTGTGGAGATATCCTTCCCCATGGGGGCACCAAGCGCCGAATATTTGCCCTATAGAGTTTCAGAGAACACAGTATTACTGTCTTTTGGAATTCAGGCTGACTTAGTGAAATTTCACATTTTTGATGTGAAAAGCAGGGGTTTTTTTTGCATTATTTTTTTTCTTTTGCACTTACCTCTCCCCTCCACCCCCCCCCCCCCCCCCCCCCCAGTGTGTGTTTTAATTGTCCTTCCTCTGAAATTTCCTACATTTAGAATTATAAGAAGCTTATCTAGAGGGAAAAAGCCTAGTGAAATGGACAATGTTCTATGGTCAATGCACTGTATCCCACAAAGAATTGTAGAATGGTTTGGGTTGGAAAGGACCTTAAGATCATCTACTTCCACCCCCCTGCCATGGGGAGGGATACCTTCCACTAGACCAGGTTGATCAAGTCCATGTCCAACCTGGCCTTGAACAATGCCAAGGGATGGAGCAACCGCAGCTTCCTTGGGCAACCTGTTCCAGTGCTTCACCACCCTCACAGTAAAGAACTTCTTCATTATATCTAACTTAAATCTACCCTGTTTAAGTTTAAACTGATTATATGCACAAACACATTTGATTCCCCCTTGACTTTGTCCCCACATATTTATAGAATAA
This sequence comes from Pezoporus flaviventris, assembly GCF_033815535.1. NCBI lineage: Eukaryota > Metazoa > Chordata > Aves > Psittaciformes > Psittacidae > Pezoporus > Pezoporus flaviventris. The sequence continues at coordinate 3,253,112 of NW_026892559.1, forward strand.
TAATAGAATAATAGAATAATTAGGGTTGGAAAGGACCTTAAGATCATCTAGTTCCAACCCCCCTGCTGTGGGCAGGGACACCTTACGCTAAATCATATCACCCAAGGCCTTGTCCAGCCTGGTCTTGAACACTGCCAGGGATGGAGCATTCACAACATCCCTGGGCAACCCATTCCAGTGCCTCACAACCCTAACAGGAAAGAATTTCCTCCTTATATCCAATCTAAACTTCCCCTGTTTAAGTTTTAACCCATTGCCCCTTGTCCTGTCACTACAGTCTCTAATGAAGAGTCCCTCTCCAGCATCCCTATAGGCCCCCTTCAGATACTGGAAGGCTGCTATGAGGTCTCCACACAGCCTTCTCTTCTCCAGGCTGAACAGCCCCAATTTCCTCAGCCTGTCTTCATATGGGAGGTGCTCCAGTCCCCTGATCATCCTCGTGGCCCTTCTCTGGACTTGTTCCAACAGTTCCATGTCCTTTTTATGTTGAGGACACCAGGACTGCACACAATACTCCAGGTGAGGTCTCACAAGAGCAGAGTAGAGGGGCAGGATCACCTCCTTCAACCTGCTGGTCACGCTCCTTTTGATGCAGCCCAGGATACGGTTGGCTTTCTGGGCTGCAAGCGAACACTGCCTGCTCATGTTCATTTTCTCATCAACCAACACGCCAAGTCCTTCTCTGCAGGGCTGCTCTGAATCTCTTCTCTGCTCAACCTGTAGCTGTGCCTGGGATTGCTCCGACCCAGGTGTAGGACCTTGCACTTGGCATGGTTAAACTTCATGAGGTTGGCATCAGCCCACCTTACAAGTGTGTCAGGGTCCCTCTGGATGCCATTCCTTCCCTCCAGCGTATCAACCAAACCACACAGCTTGGTGTCATCGGCAAACTTGCAGAGGGTGCACTCAATCCCACTGTCCATGTCAGCGACAAAGATGTTAAACAAGACCGGTCCCAACACCAATTCCTGAGGGACACCACTTGTTACTGGTCTCCAACTGGAAATTGAGCCATTGACCACAACTCTTTGCGTGTGCCCATCCATCCAGTTCTTTATCCACCGAGTGGTCCATCCATCAAACTGATGTCTCTCCAATTTAGAGACAAGGATGTCATGTGGGACAGTGTCGAACGCTTTGCACAAGTGCAGGTAGATGACATCAACTGCTCTACCCCTGTCCATCAGTTCTGTAGCCCCATCATAGAAGGCCACCAAATTGGTCAGGCAGGATTTCCCCTTAGTGAAGCCATGCTGGCTGTCACCAAGCACCTTGTTGATTTTCATGTGCCTTAGCCTGCCTTCCAGGAGAATCTGCTCCAAGATTTTGCCAGGCACAGAGGTGAGACTGACTGGTCTGTAATTCCCCGGGTCATCCATTTTCCCCTTCTTGAAAATGGGGGTTATATTTCCCTTTTTCCAGCGTCAGGAACTTCCCCTGACTGCCATGATTTCTCAAATATGATGGCCAGCGGCTTCGCAACTTCATTTGCCAGCTCCATTTCTCCTAGTTGAGGAGATAGGTCTCAGGAGTATCTGTTCTTACCTACCACTAATATACTGCTTAGTGCTGTCCCCCAGAAGGTCCAGCTTGCACCCATATGAAAGTAATACATGCAAAGGCAGCATTTACAGCCTGAAAAAACAGCAGCTTAAAGCCTGGTGGGTTTCCTGAGCCCCTGCAGGTGGAAAGCATGAGCCCTGGCTTGGCTTTAATTTTTAAGTCAACTTTCAGCCTTTTCACATGAGGGGCATGTCCACAGGCTATGGCCCATCCCAAGAGGACTGCCAGTCTGGAGAGGCAGTATCAAAGCTCATAGTCCTTGGGTTAAGCCCTCAGGGTGTTGAGCCCCACAGTGGAATATCGAGCAGGACCACATCTCCTGAGCAGTGGCAGGGTGGAGGGTGGGAAAGAGGCAGAGATTTGCCCTCATTATGCATGGGTCTAACATGCCCAATTACCCCATCCTCTCCTCACCTCCATAATGTAAAAGGCTGTTGTTGAGAGTGGTCATAATTCACGGTGAACACTCTGCTTCCCCCTTACTCCCTTCACACCCACTGCTCTCCACTTTCCTTCCAGAAAAAAAACGTGTCTTTGATGAAATGAAATGGCTCAGTCAAAGAACCCCTCAAATGGTTGGGGACCCCTGCACTTGGCCACCCTTGCCCACTTCCCAGCTCTATTTCTGGCTGAGTTTGGAGTTTAAGTGGGCTGACCTTGTGCCCTGACTGCCCCGGGGGTCAGTGATGAAAGCGGATGGAGGCTTCACAGTCAGGTCTCTTGTGTGTGACTCTTTTGTTCCCAGGACAAGGGTGTGCAGTGCCTGGGACAGTGCTTAATTGTTCAGGGGGCATTGCTTTACCCATCATGCCCTTCCCCGGGTGGCCCCAGCCCTTCTTGCTCATGAGTGGGAGGGAGGCAGCTTCCCCACTTGGGGTAGGGAGCAGGAAGCAGAGTCTGAGTTACTCAGCATCATTTCTGGCTTTTTATCAATCCGTGTAATAAATTCTGTGGAGTGCCAGAAAGCCAAAAAAAAAAAAAAAAAAAAAGGGAAAAATATAAAAATAACTTCCTTACAATCTGTGACTCCGGTCTGTCACTTGATGCATCCTTCATTGTCCCACCATGCAGGCAAAAGCAGTATCACCAGGTACCAGCCAGCTCCTGCATCCATCCGCTGTGCTCTGTGGGGTGCACTCTGCTACCGAGAGCTCCCTCTGCCCTTTTGCAGGTGTTTAATGAGGAAACCTTCATGTGCCAGGGCTGAGGCACTGCGCTTAGCTCCATTGGAGGTAATGGGTTCACACCAGAAGCTTTGGTTGGGGCATATCAACCAAGCTGGGCTGTAGTGTGGGGAAGCAAGCCCAGAGATGGATGTAGTGAGGCTTCTGGAAGGCTTTGTTTTCACCTGAGCTGGACACCCCCTTCTAGAACTGCCCTGAGGACACATAGAGGAGGAGTGGGTTTACTGTCGATATGACAGGGCAGGGAAAAGATGCTAGACAACCTGTGGGTGTGGTGATAAAGAGCTGAAGGTTTACAAAGGTCCCTGATGGAGGTAAGTCAGCAGAGCTCAGTGTAAGCATGTGGGAAGATTTGTACTACTCAATACCTCTTTGGCTGCCCCCTCAGTATCTTTCTTCTCTCAGTGGGTCTTTCATGTGCTTTACATCCTCATTACAGCTGGAGGCTGGGTCAGGAGCCTCCACAGCACGCCCTCACCTCTCCTGTTTCGGGGAGTGACTGCACAGAGGAAATGGATAAAAGGAGTGGAGGGTCAGGGTTTAATTACCACATTGCGTGCAGAGACGAGTGATGGACAGAGACTGTCAGTGGGTCACTGATTAGCTGCCATGGAGCAGACAGAGGAGGGGGAAAATGTGATGAGCCCCCAGGACAGGCCAGTGTCAGGGAGTCATGAGGTATGGAGATGGCAGCTTGTAATGGGGGACACTTTCTTCAAGTTGTTCCCCCAGTCCTTCATCCCCTCCTTGTTCCTGGTCTAACAGGAGCCCTCTGGGCTCAAAAACCTCCTGCTGGGCCCTGGCTGCTTCACTGGTCAGGGATGAGGGCTGTTGGGGTGGAAAGGGGAAGAAGGTGGTAATCTCCTGCAGACTGTGTTGACCTCTTGTCTTACTGTGGGGAGGCAGTAAAGAAGGATGGAGGGAGTGAGGGAAGAAGGAAAGGAGGAACAAAAGGGTAGGAGGGAAGGGAAGGGAAGGAAAGGAAAGGAAGAAGGCTTAAGGGGAAGGCTGCTGGCAGGTGAGGTATAATACACACAGAGTGCTCCTCTGTGCAAGTGTGAAGGTTTCCTGCACAAAAATCAGCCCAGGCAAAGTTGAAACCAGGCTGCCTGTCTCCAGTCCCACTGCCTCATCACTGCCTCCCTTGGACGTGGCTGAACGCCTCAGGTAATCTTTCTCCCTATCACATTCCTAGCATCTGTTTGCTCTGGGGGTGTGAGAAACCAAGATTATTCTCTTGGCAGATTTGGTGACCTGGTTTTGTGTAAGCAGAACGTCAAAGTAACAAGTTTCAGTAAGTTGTACCCCTTCTGCTCCCAACCCCATAGGTGCTTCTCCCTCCTTTCCTTCGCACACTCATATTAAGTCCTTGTTCCTCATCCCACCACACTGTTTCTGAGTCCGGCCTCCCATTTCTACATACTCGATAACTCAGTCAAATCTTATCCCTTACCCTGCCCTCAGTCCTGCCATACAATGTCACACCTAACCTTCTTCCACCAGGCCTGTTACCCTTCATCTCAAGACTCCTTTTACTTCTCCTTTTCCCTACAGTGCCTCTACATATCCTCTTTTGGATTCTGACCTTCAGTTTCTAATGCCATCCACAGTTGCCCTCCAAGGTCCTGCTTCCCATACCCCCTCTCCCTGTCACTCATACCCTTTCCTCTCCCTTTCTCTCCTTTCCTCAATCATTCTTTACCCCTCTTCCTGTCCCCTTCACCCCTCATCTCCCAAGGTTGTTTGCATAATCATCTGTGGAATCATGAGATCACTGTCTTTTTCTGTCTCTGTCAGTGGGAACATCCCATTAAGGAGCGTGGATAAGTGACCAGGGGCCATTGGGGTGACTCTGGCACCCCCTCTCCCTGCACTCCCTACATCCCTCTTCTTCTGTATCAAAGGAAGCTTTATTATCCAAAAGCAGAAAGAGAGAAGCAGATAAAAAGGCGGAACATGTGATTTCATTGGCTTTATTTAGCGATCCAGCTATCCCCCCTCTCTTTTTTTGATTCATCCAGAATTATCCAAGAATCCATAATCCATCCTTGGGCTTCTCATCTGTGAAAGAGATGGTGGTAGATGCTTTTTTCCAAAGGGACCAACAGCTGAACTCTTGGTCTCCACAGGGTGCAAAGATGACTCTGATGGGGCTCTGTAGGCAGTGTAATGCCTTTGACTAGATTAGTCTCTACTGCAGGACTATGGGATCCCACCCTGTGAAGAGGAATTGGAACCAGGGAGAAGCAAATCCTTTCCTTTTTTCACCATTTCTAAATGGGGGTTTCTAAGAGGATCCAGCAGTGCATTGCTTTATCAGGGGCACTGCTTGGTGGGGAGGTTTATGTTTGTAGCATTAGATGCACATTTGAACTATTGAGTTTCTGGGGTAACATTCTTCATCTCAGGGTGCTTTGGTTGTCCTTTGTGATGGAGGTGACCCGTGTTTATCTACTGATCACCTTTAAGTGATCAGTAGATACTGATTTAAGGCTGACTGTACGTTTCTGATGAGCACCCGGTATGACAGAGCTACTGTAGAAGCAGTGAGGCCGAGCTGGGATTGCACTGAGGATCTCAGTGTTTGTGCTGGGATGCATTTAGATGCTATGAAACCAGGACGCAGGAAAAGGATTGTTGTGTATTCCTTAATTGTTACATATTAGATGGGTTTGATGCTTTTACAATGAAAGCTGCTCTGCATGCAGTTTCAAAACAGATAGGGTTGACTTAGCACAAATCTTTATTGTGGGCACAGTCATATAAGGAGTTGGTCAGTGCACCGTTTTCATGACGGTTTAACCAGCTTGGTTAAAATCCACTAGACAAGAAAGCCTTCTAATGTGGGAATATAATGGCCCTTTTATCTGTATAGTCCATTCCCCTTCTCTACAGGAATAAAATTTCTGCAGATAACGCCTTACATCCACAGCTTTGTGTGCATGTGTGCGGGAAGTCACTAAGGCTGCAATCTGAAGATTGTTTTAAGGGCCTTTCAAAACAGTTGAGGCACTGGATGGGAGAAGAGTGCAGAAAGCTTGGTAATGGAGTCAGGAGGTTTACGCCGTGTTCACCTGAGGCACAACACAGACTGAGATGGACTTGGGACAAAGGGTAGTCAGAAGAGTAAAAAGGGTCACTAGAGAAGAAGATGAGCAGAAGGGCAGAAACAGCAAGATTTGCTTCAGGTGAGACCAAAGAATTTTGTTTTCTTTCAGAAGGCAGTATCAGTGAAGAATATATCCGAATGCTCTAAAAGGTAGGGAGGTGGGAATTTGGCTGGGGAATTGTTTCTGTTTCAGAAAGGTCATTGTGGAAGTTGCAGTGACTTTAGTGTCATGTGAACTTTTAAATATCTATGTACGTACGTGTAAACTAACTCGGTGAAGCAGTATGTTCAAGGAGAAGACTATAGCTAGAAGGATGCCTGTGGGAATGCCTGACGTATAATTTTAATGGTGTGTGGGAAGACAAGATGTCCCACGGGGATTTGCCACAGCTTTTTTGTGGTAGGAGATCATGCACAAAAACATTTACGTCAATCGTGTGGAGAAAGTAAAGACATTACAACCCATCCAACAAAGAGTGTCTGCTCCAGCTTACAAACAGCTGAATCAGTAAATGTGGAGGCAAGAAAGTGACTTTTTTGTGCCTCCCATGTGTTTTTTAATAAATGCAGAGTTCCTATAAAAATCTAGACCCATTGAAGCAGCCACTGGAGTCCTGCCAGTTATGGGTCCCTATCATTTGATTTTCCCAAAACAGGCACCATGACTCTATTCGCAAGACATTTCCATTAGAATGTTGGGCTGATTTGACTTATATCCTGCCCTGTTGTGTCTGACTCATTTTTCCCCATCTCCAGGAGAAGCCCGAGGGAAGGCAGAGGGCCCTTCACATAGATGCTCAAGGTCTCTATCAGATAATAGCTGAAGAAATATTTGCCATGACTGCGCTATGGTCATTTTTTGCCATTCCTTAGTCACTTGGCAGCCAATGGAGGGAAGAGGCAGAGCAGGGTGGGGGAGAGTAAATGAGACAGAGGGACAAGAGAACAAAAGATTCTTTTGTGGTACAGAGAGAAAGAAAAGGGAAAGCATCACCAAATGCCCAGAAGCCATGTTTGTAACAAGAGACCTATTCTCTCAGCTACTTAGAAAACAACTTGGAGTAAAAAGCCCTGGTTGAATTAACCCTTCATGGAGGCGATTTACTGAGTATGCAGGAAAGAGGCATGGCCATGGGAGGCGTAATCTGTGTGGTGAGGTAGAGATGTTGGCTCTTGGGCAATTTAAGCTAAGGATTTATTGTCTGGGAAGAGGAGGTAGGAATGACGTTCGGTGGTTTGACCATACCAAAGTCTTAAAATGTCAGATGTCCCTTTTTCATAGGAGCTTTGGTTTTGGCAAAGATCACTGGAGGGGTTTTTTGCAGCATATGAGGTGATAAATCTTTTCCATAGACATTTTTATCTAGGGACACTGGTGCCTCAGGCTGTGGAGAGAGAAAACACCAACCATAAAATGCATTTTTTACTGCAGCATTAGCTTGTCCCATCACAACTTCTGTTAATTCGGTTCCTACTGTTGGACTTCAGAAACTCTGTTCTCACACACTTGCATGTCTCTTGCTCACGTCTTAGACCTCCCTTTGACTGAGAAGAGCAATTTTATTTGATTAGGGGTTCTCTCTGAGAGAGAGAATGAGTTGAAGGTAGGTGAAAGTCTCCACTCCCAAAGAAACAACCAGCTTTATTTCACTGTGAACACTCTCCCTTACCCTCTTCTCTCCCCTTTCTAAGGAGGCTTCCTGTTTTATCGAGTGAACCTTTGAGTGAAAGAGGACTTCTGTGATGATGGTAAGAAAAAGTTCTGTCCAAGGGAAGAGAAGCTGCACCTATCTGAAGAACAAAAGTGGGATATCAGCATGCACCATGTCAGTTTCTACCTGAGCTTGCTTCCAGGTGCTCTGCAAATTAAAAGAAGCAAGACAGATCTGAAATCAAAGCTTTTTCCCCCCGTGACAGTACAGAAAGGACAGCACCCTGCATCTGGAGCCACCTCTCACAGGGCCAGGCAAAGAGAAAGCAAAGAGCATTTGGATAATGGAAGATGATCCTCCTCTCTTCTTCCCCACCTCGCCAGGACAGGAGCAGTGTCCACCCCTCGTGGGTCACCCATCCCCCTTGGCTGGATGGCAGAGATGGGGAGGGTGCAGGGGGGGCCCATGGAACCCGCAGTCAGGTGGGCTGCTGAGCGGATGTGAGATAAACACAACATTACGACTGTGCTTTCATAAGTAAGCAATCACATGGGACTTGTGCTTGTGTGTTAGAGTGGTGCTTTGAAAACAACCAGGAAAATCATGTGGCCACAGAAGCCTGCAGGCTTCCAGCCCTCCCCCATTCTCCAAACTTCTCCCTCCCGTTCCTCTCCTTTCTATCATCTCCCTTTTTCTGGCTTACGGAGATGGTAACCACAAAGGCTGGAGCTGAATTTTGCTCCTTCTGGGGCTTTGGGATGTTTGTGTTGGCACCTGTTCTTGGCTTCCAACCTGCCTGTGCCACTCAGACCACCTGTGCTGTGTGATGTGCCCTGCAGCCCTGCCAGGGCACATCACACAGTGATGTTCAAGTTCAGTCTCCTACAGGGGGATGCTAAATACGATTAAACCCATTGCTCAGTGGGATTTTTCACTATAGCAGCTCCAATTTCATCTGAAATTGACTTTTTCTTGGCACTATGGTTTTAATACCTGACTGGCACTTACTGGAGTCACTTGTAAAGTCAGAAGAGCAAGTCCTGGAGTTTGAAATGAAGTTTGGAAACTCAGAAGCTCAAAGTTCTCCACTGCTCCCTCATACAAATCATTCACAGTAGTACAGCAAGGCAGGAGTCTCAGAGCATTAAGATCTCAGTTGAGCTAAGATCAGGTGGTGTTCTGTGTAGAACAAGTGCACCACACTATCAACAAATACATGTCTTTGAGCCTTGGTTCCATTAACAGACTGCTATTGTCACTGAGTTCTTACATCCATATGGCTACCAACCTTAATGAGGAAGGAACTCTGGGATATAGTGGGCTGTGCCAGGTGAGGCTCGACCTGTCCCACTGTCCTACCACTTGGCTGGTGTTGCCACCTACACGTTCTTCTACTGTATATTCCTCCAGCTATCATTTCTTCCAGACTGGCCTTTCTTAGGTTAGATGCTCAGAATCTTAGTCTCCAGTCCATAAGACCTCCAACTTTTACTGCATTGCATGTTTCCCAAAGCCAAGCCCTTCCCTTCCCTCTCTCCACTCTCTTCTCCCTCTTTTCCTATCTATTCTTAAAAGAGATGGAATAATTTCAAAACAAAGTCCCATTTTTTTTTTTTCAAGAGATCCATCTGGATTCTAGTCAAGAGGATCTGCTGGAGGCAAAACAATAAGGCACAACATGTGAGGAAGAACTGAAGAATGGGTGCATCTGTATGGGTATGATGTGCAGGGTGTTTCGGGGGACCGAGGCTGTTAACCTGTTTGAGATCAAGTGCCACAAGCTCTTAAAGCCATGATGACCTCTGTGAGAGACAGACATTTCTACCTGAAGACACAGTTCAAGTGTCTCAGAGCTGAGCTTCTGTTGCCTTGCAGCTGGCACATCCTGCTTTACCCCCTTACTGGGTTAGACTTTGAGTGCAACTGGACAGGCTGGACTGTACTAATCCCTGAATGGAGCATGGCTTGAGTTTGCCCAGAATGGCCTGGGTATGGCTGGCTTGGCATGAGTTACACTGGCTTTGATCTGACTGAGCCAAACTTAACATGGACTGAGTGCAATCTGAATGCAGGTTTGAGATGGCATCTTGAGATGAGCGTGTTCTGAGTAGGCTAGACCTGACGGGATTAGCTGCCTTACACTGTGTTGGACTTGGAGATGAAAACAAGACTGCTTTGAACCGAGTTAATATTCATGGTGGATGGGAGCAGGCTGATGGGAAGAGTTTGCCTGGATACAGTGCTGCAAGTGACTTCGCTGGTTTAAAAGCCTCATTTTGCTTTTACCAAAACCTGTTGCACCATTTAGGAATCCAAATGCTGAACCAACTTTCCATGGGTAGGAAAAAGATTATTCAGCAAGTGCTGAAATAGGTTCCCCAAAAGGCTGACAAAAATCTTTAGCTCCTCAGTGTCCAACAGCTCTCGGCCATCTCCTTCTTTTACAGCCTCTGAGTGGTTCATGCCAGAACATCTGCATCTTCTTCCTGAAGAAGCCTTAAAAAGGAAAATGCTCAGAGAAATTCCCAAATGAGGGGTGGCTGCTGGTGTTTGAAGTGAGTTAATAGGACCTGAAAACCTCACACATGAGATTTTATTAATGACTAGGTTGCCTTGATAGTGCAACATTTCATGCAATCTAAAATAGTGTGTGTAATGCATTGCCAGTGTGACTTACTGAAGTGACAACATAAATACTTGGACACAGGATTAAGCCTCAAATAAAGGGAAATTCAGACTGTTTCCCGATAAACAATGTGTCAACATAAAATACTGTACATGGATGACCTGGCAAGTCAGTCTAGGTGGCAGTGCTGCCAAATCCCTTCCCTCCCCACTTGTTCTGGCTCTGCTTTTATAAACCAGAAACGTGTAGTGATGGGTAGGAGATGGTGTTGTCCCAGGGAGAAGCAGAGCCCCATCTCCTTACACAGCTAGCAGAGAGTGGAGCAGGAGAGCGGAGGGTAGCACAGTGCTGTACAGCTGCAGGGCTGCTCACAACAGGGCAGAGCTCCCGGAGAATGTGCTCTTTGTTCCCTGCCTTTAAAGGGTAAGAGAAACACTTATGCATGGCAAATTAGCCCAAAAATGTATTTCTCTAAAACACCCGATTGTCTGGCCAGCTCTGCAGCTGCAGGGAAGTTTCAGGGAGAGAAGGGGGAGGCGGCGGGAAGGAGAAAGAGGGAGGCAGGGAAGGAGGATTTTGATGGCTGTGGGGGAAAAGGCAAGATGATTGTGTGGATGAGGGACAAATTCTCATGCCTTGATTCAAACAAAGCTGACCAGTGAGCAGGGGACCCCTGATGGAGGTGCCATGTTGGTGGCCAGGGGACCATGGATGCTGTGTGGTCTTCTGGGGGGGTAGGGAGGAGAGGGGACAGAGGGGACAGGAGGCAGCTGTGCTCCAGGCAGTGCACTGCTGCAGCCGGTGGTGCCGGGGAGTCCTGGTTCCCATCTGGGCAAGCAGTGCCATGCTCCTCTAGTCACCATGTCCTGCATCCCAGGGGGCAATGTGTTGTGACCCCTCTGCTTCAGAGCAAAATGCACAGGGTGCAGTTCTCTGTGGAGGTGCAGGGGCTGTGCTGTTCCCAAGATGTGGCACTTGGGTTTAAAATGTCCCAAATGTACCTCTTGATTAGGAACTTCATCTGGGCTTGTTAAGAATGTCCAGCCTAATGTTGATAGTCATTTAAAAACTCCCAGACCATCGCTGGTGGACAAGTGATTCCTTGAACTTCCCTGGGGTTCAGAAAGCAAAACCTAATGGTAAGATTCTTCATAACCGCTCAGACAGGGAAGTTCATGGTGAGTGCCACTGTCCTGTCCCTGCCCCAGGGGATGCCACTGATAGCAGAGTCAGGCCCACCGTGAGCACAGCGGAAACCTCAGTGTCCGAGGAGAGTCTCCCACACTGGCTGGGATGAGAGGTCCTCCTCGTGTGCGTGAATGTGCATGATGAGAATTTATTTTTCTTCCATTAGCTGTTGATGTGAAGGAGAGGTGCTCCCTGCTGCAAACAACAGTGCGTTGCAGGAACAGCCTGACCAGTCCTCATTACTACCTGCTGAATGCTCTTGAGATCATCTATGGTGTGATCCAGATACTGTTCTCTGGAGAAGCAGCTCAGGCTAGTCTTTGTCTTTGAGGACACTCATGGATGCACTTGCCTGTTTTATATCCAGGTTGCAGAGCTCTGTCCTTTCTGTGATGTGACATGGCCTACTCTGGGCAGACAAGAGCATCTCCTTCAAAGTCACCGGTGCCACCTGCTGTGAGGGCTGGTGAGACTGGTAGGTAGCCTTAGGTTAGGCAAAACTTAGACTGCCTATGAGGAATATAGAGAGATGACAGTCTCAGAAGAGAATTTGGCTTTGATATATCCCTGTGACTATCCAGCTCAGGTGTAGGGTTAATGGTGCCACCAGTTCAAGCTGGCACAAGCAAACTTTACTCTGTTTCCAGTTGCTAAACTCATTGTGTGACCAGATTTTTCCAAGGAAAACCTTATAACTCTTCATATTTGTAATCCAGAAGTCCTATGAAGTCCCCTCGCACTGGACTGGAGGAAAGGAGACAAGTTGAAACTGGCTGTTTCATCTGAACAAGCAGTGATCCTGACTGCTGGTAGGAATTATTCATTCTTTCTTTTCAGAGGTTACATGAAGATGCTTTGGATGACACTGGGTATGGAGGTACCTGTTGGATATCTGACTGAGGGAAGACAGAATTAAGTCTGGGAACTTCCTATAGTGGAGAAGCCAATCAGACTTGTGATAGGCAAAGAAGAAAGTGGGGAGCTGAACACTCATCTCTGTGTGGCCACTGGGGTGGTTCACGCTCTCATGTTTACATGGGAAAAGAGGGCCCTAATGACATTACCTTTAATCAAGTCAGCAATATTTCTCAGTTTTGACACACTGCGTTTTCCACCCATGTGAAAAGGATTGCCATGCATCCCTGCAGTAAGGGAGAGTCTGTCCCATGCCAGCCCCCCCTTTCACTTCTACAGCCTCAGATCTTCACAGCCCAGCTCCTCACATGTCCCTTTAGAAACACCCTAAGCAGCAGCCACACAAACGTGTGATCACGTTACATGAGTTTAAGCCTCTAGTTTTTAAGGACACAAAGTTAGAGCTGTGCCACTGCTGGGCTTCGCGCCTGACCCTCAGGGAACGGGTGGCACAGGCTGAGGGCAGGCCTGCCATGGGTCCTGAGATCACTGGAGACAAGGTGGCACTCGAGGGAACTAAGAATCCAAACACATTCCAGCACCTGGTGGAGACCCTGACACCTCCCAGAGATGGCAAGGATGTGGCATCATCCGAGGGTGGGAACGACTGGTATGGGGGAAGCATTTACTGGTAAATGATTTGCCAAGAAATGGGTCTTCAGGGGAACGAAACCAGTTGCAGATCCAGGCCAAATTTAACAAGTACTGCTGCTGGAAAGCAAGTGTGGGAGGGAGACATTTAAAATATTAAACCATTTCATTTCAAGACAATCTTCCTGAGTTACTCTGTTTTCTAAATGCCAAAATGTTGTGAATGGACATTTTCGAAGGAAATTCCTGAGATTTTATTTCGAACCGGCATTTTACATTTAAAACCTGACCCAAGCTGAAAGATGAGAGGTCAGACACAAGAGCCTAATAACCACCAAATAAAACCTGCCATTTAAAGTTCAGCAGAATGTTTCAGTCTCTGAGATCCTGTGCATGTGTGGTGCCCCCATGCAACACCTCTAAGGTGATGGACACACTGGAGCAGAAATGGTTGGTGTGGTTGGGTTAAAACCAGTTCATCCTGAGATGAACTAGAAGAGTTCCTTGAGTATCCCAGATAGAATTTTACTCTTATCTCAATAAATTTCACTCTGATCTCAAAAAGGCTGTTTATGGTGGGACGTGCACCTCTTAGGGGTGTTTGCATCCATTCAGCTCCATGGGTAGCAAAAGGCAGAGCATGAGCAAAGCTGCTGTGGCCGTGTCGGTTTTAGCTGTGCTGTCATCTGGCTTTAGGCAAAGTAGTGACCAAAGTGCCACCATCTTCCAGCACTGTCCTGCTGCTCCCTATGAAAATCAGTGGAGCTCTCCATGTGCACGTGTCCACAGGCAGCTCCAGGAGAAAAAATGCAAGTGTAAGCAAGATCTGGGTGCAAGAAACTGGAAATTTGGGAAGGGGCACTGGTACTTCTCAGGATGGGTGGGTAGGTTGGGGGATGATGACCAAGTGGGATGAAGGATGCTGCCAGTGCTTTGAGAAGATGCTCTGCTCCCCCAACTGCCTCTTCTGTACAAAGGTTCAGACCCCAGGGATGTGAAGAACAGCCTTCCTCCCCCTTCCCTGCCATCCCAAGCCCCTCGCTCCTGTGGCACATGGTCCCCGCTGGCCATGAATAGAGTTGGCCCAGGTGGGCCCAGCCTGAACCACTGGGGCTCACGACTCCCAACCTGAATAAGCAGCATAAAGGCACAGAGCAGCCCCGTTGTGGCTCCGTCCCGACCCATCCATCCTCCCCAGCTGCGACAGCATCCGCTGCAGGCCCAGACTGGCCATTCTTACCAAGTCCTTCTGTGCCGTTTGTCTTTCTCTCCCTCTCTCGTCTCCCCCCTCCCTCCCCCTCTTTTTTTTTTTTTTTTTTTTTTTTTATTTAATCCCCTTTTTTTGAACATATCATTACAGGAGCAACAAAAAAGATGGGACAATACAGCCATTGATGAACTGCTCTCGTCCTCCCATCCCAATCCCCCCCACTCCCTCCCTCCCCTCCTCTGGTGCGTGCCAACACTCTTTCCACCCGCCCAGGGCTGGAGCCAGCGCCAAACAACCTCTGCTAATAAACAAGAGGAACCAGATAAACCAGGAACACAATAGAGGGATTTGTTGCACTTTAGTGATGGTGGGAACAATGTCAACTCCGTGGCGCAGCTGCAGGGACCCCCTCCCGTCCTCTCCCCCCACTGCCTTGCGCCCCCCGCTCACTTGCAGCCCAACACTGTGATTTATGAAAGGCCAAAGGTCACTGTGCATTAAAGAGCTCCTTTCTTGCATCATTTATTAACCCCTCTACGACAAGGCGCACTCATTGTGGCGGCAGTGGTGGCGGTGGTGCCGGGACAGGGGAGGGGACAGAGGAATCCATCCTGGCATCTCTGTGCATCTCTCAGAGGATGCTGAGATGCAGCCCTACTGCTTACAGCTGGTTTTGGGCTGACCTGGTGTGTGGGGGGAGGAAGGGAAACTTTGGTGAGATGCATTTTGGCCAGCAAAAGCAACTCGTGCACTCCAGCATGGCTCTGTTTGCAACTCACACAGATGTGTCTGCCTGAACTGCACTCACTGCCAGGCTGGTGAGCTCAGATCACACCCCATGCGGCAGACCTGAAGACCCCATTGTCCATATGCTAGGGTTGAACACGTACATCACCAGAGCCTTGGGTCATCTTGTGCTACCAGGCATAGTTATGTGGGCCTTCCGTGATGCAGGCAAAGAGGAGGCCACAGAACAGGATTGACCACTCCAAGGTCTTCTCAGCTAGTAGCCAAAATCTCTGCGTGTCTCACTGGGGCTGACTGCCACTACAGGCAACACTGCAGTGTCACTATGCAGCACTTTCAAGCTTTCCTGTGTGGCCATGAAGCAGCACCATGAAACACTAGTGTGGTAACTCCTTGACCTGATCTTTTTCTCCTGAAATTGCAACGACTGAGTTAGTTTGGGCAAGATGGTAAGGCAGCAAAGGCTTCAGCACTGAACTTTGTGCTCCCCTGAGCTACTACCCCATGTCCCCTGCCGTGTTTGAGGGCTCCCTGGAGATCCTTTCCATGGGCAAGCTTGCTTGGGAGGACAAACCCCATGGTCATCACAGGCTGGAGGCTGCAGAGGGGGTGTCTGCTGGAGTTCATGTCCATAGTGAGCGCAGTGGGGTTGTGCTGGCGCCTGGTTGCCTGGCCCATCCCTCCAGGTTCAGTGGTGGTGATGGGCTGGGACATCTCCCCCCTTCCCAATACAAAGTGATGGGTAACAAGGAACAAGCTTAGGAGCTGGTGGAAGCCCTTCGAGAATGGGTGTCATGGTGAGCCCCTGCACAGGGCAGAGGGGACATGGAGGCTGGGGTGAAGGGGTCTTGCTCCCCAGATGCCAGCCGGTAACGCTGGTTACCAGCCAAACTGCTCCTGCCCTGGCTGTGGTGCCTCGGCCTCGGGCTGTGCTCCCTCACTTGCTCTCCCTCACATTCCTCCGGGAGCTGATCAGGGCTTGAATGACACCCCAGATGACTCTTTGCTATTAATTCCTGTGAACAGAAAGGGCTCCTTGTTCTCCCAGTCCTACTCTCTGGAGGAATTACAGGGGCCAAGGCAGCAGGCTGAAGCCTTCCTGACTTAACCCTTCCCCCGACTCCGCAGGAGCCTCCCTGCAGCCTGAGAACTGGCAGAGGGTGAAGACCACCCGGGTCTGCTTCAGCCACCCACTGGGGTCACTCAGTGCTGCTACAGCCACAGGTCCTGTCGGGAGGGTCCCCTTTTCTGGTTGGTCTGCCCAGTCTTGTACAATTCCCTTCCTCTCCCCTCTGGGCATCTCTTCTCTCTCATGCACACCAAGAGCACCCTCCATTACATCACACAGGATATGCCAGACTCCATGTGAGAAAAGGCAAACCACATCCATCCTCTTCTCCCCCAGCTTCCCATCCCTTCAGTGCTCACTTCTAGGGTCCTGTGTTTGGAAGTAGACCTGGCCTCTCCGGCAGGAGACGATGGGGTTAACGGCCAGGGAGGCTCGTGCCACCCATCAAAGGAGGTAGCAGACAGATATGCTTGCCCTGTTCATCTTTGATCTTCCCAGGCCAGAGTAATGCAGGAAAATTGTCCCATTTAGCCATCACAAGCCCTCACCATGCCCATGAAACACTGGGCTGGCCAAGAAGACAGGACAGGAGCTGCCTGGGGTCTTCGCAATGCTCAGCAGTGATTCTTCTCTCTCCTTTCCACACAGTTTTCCCTACACCTCTCCGAAGCAGCTGGCACCATAACCCACTGGTTTAAGAGCACAGAATGCTGCTGAACAACATCTCCTGCTTGACTGCATCAAGGCACACACACCAGTGGCAGAAGTGCTGTGGTTCCCTGCACCTGCATCCCTCACCATGCCTTCTTTGGAGAGGGAATGAGGTTTCTCCTGCTCCAGAGGCAGGTGGGACTCTGCAAACATGTCCCAGTCCCAATCCCAAAATGGCTTCCCAAGGACTCTCATTCCATGCTGGGGTGATAGGAGCACAGGGCCATGCACTGATCGGCATCACCCTGTCGCACATGGGGATGATAACCCCCGAGGAGGGCAGCCACTGCAAGGCTTCTTTAGCTGCCCTATGCAGGACGCTGGGCTGGCAGTCACACTGGTCAGGCAGTAAAGGACTCCAGGCATCTCCTGCCTTTTGCTTCCCCTGGTACCCCATGACAAGAAGTCCTGCACACCCACTGCAGATGGCTGTCCTGTAACCCCACGGACACGGTGTGGTGCTGCCCAACCCAGCTCTTTGCTTTCCCTGAGGGACCCCACAACACCTTCTCCTTGTGCTGCTTCATAGGCATCCAGTTCACATCTGGCAAGGTGCAGGACCCCTACGGGGAGCATCAGTCAAAACCAGTGAGGGGTGATGAAGCCCAGAGAACGGCAATGGTCCCTGTGCCCGTCTCCTTGTTGGAAGGATGCCTATAGCACAGGGCAAATTGAAGGGTTCTTTGGAGATCGCAGCTGCCACAAAATCATGGAGGGTAACATGAATATGGGCGCTGGGCACTCTCTGCTCCTCCTGATCATGAAAGCAAGCTACAAGCTGGGAGCCTGGAAGGGCGGTTGTGACATTGGATCGGTGAGGAATTTGAAGAGAAGGGCATGAGGAAGTGGCGGAGACAGGGCTGGGCTTGGATGTTCCGGCAAAGGGTACGTCCTGGTCCTGACCTCTCACGGGCTGCTATCAGTGATGTCCCATGATGTCTCACGAGTGAAGCCAGCTGCAGAACCATAGGTTTTCCAAGCATTACGGTGGCCTCTCCCTTTACTCCTCCCCTCTTTTTCTTGGAGCATCACCCGCAGGCAATCTTCAAATGAAGAGAATAACCTCTCGAAACCTTGCTATTTTTCCAGTTCTTTCCTGACTTGCTGTGTGGATAGTTCAGACGGTCACGTGGCCATACCCTCACGAGCCTCCATTTCCCCCCAGGACTGAGTAACCAGCTTCCCAGCTATTTTATGGTCATGCTGATCAAGTGTAATAGGGCCCTGTGGCACCTCCACACCAAAGGGGGCATGCAGTCCTCACTGGGGGTGTTGGATACACTAGTTCTGGCCAGGGCAGCAGGACTTCCAGTAAGGGTCAACTATCCCTGCCAACCCTGCCTGGGTTGCCCTGTCCTCTCCCTTTCTTGCTCCTAGGCCACCATGGGACTGAGCAAATCCCTTCAGCTCTCCCTGCACCACAGCTCAGGCAGGGAGACATTCCCCCTTTCCATCAGGAGGGCTGGCCACCCTCCTCTTCCTCATCGAACCCTCCCTTCCAGCCTCATGCTGGTGAAGATGCAAATCCCACATGGGAGCCAGGAAGGGCTGAGGGCTTGGCTTTGGCACTGGAAATCCATCTCCCCTCCCCATCAAGGAGACAAGAGGAGACCTCTGCACCTCCCTCTCTGGCTTGATGTTGGGATGGTCCTTCCCAAAGCATCATGGCCAGCGCAAGCCCCCATCAGCCTGCCCAACACAGGCAAGTAGGCTTGCATAAGACCCCCTCCAGCCCCCAAATCCCAAACCTTGCCCCCCCTCCACCCCTCCTGCCCCTCATTGCCTCGCATTGCCCACCTCCATGGGAAGGGGATTTTGCACAGAGGCTGTGGTGCCTGCTCGTCCATCCCAGTGGCTGTCCCCATCAGGGCCACCGCCGCCGCCTCAGCTCCTCCTGGCCCGGGTGTCCTCTCCCGTCTTTGGGTCTGGAGCAAGCTGGACGCTCTTAAAAAGCCTGTTTTTGTGTGTGTGCATCACATGATTGCCGTTCACCTGTATCCCGAACAAAGACGGCACACTGTTTGAGGCCCAAACAAGAAAGACGGAGAGGGAAAAGGCGGGGAGGGGGGGTGTTGGGAAAACTGAAGGGGCTGTTGAGAGAGCGGGCACGCGCGGGAGAAAATCCTTATCAAACTCCCAATTCATGGGTCTCCCTTTCCCTCAGCACACTGCGGGTATTGTTTGCCGGGTGTGTGTGTGTGTGTTTTTGACTGCCTGTGCCATTCCCCCCTCGCTCCCCTGCTCTGACGCTGGTTTACTGTATGGAAAGATTTCACAGGGATCCCCTCCCATTTTCCCAGGCAGTCCTGGGACAATACCAGTGCTGTGCCCCCGGGCTGGGCAGGGGACAAAAGCTGGCCCTGGCTCTCATGCTGGGGATCCTGCTGCAGACAGGCCTCTTCTTCTCTTACTCCTTACCATACACTCATGGGATGGATAACATCTAGCAAAATCCTTCCCCAGCAACATCAGTGATCCCACCATGGTGGTGAAGGTGTCCCACCAATATGGTCCCCTCATTGAAACCCCACCTCTCTTGCAATGATGCAACAGCCAGGGCACCTTTCCTACTGCCCTATGAGCAGTGCAGATGCAGGGGCACCTCACGTGGTGGGATGCTTCCACTTCCCACACACTTTCACCCCTCCCAACATGGCTTTATGGCGGAGAAATTGCATACTAAGGCCCAAAGAGTTAATTTCGCTGATGTGTCACAGGGAATTTGTGGCTGAGCAAGGTCTCCGGATCATGAACCACCTTCACTGGTAGATTCTTCATCTGCAAAGGACTGTCCCTTTTTATGAACCTGGAGCACCTCATCCATAGAAGTATATGTTGAATAGAAGGGGTGGAAACCTGTTATATCAGTATTTCCCCAGGAACCAGTCATCAGGAAGACTTGCATTTAGAAAGGCCACTTCTGCAGTGTTATCCTTGTGGCCAGCAGCGGCTCTTGGAGGGTCCTGGTCTCTATAGAGGACTCCCAGGGGACACTGAAGGAAGAGACATGCCACCCACAGTGATTCCTGAAACAGGGATGGTCTCTTCTACTTCCCCTCTGTCTCCTCACCTCAACTGAGGAGAAAGCATCACACCTCTTCCTGAGGCAGTAGAGGTGCATTTTCCACAACACTCTCCTGCATCTACCTCTTTGTTGCACAAGAGAAGAGATGACACGTGGACAGAAGAGACTTGGAAAAGGATATACAAGTAATCAGTGCTGTGGGAGGGAATGGAAACAGGGAAAAAGGCACTACAGGGAAAGAGTGCAGAAAGGAGGCAAAAAGCAAAGGAGACACGAAGCAAGAACTGGAGAAAGGCAGAATGAAGGGGAAAACCCTTCCTTGCCATTTAAATGTGAGGAGACTGAGGCTGCAAATTGCAGAGTCTGCGTAGCTGGTACAGGGGCTGTTGAGGATGTCCCTGTCTGCAGCTCTTCCAACACAGCATGAACGGGACCTGGCTCCTGCCTGAAGGGGATGATGAACAGTGGGACAAACACCGGTCCAGAGCCATGTGGGTTGCTGAAATCCCTCCTGGGTTTGATCCCATTCTTGCCCCCATTGGGAGTGGTGGGTCAGATGCTTCTGCTCATCCAGACCCTGTGGGCCAGCAGGAAGATGTGAGCCCCAGCACTCACTGTGTTACTGGGGTCAAGCACTGTCTTGTTCTCCCTGCAGTCTGCCAAGAGGCTGCTGCATTGGAGTATGACTGAGCAGGCTGGGAAGCTCCTCTCAGTGCCGTGTGGGTCTCCTTTATGTCCTGATGGGAATCTTCTCCATCAAAGTGAAACCTTTAAGCACCTCTGCCTGCTGGATGCTGATGGAATGCAGCCATTCCCTCTCTGCTCTCTTCAGTAAAAACTTCTCACTGGGCTCTCGTGAGGTTTTCCCTGCAGACATTCCACAGCTTCAGAGTTTTACTTACTCCAGACAACAGCAGACAGTCAGGGAAATGGCCCTATGCTGTCAGCCAGGTCTGCAAGGACAGCAGCCAGCCCCAGATTTGCTGTAAGGGCTTTAGTTCAGTGCTCAGCACCATCCTTTGGACTGATTCCCCTACGCTTCATGTGGTTTTGGTGGGTCCTTCTAACATGAAGTTTCTGGAGAGTAAGTACCAGCCACAGGAGTTGAAAACACTCTTGAAATCCCTTGAAGCTGGTTTCCTGGGTCACATCCATTCATCTCATTGTGTTCTCTGCTTTAGCACTGAAGCATCTTGAGGTTGGCTCTCCAGTGAGGAGCTGGGGCAGGAGCTGGGTTTATCTCATTGCTCACTGAGGAGGACCCAGGAGGATCACCAGATTTCTTGTGTGTGACCTCTCATGGTTACAGGGCTGGTATTGGTCTGTACCAGCCCTGGTGATACAGGAAAGTGGAGAAGCCAACTACCAGAGGCATCTGGGAAGGAAAGTGAGCTAGAAAATGGATGATGTGGTGACATCCTAACACTGAGTGCTGAGATCCTCTACATGTCCCAGTGCACAACAGCAAGGATGAGTGAATAAGAGTCCTTCTTATCCAGAGACCTCCCTTCCCTCATGCAAGACCCCACATTTGCCTTCAGGAGTAATTCAGCATGTTGGAGGAAGCAAAACCTTGGAAAGACCCTGCAGAAAGGAACACCTGATGAAACCATCCCTCGGATGCTAAACAAGGTTCAAACTGGTATCCACTGTCCGGCAGCACGGTATTTTCCCTGGACCTGATGTCCTCCATCCTCAGGCTCCTTCATCCCCTTCCCCAACCTGCACACTAAGGTGTGAACGAGGATGCCCTTTTGGCAGCATCTTGACCCCAGGGTCCTTGGCCAACTTTTTTCAGCACAGTGGGGTCCCTGTGAGACTCTGCGACAGGGACCAGGGCCTCATTGGCACATGGGGGCACCAGACCCCTCAGGAGCAGGGAGAAGGAGAAGGGAGGGAGAAGGACCCCAGTGCTGGGGTGCACAGCCATCTCCCCAGACCACCCCAGACCCCTTCCAGCACCCCACCACTCAAACCCCTGGGGCTGGATCCTCCAGCACCATCCCTTGGGTGGACACGCTGCCCAAGACAAGCAGCTCCCATGAAGAAGCCGGCATCAGGGGCGAGTGGGGAACACGCCGACGGCCGAGGTGGGGTTGGGGGCTGCCTGCGTCCCCTCCCCGCCATCCCCCACCGAGTGTGCTCTGGCTGTGAGGAGCGCTTGGCTCCACCTTCCGCCCTTCCCTCCCCCGGTGCTAAGCAGCAAAGCCAGCGAGAGGCATCCAGCCGGGGTATTAGTAAAAACCAAGCTCCCTCTAGGAATGGCACTTGCCTGACAGCCTCCCTGCGCCGCGCGCCCCGACGCCACCGGGGCTGGCAGGGAGAACAAGGGGGCCATTGGAATACAAATCACAGCCCTCGCAGGACCTGCCCGGCACCCCGGCCAGCAACGTAAGTCCCTACCTGAGCTTGCTCGCACAGGCGCACACCTTCGCTCCTGCTTCTATCCCCTCTACTTCTACTTTATCCAGTATCCGCAGGGAGGGTCTGTGTCACCCTGTGGAACTGGAGGGATGGATAGCAGCCCTTGCTCTGCTGTTTGCCAGCTAAGCCAGAAGCACGCTTCTCTAGCCTTTCTTTTTATCTTTTCCTAATTTCTTTCTTCTTTTTTCCTCTATTTCGGGGGGGGGGGGGGGGGGGGGGGATGGGATAGAGAGGCCTTTATTTTTAGTGTTTCTTTCTCCAAGAGGGGAACTTGCTGCACGACAGCAGGGACTTTTAGAGGTGACTGCAGACAGAAGGAGAGAGGAGGAGTGAGTGAGTGGGGCAGGCAACCCATAGCCCAGGCTTGTCTCAAAGTTAAACTTGGTTTGTTTGTACCTGTAAATACATATATGAATGTGAATATGTGCATGCAGACATGCACACAGATGGGGGGGGGGGGGGGGGGGCAATGTAGATGTATTTTAAGCCTTCGGTTTATGAGCTGCAAGAAGAGGGTGAGGGATGGGGTGTCCCCACAGCTGGGATTAGGCACTCCAGGTGCGGATCCGGAGCCTGGGCTGTTTTCCTGCCCGGTGCTGCTGCCAGCTCAACTACTCCAAAATCCATCCCTTCTGGTTTATGGATACAGGGCTGGTGCTCTCCCTCCCGTACCTCACCCTGGACACTGTGCTGGCGTTTCTCTGCACACCATCACAAAAACGGGGCAATGCCCCACACAAGTTTTGTAGCTCTCCCTCTATCCCACTCCCTGTGGGGAGCTGCGCCCGGGCAGGATGGTCTGTGCTACTCTCTCCTCAGGTCCCCAGCCCCTCTTATCCCTCTGCCGCAGGCCCCTCCGCACGTCAGCTCCACACGATGCAGAGATAGGGAGCGATATCCCAATTAATCAGGGGCCCCGACCCATCCCAACCCCCATGGATCACGGGTTCTGCGGTGTGCACGGCAATTGCTTTGCTCGCGCTTTTATTGAGTGGCCCCTGCCTCATTGGTCAGCTCTCCAGAGACCCTGGAGTCCCTTTCGCATTTGGTGGTTGCTTCTCCTTTTCTCTCGTTCTACCCCTCTCTTTCTTTCCTTTCTTTCCTTTGTTTTTGTCTTCCTCCCTCCCCTCCCCAGTGGGAAGAAGGACATCAAGAAGGAAGAGGAAGAAGGGTTTGAGCGCAACCATGGCTGACGACCAAGACCTTTCAGAGGTGGAGATGAGCCCTGTGGGCTCTGAAGACCACCACTGCCTCTCACCAGGACCCTCCATGGCGTCAGACAACTCCTCGCACCTCACCGGCTCCGGGAACGGGGACATGGGGAAGGTCAAGAAGGAACAGCAAGACTCGGAGGCGGACGACGACAAGTTCCCCGTGTGCATTCGTGAGGCAGTCAGCCAGGTGCTGAGCGGCTATGACTGGACTCTGGTACCCATGCCCGTCCGGGTCAATGGAAGTAACAAGAGCAAACCCCACGTCAAGCGGCCCATGAACGCCTTCATGGTCTGGGCACAGGCTGCCCGGAGGAAACTGGCTGACCAGTACCCGCATCTCCACAACGCCGAGCTCAGTAAGACCTTGGGGAAGCTCTGGAGGTAAGAGTGTGTGGGCAGAAGGGGAGCACAAGGGTTGAGGTTTGGGGGTGTCCCAGAGAGATAATGTGGTAGGTGGAAGGATGGAGACTTAGCAGGGGCTCCTTGGTGGTGACGGGGCAAGAGTGGTGGTTGAATGTATGAAGGTTTCCCCAGCACAGCTCACATCCATCCTGGGTAGCAGCCCTTTCCATGTGTTTCCCACTAACTTCCCCTGTTGTTCCTGACCAGGACACTCTCGTCTGGGTCCTCTCCTGCCTGACTGCCAGGGTAGATCTTGTTTTCTTGGCTCACCCTCTCTGTTGGGCCAAGTCATGCATTAGAAGGAACCAGGCTGAGCCCCATCGAACTTAACACACTGGTGGCTGCCTCAAGCCTATTTGAAGCTGGGTCCCAATGCTGGGGTTATTTTCTGCACAGCACCACAGAACAAGCAGGAAACCTAGTTACGGTCGAGGAGGAAGGTCAGGGGAAGGGAGCCAGGAAGTCAGAGCCCCCCAGCAGTCCTTCCCAGGACAGTTGCAGTTCCGGCAGGCAATGCAGGTGCAGCGAGATGGACAAGGAGAGACCCTGCTAGAAGGTGCGGCTGAGGTTTAGCAGGAAGAGACCTGCAAAAGTACCAGCCTTGGCAGGCTCTCTTGCAACATGCCGGCTAAAACCATCTCCCTTTGCACCCGGTGAGATGTCCTCCCCTCTTGCTGGCACACCCACGGTCGTCCTTCTGGCCCCAACAGTTTGTTGTGCCCATTTTCATCCCTGGATCTTTCACGTACCCTCCCCAGCCCGCTCCTTCTTCCTCCACAGACCAACAGGCTTCCCGCACTGATCGCAGCTGGCCCCTGGGTGTGCAGAGAGCCCACTGTGCCCAAGCCAGTGTGTCATGCTGGCTGTGCCACTTCTTTCCCTTGTGGTGGTCTCTGCTGATAACCCCACCAACCTGTTACAAACGCCTTCTGCTGCAAGTCCCCAGCCCTGTCCCCCTCCTTGCATTGCACCAAGTGGCACAAATGGGCCCCCCTCATTCTCTCTCCTGCCCTGACAGCATCTCCTGGAGGAAGCCCTCAACCTACGGTGGGCCAAGACACATTTTTCCAAGCAGAAGCAAAACACACACCCCATCCAACAGCTGATGTCGAGGTCTCTTCCTGATTTCAGACCTCCTTGTTCACAAGGAACTGGGATCTAACTTCTCCCTCTGCCCATTTACCCCAACCCGCCAACTTCAAGTGTAACTCCAGCAAAGGGATTTCTTTGTGAAGCAGAAGGCAGGGTGTGATTGCAGATATCTCATCTGTTGCTCCTTCCCGCTTTGTTCCCCACTGCCTTCCCTTCCCTTTACCACTCTGCTGCCTGTCTCTGGACTATGAAGCTGTGCTGGAAGGGGTACGTGTATAGAGGGAACCCATCCTTTTAATTCCCAAAATGTTATATTAAGGTAGTGCTCCTTTATTGCAAAATATTGCCAGATTTTAGAGCAACGGCCTTGCTCCAAGCATTGTATTTCCCTTGAAAATACAGCAGAGCAGTGAAGCTCTCCTTAGGTATTGCATTCAGAGCGCAGGGAGATACAGCTCCCAGCCCACGGCCACATTCATGCACCAACTGCCTCCCTGCTCCCAGGGCATGGCTACCATTACTGCATGCATGGGACTCGGAGCAGGGGACGGTGCCGCCGGACAACAGTCTCGATCCCCTGGTGTTTCTCAGGCAGCATGGGTCAGGCAGAGAAGCTTGCGGGCTCAGGCCTGGGGTTGTTGTGTGCTGCAGTTTGCCACGCAGATGCTTTGCTTGAACACGGCTCCTCTCCGAGTGTCCTTAGTGCAGGCTGTGGCTCTCTGAGCTGTGTCAGCCCCCATGGGGGCCATGCAGCAGAGTAACCTGGCTTATGGGTGCAGTCAGTGTCGGGCCTGGGTAGGACCATGTGCGTGTGTGAGGCTGGGGGAAAATATCAACCAACAGAATGCCGGGGGAGGTGGTCCAAAGGTTACCAGGATAGTAGACCTGTGGTCTTCCAACCACGGTACAGTTTGGTCTGCGCTGAGGTTCCCATTGCCCACATCTATGCTGTCCCCTAAGGTACAGCTCCTACACATTGGTACAACTGCGAGCAGATAGGTTTTGCTCTGGACAGTTTAGTCCCAAATATCTGATGAGGGTCCCTGCAAAGGGCCCTGGATGTTTGCATATCCTCACTCTTACAAGGTGGCCACCCAAACCCTACGCTGCTAGATGCTTTGGAAAACGCAGACAACTCACATTTCCACACGGCTGCTCTGGGCTTACACAGGTAAAGGGCACGTTACGCAGAGGGACAAGTGCTGGTGAGCGTGGAGTCTGCCTGCAGATCACCATTAAACCAAGCATGCCCACAGCAATCGGCGCTGGGTGGGGACAGCAGAGGCTGGGAAATCTTGAAAGGCAGCATCAGACTGACCGATAACCCCAGTGCTGCTTCATTTGCACCTCTGCAAAACAGGCTGCAATGGCCCAGCTTTTCATTGAAACCCGGCATTTGCTTCTGCTCTGTGACACTGCCGTGTCCTCCACGGGCTCCAGTCCCCACTGGGAAAGGCTGCAGGACATAACCTGATGGCCACGCTACCCCCAAGTGCAGTGCCAGGGGGCTTATGGCCCCATACATCTCTCCCAGTCTGTTCCAGCTTGGGCTGTGTGAGGGGTGCAGTCGACAAACCAAACGTTAACCAAAAAGGGTGGTTTCTGTGCTCGGTAGTCATGAAATCTTGCCTTGGCTGCTTTCCTTCCCTGGGGTGGGACGGGGAGCAGCTCTCAAATGGAGGCTGGCTGCTGAAAATGTCGGCATGACTCTCAGCCAAGATGCCAGCCAGCACCACCTCCAGGGCCGAAAACAAGAGAGGCACAGGAAAAAGAAAAGGAAGGCTCAACAGGGAGGAGCGAGGGGACCCAATGGAGGGCTATTTGCTTGAGGATGGCAGCGCCCAAGGAATAAGGTCACATCCACAAAATTCAGGGCCATGGATGTGCAAGGTAGCCTGCCTGGCTACCTTCTGCTCACAGCCAGCCCTTGCCTTGTCTCAACTCTGATGCCTTACCCCATCACCACACTGACTCATCGGTAGCTGAGTCCCGGCACAGGGTCAGGGCTGCCGCGCCGGTCGCCACACAATGCCAGGCGGCAGCAGGGCAGGCTACAAGAGGTGGGCAGATGGATTTTAGCCCTTCTTTCTCCTCCTGGAGCAGGGCACTGGATGGTTGCCCCTCTCCCCTCAACTCTGGCGTGAGCACTTGGTGTCGGGGAGGGTGGTGAGGGCTCCGTTAAACCCCATGAAGGGCTTTGCTCTGTGATCCGTAACTTCTCTGCTCGTGCGAGATTCCTTTGCATTATAGCCTGTGGGGTGTGGGGGGCAGGAGGGGGAGGGCAGGAAGCAAGTGAAATCCAAATCCCCCCAGATCTCCTGGCCTTTGCCTGCTTGCACCAGTTTCACTTTGCTAAAGCCGATTTGAGCTCTTATCCCAGCCGGGGGGGGAGGAGGGAGCAGGCAGCTTTGGAAAGAAGGTAAGGGTGTGGGGAGTGGACTTGTCACTGTCCTGCTGGTGCCACTGCCCATGGCCTACAGCCCTCTTGCTCCGAGAGATGCCCACATAGAAACAGACCTCTCATGCCCAACCACAGCATCTCATTAGGTTTAGCACCATTCAGGTTGGGCATGCGGGCAGCCTTGAAGTGTCCTGGATTGCAAGGCTGCAGGTTTTGCCTGCATTCTCCATCTCCCATGAAGATGAGGTATTCTACAAAGATGAAGGTTTTGCCAAGGTAAAGTTGCCTTCCAGTCCACAACGCCTACAAGGGTTGGCCATGATGTCCCTTTGGAAGGCCATCTGGAGCAGCACAGGCTGCAGGATTAGAGCACTCTGGGATACGTGAGCATAGTGTATGGTGGCAGGAGGGAGGCAGGAAAACTGGTGTTGGATTCTCAGCGGCTCAATTGCCTTAATCTCTGGGATTACGGCAGTGGAGGAATGTGGTGTGTGGCCACGACCTGTTCAGGCTGCCTGGGCTGAATCCAGGTCAGCATCGTAATGGGCTCCAGCCCATGCCATACACCTCTGGCTGACAGCTGAGGGGATGCACAAGGAGCAGGGGGAAACCGAGTGCTTAGGAACCAACCCAGTACTTGCTGGCAACCCTATATGCTCCTTGAGCCATGCCTCCTCTTTGTCTCTTTCAGGCCAGTTCAGGCCTTTTTCCTCAGTGCCTACAGCTTAACAAAATTGGTCACATTTTAGTGCTAAGGGCTTCAGGGGCATCGAGGTGCTAGCACAATCCCACTGCCAGGTAGTTCTTTTGTTGGGGAGAAAAAGGCGTGGACATCCCATAAATGGAGGGTTTTTTGCCATTTGGGAGCCCTGCCATTCCTAACGGCTGTTGGAGTTGCAAGTCATGGGAAGATTGGTCCCTTCCGAGAGCACTGGTTTCTGGTTGGAAGCAGGATGACCTTGAGTCACAAGAGTATTTGAGGGGCAAAATCATAACATGAAACTGAAGTGCTTACAGCTAAGACGCTGCTAGAGGCTTGAATAATGAGGCTGATCTCATCTTCAAGTGCTCTGAGCCATCCTGCCCGCATATTTCACCATTTCCGTGGAAAGCCCATTTTAACTAGAGCAGCCCATGACCTGGCAGGAATAGAGAGAAGGAGCTTGTTTCTGCAGTGTTTTTCATCCAGAGACCAAAGCTCATCTATTTCTATACGCCTAGCAATGTAGCAGCTAAATTTTTTACAACTGCTTGGCTAAATGCAAGAAGGGCTGGTCCTTCGTGGTTCATCCTTTTGCATTATCCATATCTAAGGTGAGCAGAAGCTCCAGGAGCAGCAGAATGCACTAGTTTCCTGCTTTGAAGTTTTCTTCAGTTTGCTCTTAGGATATTGCAAGATGCTCAAAGGCCCAGCAAGCTCCATGCAGCAACATGGGTACTGGGAAGCCAACACCATTTGCTGCCACTTGTGCTCAGCAGAGCCTCTAACTTCAAGCAGAGCCTATGGAGGGGTGGGAGATTAAACTGGAATATATGCAGTCTAGGGAAGAGCAGGAGACATGTGGGAGGCAGGACCAGAGGTAGCAAAGGTGTGCCACACTGCCTTAGTCCGAAGGATGATCCCAACTGCTCTTAATTTGCCCAAAGTCCTTCAAAACAGATCTTCCAGCCTTATTTTACGCAGCTATGAAAGGCTGCACTTTGCTTTTGGGGAATGTAAGACTGGGTGTTGAACTGACTGAAGTGAGAAGCATCATGCAGCTGGGGCAGGGGGACCCAGTGCTGGCACTAACCAGTGTCGGGGCTTAATGATTAACAAGGAGGATGAAAATATTACCATCTCACTGAAAACACTTCCAAGCTTTCCCTGTTGTTCTGGGAAATACCCTCAATGGCGCCACACCCTGACATCTGGATTTACACACTGTGTCCCACGATGCTGTGTACAGACGTGGGGGGGGTGCTGACATACCTGCCCCTCTTCTTCCCTTCTTCTTTACCACCTTGGTGTCTGCAGGCTGCTGAACGAAAGCGACAAGCGGCCCTTTATCGAGGAGGCGGAGAGGCTGCGGATGCAGCACAAGAAGGACCATCCCGATTACAAGTACCAGCCCCGCCGCCGGAAAAACGGCAAGGCCACGCAGGGCGAGGGTGAAGGCCAAGTGGAGGGGGAGGCCGGTGGGGCTGCTGCCATTCAGGCCCACTACAAGAACCCCCACCTGGATCACAGGCATCCCGGCGAAGGGTCGCCCATGTCCGATGGTCATCCGGATCACTCCTCAGGTGAGTCTCAGGTCTCTGTAATCCTACTCACAGGTTACAGCCTACTCAGAGGCTCATAACAGACAAGTCATCAAGGTGAAAGCCTCAGCAATGTGGTTCACACCTTGCTCGCGATCCAACAAACTGCTGGAGCCAGCGGTATAGGGACGTGCTTGAGTTTCACAGGTGCTTGCATTCTCTGGTCAGGCAACGTATTGCTGCACTCTCCTATTTACTTCCACGAGATTATAGAAAAAGGTTTGGTTTTGGCTGGCGGCTTCTCTCCCTCCACTGAAGTCTCCAGTCTAATGGTCGCTGGCATAGTGGGAGGAGTGGAGCTGGGCTGTGTATAAAGCCAGGCCTAAAGCAGTAACTCACCTCTTCTCTCTCTTTCCTCCTCAAAACGTTTTTCAAGTTGCAGGTCAGAGCCATGGGCCCCCAACACCTCCTACCACCCCTAAAACCGAGATGCAGGCAGGCAAAGCTGACTCCAAGAGAGAAGGGCGTTCCCTGGGGGAAGGGGGAAAGCCACACATTGACTTTGGCAATGTGGACATCGGAGAGATCAGCCACGAAGTGATGTCCAACATGGAGACCTTTGATGTCAATGAATTCGACCAGTACCTGCCGCCCAACGGACATGCCGGCCACCCAGGCCATGTTGGGGGCTACGCGGCAGCGGCGGCTGCTGGCTATGGCCTCGGGAGCGCACTGGCTGCAGCCAGTGGACACTCTGCCTGGATCTCCAAGCAGCACGGAGTCTCCTTGTCCACTGCCACCTCATCGGTGGTGGACTCCAAGGCCCAGGTGAAAACGGAGGGGTCTGCTCCTGGAGGTCATTACACCGACCAGCCCTCCACCTCCCAGATAGCTTATACATCCCTGAGTCTGCCCCACTATGGCTCGGCCTTCCCCTCCATCTCCAGGCCACAGTTTGACTACCCGGACCACCAGCCCTCGGGACCCTACTACAGCCATTCCACCCAAGCCTCTGGCCTCTACTCGGCCTTCTCCTATATGGGACCTTCCCAACGTCCCCTTTACACTGCCATCTCTGACCCTGCACCCTCCGTGCCACAGTCCCATAGCCCCACACATTGGGAACAGCCCGTGTATACGACTCTCTCCAGACCGTAGGGAATGGGGAACAGTGACCGAAGCGGCGATGGAAAGGCTCCGAAGAATCAGCACAGGCAGAAGAGCCTCCGAACTCCGAGGTCACTCAGTGCCATCCAGCCACCAGAACTCACTGAGTATACAGAAGTGCCTTTCTTGACCCCGGCTATCGCTGGCTCACCCGCCTAGAGGAAGGTTTTTCGTCCTTTCGCCCTGTACCAATTTCAAGCATGCAAGCCACGCGATTGGCTTGCAACACCTTATTGGCCTTCTAGATGAGGAGGATTCTAGACATGGAGTGACTGGTCCATGGTGGGTTTCGCTGTGTGCACCCTGGACTGTGCGATGAGAGAGACTGTCCTTTCCTTTCCCTCCCCAGACTGCTCCAGGGAGTTAGCAAGTGTTCCCAACAGGCCGCAATGGCCAACACTTTCTCACCTGCTGCGGGTGAAGGGTGGTTGCTCGGACTTGGTGAACTTGTTACGCGAGGAGTAGTGGGGAGGATGGCATGGCCAGCTTCCTTGTGATCAGTGTTGTGCAGCAGTCCTGCCTAAGATTCACACATGCATGAATCTTGAACTTTGTTGGAAGACCAACCTATGCTTGCTTCCCTGCTGATTTCCACAGCTGCATCCTAGTTTTAATTCCCACCTCTTCTCTCCATCTTGTCTCTGTTTAATCCCACACTCTTTCCTGCATGGAAATTTTAATGCCTGCCTGAACAACACATAGGACTCAGGAACCCTAGTGTTACTCATACCACAGCCCGCGTGTTCATGTATGGAGGTGCAGAAGTGGGGAAGGACCAGTGAATCACTAAGGTGCTGTGGGTGAATCCTCCTTTTTTACAATTACTCTATATTGTTCATTTATGTCTGGCATTTCAGTCTTTTCTAATCTCTCCAGTATCCCAAACAACCTCTAGACAAACTTTGTCCTTGCTCTTCCATGTCTGACTGTGCACTGCCTGAAACTAAGAGGCACCAAGAAAGTTACTATGCACTTGCCAAGACCCCAAGTCAATTCCAACACTGTCTTCGAACGCCCACTCCAAACTCAGGCTGATGGGCTGTGCATCCCCACATGTTTGTTCACCATGTCTTCCAGTCAACAACTCCCTCCTACCTATGCTGAGGATGGAAAGATACTCCTGCAGCTTTAAGCAAGGTAGATATGCATCCAGTCTTGGACTAGTGTAAGGAAGAGAACCCTATTTAGGTGCAAAGGAACTTGATTTCCCCTTTGGGTTTCAAACTGGAATTCACCAGCTCTTGCAGTCAAATCAAGTTCTTGTTTTTAGCCCAACACCTGTGGACAGTCTGCTTACTTCTTTGTCACCTCCAGGACTGGAATGGTTTGTCATGCCAGGGAGTGAACTGGCACAAAAGTTGCTGCAGGAAAAGATGACTCCTGGCAATTGATCAGAGAGACATGTCGTGAGACCTTCCAATGGATATTCCCGTCTAGAAAGACAAAATGCTCTGACCAAACGTGGACTGTGATCGGTACCACTGTACCCCTCTGCTGATATGACTGTCAGATGCCTTTCCTGCCTCCCTTAGCTATGGATGACTTATCCTTGTGGTGTCTGAAAAGATCATGTAGAATGTTTGCTCCTTGTACGCATGTAACCTCTTCCAGCCCTGTCCCCTTATTTATGCAAGTAGCACCTTCCTCTCCCACCTCCCTTTCCCCAGTCTTATGCCATCCTAGCACCATTAACTCTGCATTAAACATATGGAATAATAAACTTAAAAGTTTCATTTTCATGTGTCTGGGGTTTTTTGACCTCTTTCATGCAAGCCTCTGTTTTTTTCCCAGTAATTGCAAGGATGGGTGATACCACCACCACACGGATCCTGTGCACAGCCTCCCTCTGCCTGTCATGAAAATGATACAGGCAGAACTCTGACTGGCTTTACCAGACTCCTTCATGGAGATGAAACTCCTCTTCTGTTCATACCCCAGCTCCAGTCATTTCTTCAGTGAGAGATGTAGTAGCACTCATTTCAGTTCTTCAGCTAAGATTCAGCACATGCAATTAGGAAAAGCACTGTTTTGCATGTGTTTAACCCAAGAATTTCTTAGTGTGACTGTTAATGCTCTGCAGAATAGGAGCGTGGGGTTTCTTGTCTTGTTTTCTTCCTCATCACCAGGCGGCAGATGGCATGCTTTCAAAACTCCCAAACCCCAAACTTCCCCACAAATGCAAATTCATGCATTTTGGAAGCAACCATTAATTTCTCTGTAGAATCTCAACACCCTGGCCTCTTGCCTTCCACACATGAGAACCTAAATACAAATGCTCATACACAGTATATTCAAGAATAGATGTATAACACCTTCTTACTTGTTGAAGAAAACATCCTGGGTGTAAAGTCCTGAGAGGTTATCTGAAGATATTTGGAAAGAAAACGTACAGCAGATTTTAGTCTGCTTAAGAACATCTCTCAAGGCCAATGGTAGCAAGGTAGGATTTCAATTAACACACACATACAATCATAAACTGATTACAAAGAGTTTCAATGCTGATGCGTGTGATCCATCCAGTGAGTTCGTGTTCACTAAAGGCTTTCTGTGTGAGTGGAGTAAGCAGGATGTCTAGGAACTGTTGAACATGTTCAAAGGCTTTTACAACTTACAGCACTATTTGGATGAAGTCCTGTATAGGGCCAAGAGCAACAGCAGAACAGCTCAATGCATCTAACGAGGGTGATGCCAGCTGAAGAGCTCCATGCCAAATAGAACTGCGGCCATTCACTGGAGAGGAGGATAAATCTCTACCCACAAATTACAGGCTGTGGGAAGAGTCCAGAAGGGAAATACTGCACCCCTGAGCAGGTCAGGAGCATGTGTGGGAAAGAAGGGAAGCTATGGTGGAGTTAAGAGGTAGGAGAGCTGATCACAAGGGTGGGAGACAGAAGGAACATGGTATCAATGAACAGAAGAGCAGGAAAAGAAAGGTCTTAACCCCACACAGGTAGTCTTCTCCAGCTCTTCAAAAAGCAAATGAAGAAAGAAGTGAGTGAACTCTGCCCCAACCATTCTCTAATGGAAGGGGATGCCTCCTCTCATCTAGGAGTGTCCTAACAACTAGGACAGGACTGAGATCACTGCTGGTAACACAGGGGTTAACCACTCCTCTTGCAGCATAGAAGGAGCTGGCCCGGCATCCTTCCCTATCCCTTTAATCGTATCTGATACAGATGCAAGGCTGGGGAGGGGAGGCGGGGAGGAACAAAGAAGTCATTTAAAAAAAAAGAAAAAAAGGACAAGAAAACGACCCCCGCACTCCATGGCAGACGCCAAAATGATTGCACAAAGGCACCATTTCAGGGCTGAAATTTCACCGCACCAACGTGATTAAAGGATTCCATGGAGGGTGGGGGGAGAAGGCTGAAGGCCACAGTGCTGCAAATTAACCTTTTCTTGGTAAGGATGGCCTGGACCAGGAAGCATTTGTGTGCCTTCCAGTCAACCCCCTTCCCACACCTGCAAGCATCTCC
The DNA here is from genome assembly GCF_033815535.1 of Pezoporus flaviventris. Lineage (NCBI taxonomy): Eukaryota > Metazoa > Chordata > Aves > Psittaciformes > Psittacidae > Pezoporus > Pezoporus flaviventris. Next base: position 3,287,119 of record NW_026892559.1, read on the forward strand.
ACATTCCCTTTGACCTGGGACCCGTTCAGCTCTGGCATTTTTGCCTCCAAAACCAGCCCCTCCTGTGCACACCAACAGAGGAAGGATGGATGCTTTTACAGGGAGCAGTAAGAGAATGACATTCATGGTTGGTTATATGAGCCGAGCTCCCAGGCAGGTGGATGTACACTCCCTCTTTGGGACATGGATGCTCACGTGCAGGCACTGACTACACACACAGTATGGAGAATGCACATTTTATATAGACACACAAGCTTTAATACAAAGTAGTTGGACACATTCTTTCTGAAACAGCATAAAGAGAAAAATTAATGTAAAGCAGAAAGCATAGGTGAGGTGCACCTTCCCCCTTCTTCTCCTTAAAAAACAGAAATTCCAAGGTCACTTTTTAATATGATAATTGAGAAAGACTTGGCCCAAGAGCTCAGATCTTCCTCAGGCAGAGCAAGAACCTTGGGGCACAGAGATAAAGAAATGAAAACTAGGTAGTGGCTGGCTGGAAGCCCTTGCAGATTGTAATGCATCCACCCAACTCTTGACTTAAGCATATAACCTCTCCGCACATCAGAGATGAGAGTGCAGGCACCTGAAGAGGACAACTGACTGATCTTCCATCACACTACAGATTAAAGGAACTCTAGGATTTAACTACAGTTGTGCCACCATAAGAGACACCAGAGTATGCACAACTGAGATGGCTGGAGAGCACCCACACACCCAGGACCATCCATCCCACCACATGTCAGAGAAAGGCTGTACGAGGAGCAAGCTCAGCAACAACCTACAGCTGCTGAACTGGTAGGACTGTGAGTGGTGACCGCGCTTCCGGCTGGGGCAGTGCCACTGAAAGGGGATCCCCACTTCTGATAAGCAGCAGGAGCAGGGAAACAATAGGCGATTTGATGAGAGCTGCTCTATGATACTCCTGAGAAGCCCCACAGCCAGCCCCAGCCAGAGAGGAAATTGGGGGTTTCCACAGCAACCTGCTGAGGGCACAAAGGCCCAACTGTCTAGAGGGAAGCAATGGAGGTGTCTCAGCACTCATGTTTTAAGAAGAGACGGGGTGGAAGGCTGGAATCTTTCTGAAGCCAAGTACCTGCAAGAGCATTTTTGTACAGCAGGAGCTTAATTGGCTCTTGGTCCTATAACCAGGGAGGAGCAGTGCTGAAGGAAGAGGAAACAGTTACTGCAGTCCTGAGCCTAGCTAACAGGTATGCTCAAGACCGCACCTTATCAGGTGACAAAAAAGCTGCACTTGGCTTCCGATCTTATTAACATAGCCCATGACACAGAAACAAAGAATGATGACCAAACTGGTAGAGAGAAGTATGAAAGTCTTCTCTTGGGCATGTAAGACTGAGATGAAAGAGAAGGCGGAAGGAAAAAAACCCAAACACATTTAACTTAAAATAAGGGGGTGTGTGTCATAATTTATTTACATAAACAAAAATAGAAGCATCTCCGGAGAAGGAAAGAACCAAAACAATAGCTGGAGGCTGCTCAGTCTGTGATAATTAACTCATCCACACCCCAGTCCTCGTAGCTCCCGTCTGGTAGGTAACGACGGATGATTATGGGGATCTTGCGGGCTCTGAAGGGAGGACAGAGATGTGAACAGAAATGCCAGAGCATTTGCACTGTACCACTTGAGCAGGCAATGGGAACTGGGGTGCTTAGTGGCTTCAGTAAAGTCATGAGGTTTAACTGAGAGATCTGTGTAGCAACAGTGATTTAGCATTACACAACAGAGGGAAGTCCCAGCAACCTTCTCTCTTTCGTAAGTGCAAAGCACTGAGCACTCTTAAAACAACCAAAGACCTATGGGTCAACCCCCTATTGCTAATGCAGGAGTTGAGACCTGTGATCTGAACCCACTATGAGGCAGCACCAAGCATCTAATACAGATATGGGGGGGAGGGAATCATAAAGGGACTTGAACAAATCCACTTTTTGTTTGATGAAAGATTTTTCCCCACAAGATGCTACAAAAGTAGCAGAACTGTGAGAACCTTCATAACAAATCGGTATTCACAGACTATTTTGCACCCTGAGAGCATCAGTTACATTTTAAGAAGGATACATGCACTAAGGACTATTAAGGTATCAAAAGCTGGTACAGCTGAGGTAGAGCACAGCATCTGCTAACAGTGCTTCCAATTACAAAGCAAGAAACAGCTAAACAGAATTAAACTTAATGGAAATAGACTTAAGTCAGCAGAATGCATCAGTCTGGAATCTAAGCAGGGCATCAGGTTTCAACCATATCAGACTTGCAAAGAGATATAATTTCTTTAGTGATCACATTCAGGGCCGCTGTTTTTCCAGTAGCAAAGTAGTTCCCTCATGCCGAGAATTACAATGCAATTTTGGCACAGAATAGGATGCCACTATACTTTTGTCACACCCTGACTTACTGCTAGAGCTCACAATCAGACATTACTCTGGCTGAGCTTAGAGATTAGGAACGTGACCCGAGGAGGTTTTGGCAATGATAAAGGGAGCTGTAATAGATGTAAAATCTGCAAGAGCAACTGCAGTGGGGGAGCAAAGGGACAGTTCAGTTCAACAACAGGGACTTGATCAGTAAACAGAACCCAGGTGCTCTGCTTGAAGGATCCTTGCATGTGATCCAGGTCACTGACCACGCAGGACAACTGCAGGCCACGTGGGAGCTCTGCTGTGGAATGGTGGGCCTGTAAGTGATGATCCAAAAGCTGCCTCTGCTACAGTCAGAAGGGATTTATTTATCTTTCTGTATGCAGGGGATGTGCCTCTCCATAATAAACCAAATGTACAAAGGTGTGGGAAAAGAACATTCTTAAGAGGGTCTCCACACCATCAGCGCAACCCTTATTCCATTTTTTGCCAGTACTTCATTTGAACCCAGGTCTGTTCAGATGGCTGCTTCAAATCAGCTTCTTTCAGGAAATTAAACTGATTCCAGAAAGATGAGGACCTTGGGTTCTCATCAGAGAAATAAAGAACACTTGGGTTCCAAAGTAAAAGAGGTGAAAGCATTCATATCATTACTGCTTTGCATGAGCAACTAGGATGGAAAACTGCAGCTGCAAGAAGTCCCAAGGTGAAAAAGGGGATGGGAACTGTAGTACTCACTGTTATAAAAAATAAAGTGTACCAATAGCAGCATTGTTACTGAAATCAATATTGTCTTGGAATAAACTGCTATATGCTGGGATGAGGAAAAGACCACTGTTTTTACGGAATCAATACACTCACCACCAAAGCCTAGGACTTACTTGAGTTCTTTCATGGCAATCAGCAAGGGGTCTGTCTCTCCTTCCAACTCCACCATCACAGGGGCACACATCCTGGGACACAACATCAGTAATCATGAGTTAGAACATCAACAATCATCAACACACAGAGGGGGAAAAGGGACATCTAAGGCTTTGTTTGGGGGAAATGAGAAGCTGAATTTATGATGCACCCTACTTTTAAGAAGCAAAGATTAAGCATTTTGCAGAGGGTGGTAACAACCAAGCAAATGTGGGTGACCACATCTGCCCATGAGGCAGCAGCAAAAAAGTTCACATTATGTGTGGGTAAGACCACTGGAGGCTGCTGCTGGCCAAGTTCAGCACTGAAGGCAGAATATGTAGGTGAAACAGAACCAAGGGCCAGTGTTCTGGATTAAACACAGGGCATGGGCCTATCTCATCTCCCCCATTTTTCTGGCCTTCCACCAGTTGAAAGAATGCACATGAAATAGCTTTACAGAGTGCACACTGTGGGAAGAGTAGCTTAGCAAAGGAAAGATCTGATCACCACCTATGAGCTTCTAAACAATGTAGAGGAGAAGCATCATTCTGAGGGTGGATTTAACGAAGGTGAAACTCAGAGATGTGCTTTCAGACAAACCTTGCTGCTAATAATCCTGCTCACAAGCTGTTTTTTCAAAAAACAAAGCTTTTTGATACGCATTATTAAAATAAATCTAGGCAGGTAAATGAATGAAGTTGAGAGCAGCCAGTCTTAGCAGCACTTAAGACTAGGATTTAGATGTTATCTATTATAAATGAGACCTTACCAATTCAAATACTTGATAAAACAACAGCTTGTCACAATGCAACTGCACTCAAACAGGCTTCAGGTTGCTTATTTCATTCCCAATTCCTATGGCTCTGTGCTAACAACTGAAGATATTCTGGAGCATCCCTTCCTCCAACACTGGCTGTTGCAAACCAGTTCTGAGCTTTTCAGACCACACTGGCTCCCTCAGGAAAGCCAGCAACCAGAATCTGCTTGTCACATTCCCTACTATTTTGCCTGACCTAGGAAAGGTCACTGCAGCTGGTGAATACTCCCGTCTGTAAGCACAAGTACCACGCTCTCAGCCAAGAAGAGACAGAGAGCCTTCAGGTGCAACTAGGAGCTCCAGCAGTGATCAAGATGGTGATCTGCAAGCTCAGGTAAGGGACCATATAAGTCCTGGAAGTTTTTAAGGAAAGAGGATGCTCAGGACGTGGCGATGCTCAGGACAGAGAGGGAAATACTCACGCTATCTGGAGGGCACGTGTGCCCAGCACTCTGGCTCGCTCATACTTGGTCATGTAGGGGGTAGTGATCCTCTTCTGGTTCGCTTGCTGCCGCTCTCCGGACGGCAGGATCTCCACGTTCTCCTGTCCCTCCTGCGAGAAGAACACCAGCGCTGCAGCTCAGCTGCGCCTACCACCGCGGCCTGAAGGCGATGGCAACACCCCGAGGCTTCCCCAGCCCCACCGACCGCCCGCCCAGACAGGCAGAGCGGGGCACCCACCTCCTCCGCGTTCTCCAGGTCCTCCAGGCCCTCATCCTCCTCCACGTCATCGAAGTCGTCCCCGTCAAAGCTGCGGGAAACACATGCAAGTTAAGGGGCGGGTCAAACAGAGCCTGTTCCCCCCCCCATCCTCGCTTCCCCTCTTTTCCTTTTCCCTTCCCCGTCCCTCCCGCCCGATCCAGCTCTCACTTGTCCTCGTTATCGGACATGTTGCCTCCCCTCCGCCTCCTCTCCCGGCGGAAGTAGGAGCCACATCCGGGTACTCACTACGACGTTTCCGGACGTGCTCTGGCGGCGCTGTTGCCATGGCGACACTGCACGGCGCCGCTCCCGTTCCCGCTGCCTTCCATCCTCGCCGCCGCTCCCTCCCTCCCAGGCAGCCGCTGGCCGCTACGGAACCGTTAGAGCCCGCGGCCTAACGGCTGAGCCCACGGCGGCACGGCCCGCCGGGATGCCGGGATGCGGCGGCCCCTCGGCGGTGAGGGATGGTGCAGCCCGGTACAGCCCGGGCACCCGGGAGCTGCTCAGAGGTAACGGCGGAGCGGCCTGCCCTCGCTGCGGGGAGGAGACCCACACACACCCCGAAGTGAAGTCCCATCGCGGTCCCCTGGGGGGGGGGGGGAACGGGGCAAGCCCGCCTTGAGTCTTCTAAACCTACATCTGCTCCTTCGTGTTTGGGCTGTGAGGGGGGAGTGCCCCGGGGTGGGTTCCCCAGTCCCTGCCCTGGCTGCCGGCTTCACCCTATGTCATGTTTTCCAGCGATGATGGAGGAGTCGAAGCTGACGCATTTCCAGAGGCGATACCTGATGGAGTGTGTGGAACGTGAGTGGTGGCTCTCTTGCTGCTGTGCTCTGGTGAGGAGCTTTTGCAGCTCACCTTGAGACTGTGCCACTGGCCCACTGCCAGCGTGGACAGGCCCGTGCTGTAAAACAGCAGCATGGCCCTTGCCAACACACAAGAGTGAAGGGTCCCCACAGTCAGCCAGGTGCAATGGAGAGGCTTGGACCACAGCCAATGTGCTGTCAGGGCTCACCAGCAACCAGGGTGAAATGTATGTGGCACCCAGGGTCTTTACTAGTGGTGCTGCAGTGGATCAACAGGCAGATCTTCTGCTGGCAGTAGCCCAGGGCCGTCTGTCCATCCATCCATCCATCCATCCATCCAGACTTAATGTTGGTTTTGGTTTATTTCCCAGGAGGAGATACCATGCCCCTCCAGTGCCACCCCACAACCAGCAAAGAGCCAGCGCCTGCTTCCTCCCCACCTGCTCATCAGCAGAGCAGGCTTTCAGCTAAACCCCATCTCCGACCTGCCAGTGCCTGCCAGGCGGGAGATTCCTACACCCGAGAGAAATTCAAGCCACGGGCAACACGTAAGTCGGTAAACATGGCTAATAAATAAATGGTGCCACCCAGTCCCTCCCTTCCCCTTCCATCCATCCCCTGCCAGCACTCTCAGCAGAGGCAGGAAGGATCTGAATTGCTGTTCATCCTCACACTTTAGAAATGGATCTCTGAGGGAAGATCTATGGTAAGTGCTTGCTGACTTCTGCCTGCTGGATGGTGGGTAACAGGTAATGATGGGGAATGGTTTTAAACTGAAGGAGAGTGGATTTAGATTAGACATTAGGAAGAAGCTCTTCCCTGTGAGGGTGGTGAGGTGCTGGCACAGGTTGCCCAGAGAAGCTGTGGCTGCCCCATCCCTGGCACTGTTCAAGGCCAGGTTGGATGGGGCTTGGAGCAAACCTGGTCTAGTGAAAGGTGTCCCTGCCCGTGGCAGGGGGTTGGAACTGGGTGAGCTTTAAGGTCCCTTCCAACCCAAACTTTTTTATGATTCTATGACTCACATACTCGTTGCATAACATGGGAGCACTGTGTGATTTTCAAGCTTGTAAATTTGAACCTCTGAGGGCAGTCTGGCTGGCTCTGTATGCCCATGCAGTGCTTCTGCAGTTCAGTCCATCGTTAACTAAGTGCTTCCTCTGGTGTCCTTAGGAGGGAAGTGCTGTGGCCAGGCTCCTCTGTGAGGAGACAGGCCTATGATCAATTTTTTCTCCTTGGCATTCACAGGAGATTTGGAAAAGGAGAAGCAAAGGCTCCAAAACATCTTAGCAACAGGAAAGGATGTGGTGGAGCACAAGGTGAAGCCAGTGGTGGTTCAGACCAAGGAAGAGGAGATCCCCGAGCCTGACCGATTTGAAGAATGTACATCTTACTGTTCCCTGGAGGAAGGCAGGAGGGAGGCCTGGGAAGTGGGCTCCCTCCAAGGGCTGGGCTGGCGGGCCATGGGGCTGGTAACATGAAGCCCATTGCTGAAGGAGGCACAAAGCCCAGTTTCCAAGAGAAAGGAATTGCTGCTGTGGTGCTGTGACCCCGCCATCCTCACAGAACTTACACTGCTGGCAGTTTCAAGCTCCCTTGGTTTGCAAGCAGTTTGCTGGCAGGTTCAAGCTCCCTGGGCTGCCAGGGAGTTTCCAAGGGATGCGCAGGGAGACCTGGGCAGGAAGCCCATGTAATGCCTGTCCTCCGTCCAGCCAGTGTCACTCAGCATAGGCTAGGATGCTCACCAGCCTGACCATGCTTTGGGCTCCCTTCTTTTACTTCAGCTGAAATGTCAATCAGAATTTTAAGCAGTGATGGACTTTGGCTGCAGAGTATTCTAGGATGGCAATACCCTCACCTAATATCTCTATGTGCTTGAATCTTCGATGTGTGTGCACACCCCAGCCAACCCTTCACTAGCCAGGGCAGCACAGAGGTGGCCAATGCTAGGATAACATGTATAGAAGGGGTGCTTTAGTCCCTGCCATAGAGAAGCCAGTCTGGCTGGCTTCATGCCTGCCCTGTATCATCTAAAACTTGTTGCAAGATGAGTGTTGTCCTTGGCACATATGAAATACCCATGTGCTTTGTATTGAGCAAGGTTTGGACCAGCTGACTTCAGGTCTGTGCTGCAAAGCAGCAGCTCATGTTCTGTGCCTTTGCTAGGCCTGAGGGCAGAGACGGTTGCCATCACTGGGTGATGTGTGTCAACTAATGAACCTCAACAGCTTTAGGCAGGTTCTGTCTCCATGCACAGACTGGTTAAATTGTCCACAAGTAACAGAGAATTGTTGGTACAAAGAAAACTAGAAAGTTACCATTCCTACAAGATGGGGAGAGGTAAAAGATGGGTAGGGGTGACATTTTACATTGCATAATTGACTACTGAGGTATTTTGATGACATGAGCAAGATGGGCATTACAGTAGTCCCTTCCCCCGGTGGGACTGCTGCTCAAACAGAGCTAGGAAATTGGGGGTTCAGATCTAGGCAGAAACAAGTTTTCTTGCCTTTCATCTGAATCCTGTTTCCACAGTGTTTTCTCTTATCCATCAGTGGTGAATGAAATTCAGGAGAGAAAGGAGTTCCTGGCAGAGATGGAAGCTCTAGGACAGGGCAAGAAGTATCGAAGGATCATCCTCACTGAAATCTCACAGGTATGTGAGGGCCCTGGCGGTACTGGTTGTACAGTACATGATCATGTAGTACTGTCAGAGACCTTAAAGCAGTGTGTCCTCCAATACCTGAGTAGACAAGTGGGCAGACAACTGTCTCCCTTCATGGCATAGGACAAGCATGAATTTGGGGATGGGGGACAGAGGTCTTCAGGCTTGCTTTCCACCTCTGCATGTAACTTAATCAGGGAAATAGCACTTCTGTTCTTGGGATTGGCAAAAGAATTAAAAACCCCCAAAGCCTGCCAGCTTTCTCCCTGCTCAGCCCTTCCCCTTTGTGCTTTGCAGAAAATGCGTGAGATGGAGATCCTTGACAAGAAGAGAAGTGAGGAAATGGAAGAGTTCATGACAAAAGACTTCACTGGTGGGAACAAATCTGATCCCCATGACTAGGCCAAGGGAAAACACAAGTGCAATTTGTTCCCACTTCTTCTTCCCAGACTCTTAGAATCCAAGTCTCAAGGGCTGGTCTGTGCCTGTGCCCGTGCCCGAAGAGGGGGCAGCACCTCATGCTGCCTAAAACCAGAAGGCAGGAGCAATTTGTACATAACTGGTGCCAGAAGAAAGCTATTATAAAATCCTGCCCTCGCACATGATCCCTTATTGCTTAACGATATTAAAGAGATGAAAACACACAGCAGCAGCTACCAAATGTGACAAAGATGAGCCTCCTTTTGCCTATGGAATGCCTCAGAACATGGCAATCCACTGATAGTAAGTCACTCCTTTCCATCCACCCAGAGGTGGAGGTTTCTTGCAACAGCACAATGCTAACACACATATTGCCACCCACATTATGACCTGCTCCTGTCCCCACGACTGGGAATGGCTCCAGGGAAGAAAGATGCAGCTGCGTGGCTCTGTGCAAGCACTATCCTCTACCATTGCTGCAGGTCAGTGTGATTGTGTGCATTACCGAACTTCTCACTGGCAGCTGATCTGGAACAAAGATGAGAAGGGAGAGGGGCCTTCAGTCCATGCCTGCTGTTCTTTGCTGCTGCAGGCTTGCTGTGGGTTTTTGTTCCTGAGAGCGCACCATGCAGAACAGTCACCCACTTCCCACAGAGCCTGGAAATGGCTGTTTGCTCACCTCATACATAGCCCGCCTCTGCCCTCTGGCAGGCTGACCATGATTGCCCTGCTATTCCTGTGTAAATCCCAGCATAAAATCCACCTTCCAATTTCTTTAAGATCCCATCCTCTGCCTCTTAGCAATACTCGTCAGCCATTTCCCAAAGCCAGGCAGCACACTCTGTCCCCGGGATAGCACAAGTGCACAAAGGAATCAGAAACCTAAGCTGCAACCAGTTTTTCAATCCAATGTTTCTTTTATTTCTGTTCAGGTGAATGGAAGTCACGGAGTTAGTACAGTATAATTCCCAAATCAATCCCCTGACTGGGCGCAGGGCCAAGGGGTGTCAGGCTGCAGCGATCCCGATGGCCTTTGGCAACAGTGACCTGACAGCAGGCTCTAAAGTGGGTTTGTTTCTCCTTAGAGAAGAATTGTGCTTTGGGATCTCCCCTCCCACTGTTCCTCATCAGCCTGCTGGGGTATGGCAAGAGTGGGATGGCATCACCAGTGCAGGGCTGAGCTTGCCACCTCCCACCCATGGGGGCTATGCTGGCACAGAGGAGGGGCTGGATCCCTCCTCAGGGAGGGATCCCTTTCCAGAATGCTATGGCAGCCACCTTGCAAGGCACTGCTCTGCTCTGAGAGCATTTTGGCTGAAGCCTGTTGGGTTTTGAAAAGGGACTGCAGCAGATTGCTTGGGGCTTGTTATGTCTGGTTTGCAAATGAGAAGGCATGATGAACCACTTGACCAACCAAGCACCCATGAAACTCAAGTTCAGACTGATCTGACAATTCAATAAATAACTCCTCGCCTTGGAGAAGGTGGGAAACAAAAATGGAAGGAGGAAGGGATGGCTGGAAGAACACTGCCCCCCATTCCCTCCTCCAATGTACACACACACACACAACAAATAAAATAAGGGGTTTAAAAAGTTTTCAGGTGGGTTTGAATTCATCTAGTAAAGGAGGTGTAAAAAACAACCAGCCCACCCCTGGACACTTTTAAAGCATACACAGATGAAGCTGGGTAAAGGTCAGTTGTGACTGTGCCTCTCTCCCCTCTCTCAAGGGTGACACTGGTGGGCAGGAGCACCAGCTTAGTGCCCCTTGCTGGCACTGTCTTGAGCTTTTCTGCCCCTGCCTGGAAAAGCAATGTTCCTCCCTCCCTCCATCCAACGGCAGCAACGGCAGCAGTGTTTAGCAGCAGTGTGGGGTAAGATGTCCTGAGTAGGGCGCGTGAGCTATGTCCTAGCAGCTGTACACCATCCCCTTGGGTCCTCTCAGCCCAGTAACGGAGCTCACCCAGCTCTGGAGCTCAAGGGAGGGGACAGCTCAAAATAAATAGGGCACCAGTTATGGTTTTGGCTGTGGCTCTAGAGCCTTGTGATGTGGGACTGTTTTCCTAACAGTTAAGTTTAGGTCAGTAAAACCCAAAGAATCCTGGCTCTAATGCCAGAGTTTTCTCCCGAAGTTAAAAACAGGACAGAAAGGGGACAAAAGCAGGCAGGCAGGCAGGGAGGGACAGGCAGGCCCAGTCCTTTCCTGGCTGAGGTCGGAGGCACATGGAACTGTCACAGTTAGAGCGGGAGAAGGGACAGGGGAGGGAGCAGTTAGTGCAAGTTTTCCCACAAACACGAAACTCCTTGGCTTGCTTCTCAGTTAATGACAAGAACACGCAATGGGGTAACGTATCCGAAAAGCAAATACGTTTTCTCCTCGCCTCCTTAGCAAGGCTTCACAGAGCGGGAATGGTCATGCTCCTCCACAGCCTTGGGAAAGGGAGTGCTTTGGTCAGAGTCCCTCACTCCAGGCAAAGGACTGGCATCTCTCCGGGCCAGCAGCTCCAGTGCCTGGGGAGGGAGCACGGGGAGAGGCGAGGGGAGAGGAGGGAGACAAGCCCCCTTCCTGGCAGGAATCCCAGCTAGCTGCAGGGAGGCCAGGGCAGTCGGGCAGCACAACCCTCCTGCTGCTGCTGTTCTCCTGCTCTAGCTTTTCTCCTTGGGTGACTTGCTCTTGGAGTCATGCTTGTTGCCCAGCAGCTTAAGCACCTTCATGGGCTTGAATTTGCCCTTCTTCTTGCTCTCGGTCTCTGTCTCCTTGTGAAATTCTGGGGTTGCAAAGGGAGGTTGTTATTGCAGGGTGCTGATGGTTGTACACACACACGCACAACAACAGGGGCAAGATAGCCATGAATGAAAGCCCTCCACTGCATACATACTTCATTCTGTGATAATAGGGGTGCGCAGCACAACTGTGCCCCAAATTTTAACAGCCCTGCAGGAACAGCTCCAGAGTCTACACAAAAGAGATTCTTTCCTGCACAGTTTCATCAATGGCTTGTGCTGCCCTTTGCTGGGGTCAGCAGTGAAAACATCGCTCCAAAGATCTTATCCAATGTTTCTTACCTTTCCTTTTAATCATGGCTTCCAACATTTTATCTTCCTCCTCTTCTCTGAAAGAAAGAATGGGAAAGAGGTCAGCAACTGAGCCCTGAAAACAGCTGCTCTATTGTTTGAGGCTAGAGAACCTCCTACTTCTAACTCATGGAGGGGCAGATCCATCACTGTCTTGTGAGCGTTTGCTAACAGCAGGATAAATCTGATGTGCTGCACATATTGCCCTGTCTTTCTCATACAAAGCATTCAAACAGACAAGGACTGGGAAGCCTGGGAAAGACATCAGCAATAGGGACATCTCAGGACACCCCCACAGGCTGCTCACATGGCACTGAATCAGACAGGCTGTGTTTTTCCCCCTCCCTCAGCCACCCCAGTCCTCACTCACCTCTGGCGGTCCTCATCCAGGCAGTTCACAATGGCATTCCTCTGCTCAATAATGGTCACCAGCTCCTGCATCAGCACCTTCTCCCTCCCTCGGTCCTCATCAGTCCAGTCCTTCTCTATGCAGCCAAACCCCAAGGAACAACAGGCAATTAAATGGCTGAAGGAGCTCTGAAATTCAGAGCTTTGGGGCAGAGATCTCCTAGCATGGTCCCCTGCTATCCTGCCATGTTGCAGGGCCGGTTGGGCTAGCAGTGTTATGTGGGAGAGCACTGCAGGCACCATCCCATGGGGATGAAAGAAGCATGTCCTTGCACAAGCCTGGGACATGCAATGAGATGGGACAGCGGCTCTAGAGGCAGCTGATAGCACTGGCATCCCTACAGATCTGTCACTCTTCACCTGAGGCCCACATAGACAGGGGAGATGATGTCCAGGGGTAAAATGGAGGTTAACTGCATCCAGAGTGATGCTTTACCTGGCTTGTTGAGGAGGCAACGCAGTTCGTACTCCACATCTGATTGCCGCTGCTCCAGATTCTGCTGCTTGAAGCTGCAAGGGAAGGAGTGCTGCCAGGCTCCAGAGAGGCAGAACACCATCCCAGAGCACAGGGTGAGCTTGGAAAGAGCCAATAAGATGGTGATCTTCTCCAACATAGCCAGAGAGTCAAGCAACAGCAAGACCAGCCCTGGCTGCTCAAGGCCTTCCTTGAAGAGATGCTGCAGGGGCTCTGGTGACTTGCAGTGGGTCAGTTCTGACAGTGTTTGGATAGATTTATCTGCTTGCACTCCTCCCCTCCCTTCTCCAGGTAAGGAGGCTGTGTCAGGCTCTCCCCTGGAAGTAGTTTCAGGAGGGCTGAGACAGGGTTCCCTCCAAAACATCTACCTCCCCACACACTTACATGTAGATGAGCTCTGATTCGTGGCGCACTAGCATGTGCTTCTCATGGATGAGCTTGAACCAGTCCACAAGCAGGCTGTCCTCTGGGCTGTCTGCCAAGCAAAAGGACAATTCAGAGCCATCCCCAGCCCTGCAGGATCCCACCACCCTGCAGCAGGCTGGGCTCTGTCCAGCCAGTGGAGGGGCACTAGAGCAAACCTGACCCAAGCCTCTTCCTGAGCCCCTGAGAGACCTTATCTCTTCTCCCACTGCTCCAGCCTCGGGACATCTCCATGTCCAGGGTCTGGCTGTGACCATTCCTTGCACCCAGCACAGCCCCTTCTGCTCTTCCAAACCCAGCATCAGCAGGGAGGGAGTCACAGCTCTGTCTCCTTGGCTGGACAGAGGGCAGTCCAAGGGTCCATCCTGCGCCATACCCACAGACAGCTCACCCTATCCCACATACCATTCTCAGCACTCCGAAGTTTTTCCTCCAAGGCCACCCCACGGTGCTCCAGCTGGTCCAGCTGCTGCTCAATGGCATCCATCTGCCCATAGATGTCTTCCTCAGGGATGTACTGATCTGTCTGCACCTGCCAAACCATAAGGCAGAGACTGCCATTATCACCCACATCCAGTTTCCAGTGGCAACCCAAAGGCTGATCAACACTAACAAGGGCAGGGGGACAAGAGAACATTCCACCTAGGCATGGATTTGAGATCCCCACCCCGCTCTGGATCAAAGGGAGACCATGGTGTTGCCATCAACACCATCCTACCCAGCCACGTGCTGCAACCCTATCCATACATGCATCAGCAGGGTGCATGTACACAGCTATGGCCCTGGGGTATAGCACAAAGCTGGCCTTCTCGCCCTGGTTCCCAAGAACCCTTTTACCTTGCGTTTGATCAGTGGGAAGCCATGACCTGGTGCAGGAGGACGTGCTGGCTTGGATCCCTTAGGAGGTTTCTTTGCAGAGGGGGAGGCAGCAGGCGATGGCTTTCGGTTGAAGGGGTTCTCCTTACAGGATGACTGGAGAGGGGGGGACAAAAGGAGGTAAGTGAGGGTCCAGTAAAGGGAAGGGATACAGCTTCCCAACAGCTGGGACTGAGTGGACAGGGCAGAAGCTCGGATTTGTCCTGCCCCACATCCTCCCAGAGGAGGAACACAGCACTCCACCAGCAGCCGAGCCATGGGGCAAAAACCAGCTGTGCTCCTCTTTGGCATCAGTTCCCCAGCATCTCCCTAACAAGCATGCTGAATTATTTTCCTTCATGGTTCCCCTCCTATTTGCTCTGAACACATGACATCCTGCCTCTTCTCTAGCACATCAGGCAGGCAGAGTAAGAGCAGAGCCACCATTTAGCAAGCACATGCCTGAGGCTTGCTTTCAGGGCATCACAAACCAAGCCTACCAAAGGGGCAAGCCTGGACTCATGATCCCCACTGGGTGATGGATGGGGAAGAAAAGCCCCCTGACCTGGATGAGAGGAAGGTCACCATCTCACCTTCAGCTGCGGCTTGGGTGAGGCAGGTGTCTTAGGGCTTCCAACACCCCCATCTGAAGCCAAGAGGATGGGTGTAGGGCTAGCCCCGGCTGGGGGCTTTGGGGGCTGCCGGCTGGGGCTGGTCTTTAAGCTGCTGGTGGAGACGCTCCTGCTGGCATGCAGGGTGCCGGGCTGCACCTCCCCGCTGATGCTGGCCAGCTCGCTGGAGAAGGAGAGGGAGGAGTTGGGGGAGACGCTGGCTGGGACAGCAGGGCTCTCGCTGGAGGAGACGCTGGCCAGCGGCGTGTCAGTGCTAGAGGTCTTGGTGGCCGTCGGCATGTGGACAGTGGGCTCGGAGGAACTTTTGGGCACCAAGGCCTCATCGGTGTCACCCAGCACCTTGGCTGAACTTTCGGAGTTGATGCTTTCAAGGCTGAGGGCTGGAGAGGGGGTGGAGGATGATGGCTCAGAATGTGACAGCCTGGAGATGGGGTGATGGGCTGCAAAGCAAAGGGAGAGCTCAGGGCGGAACAGGGGGGGAGGCAGGAGAGGAGGGTGGTATGTACTGGAGTGCAAAGGGAACCAATGCCTGTCTTCAGAGAAGACAGAAGGGACGTTCCAGCACAAAGGTCTTGTCTGCAAATGAGGTGTTCCAGTGGGTAGAGAGCACACGGCTAACACAAGTCCCAGCACAACCATCACTGCATAAAAGCCTGACCTGCCAGGGTGATGCAGAGGTGCCTGGGAAAGGAGGAGTCTCCAAGAGACTGCACAGGGGGCTGTGGAGGAGGCATAAGGGAGCAGGGGGAAGCTCACCTAGTGGGGAAGCACTGGGAGCTCGTGGAGCTGGCCGCTTTTTCATCTTTGGGCTGCTGGTGGGAGTGATGCCATACCAGGGGTGGAGAGGCCTGGCAGCAGCCTCGCTCTGTTCCTGCTCAGGCATGCTCTTTTGGGTGGCAGCGCTCTCCTCTTCTTCCTCATCATCCTCCTCAAAGGGGTTGTACGGTTTGGGCTCTATGGCATCAGGCCTGCTCTCCTCACTCCTGGCTTTCCCCACCTCCTCCCCATCCTCCTCCTCTGGAGTCCTACCCGGGGTCTCATGGCTGCTGCCTGGGGGAGGAGGGGGAGCTGGCTTCTTCTTGGGCTCTGCCTGCACCAAGGCCATCCATGGTGGGTCCTTGGCTCTCGCAGCAGCTCCAGCACTGGCAGAAGAGAAAGAGAGATTAAGGTGGCAAGAAGCAGAGGCAAGCTGGGATGGCGAGGCACAGGACAGGGACTTAGCCCTCGGGGGAAATGATGGCTGGAGCAGGATGTCTCCCATGCAGAAGCAGCTTTCTTGTCCAAGGCTGGCTCTAGTCTTCCCCAGACACAAAGGGTCTCATTCTCTCCAGGGTAGCCTATGGGCCTGAAGGAAGTACAGTTTGCCTGACTTGTCTGCTGGGCCCGGTGTTTTGGTTTCCAAACAGCAGCCTCTGAGGCTGAGCTTTATGGGCACAGTTGTTCTCCCCAACATTGTTCCTACACTCAATTCTGCTGCCCAGGCTGTGGATGGAGTGGGAGTTGAGATCAGGCACCTTCCCTCTGTGGTCATGCACCCCTCCTACATTTCAGAGGCTGTTTGTCACCTTATCGTCTGAGCATCCCAGGGATGGACTTCTCTTTGCTAACTCCCATGGCTAGAAGCACTGCTGCTCCTCTGGGTAGGCACAGCCCACAGCAAGCCCACACCATGGCTCAGTGAATCACTGCTCATCCGGAAAGCTGTCATCACTTGCCATGTGCACCAGCTCCTTGGCTGTTGCAAATGTGGGTGCTTGCGCAACCTCTGTCCCAAGAGCAGGCAGGAAGAAGCCAGCACCAGTGTGCTCCTGGGTGAGAGACCAGGAGGTGTAAAGGCTGCAGCCAGGCACTCACAACATCCCTGCATCGGACCTTTCCTGTGACAAACCCTCCAAAGGGCAGAAAAGTGCCCCCTTCTCAGCACCCACAAGCAGGACCATTTAAGAAGGCCCTTGGCAGCCTGCATGTGCCATAGAAACATCTTTCTGAAGGTCCAAACTCTCTACAAACCCTAAGAGACAGCAACTCTGGGAGGTATGCACAAGCACGGACAGCCTGACAGGGAAAGGACCTGATCATAGCCTACGTCCTCATAAAAGCAGGGGCTGATAGAGGTGGGAGAGGGGACCACAGCTGAGGTGTCCCTGTAGCCCCAACTTGCTACAGGGTTTTTGCATGTCGTCTGAGAACAGAAGGACGTACCGATCAGAGGAGCAGGGTCTCCCTCGGGGTTTTGGGACAGGGGGGCTGGGTTCAGGTACCCTACCTAGAAAGACACAGGGTCAGACTGTCACAACACCAAAAGGACATGAAGAGGTAAAAATCAATGAAGCACCTCTTACACATCTCCCCACGGGAGATTCCCACTCTCTGAAGAACTCCTGGTGCTTCTCCCACCATCGGTGCAGTCAGTCAAGTTAACCCCAAACATCCCCTTTGCCTTTTTCTCTCCAACCTATCCCAGGAACTGCACCTGGAGAATTGACATGCCCCTCTGTTCCCATACCTGCAAACTGCCCGAGGACTGCCACCTCCCCTCCACACTGGCAGCACCCCTGGACAAACATAAAAGAGCAGGCAGCCAAGAAATCTAGCATGCTCTCCCCACTATGGGGATGGCTGACAATCAAAGGCCTGGTGTCTAAGCCTGAGATTCATGTGGAGGCAAAAAGGTGTCAGGCTGCAGAGGAGTGAAACTCATCACACCTCAGCTGTTAGAGAGGTGAAGGTAACTCCTGCCACCACTGTGCTCTTACCATTCACCATGCCAGGCACACACTCGCTGCCCTCGCTCTGCAGAGTGGACCTGGGCCGAGGGACAGGGTGAGAGGTAGGGGAGAGGGCTGAGGCATCGGTGCTCCTCCTTGGGGCAGGGGTGGGCCGTGTGTCTCTGAGCCGTCCTTCCAGTGAGCTGGCTTTGTCCTGGGGGAGCGCTGTGGGCTTGCTGGGAAGGGGAGGTCTGGGCGGAGTTTGGGAGACGTGAGCAGGGGGCATCACTGCCTCCGCTTTGCCTGGTGTGCTGTGCTCCGCTGGGCTAGCTAGCCCCTCTGCAGGCACATGGGTCTCCGCCGTGCTCTCCAGGGAGTCACCATCACTCTTCCCCTCCTCTGCTCCTGTGGGGAAGCCATCCTCACCCGCACTGCTAGCCCCAGTTTCAGTTCTTAGCTCTGGCGACTGCCGGTCTGGGCTGGGCCTCCTCTCCACCTTCCCGCTCATGGCCAATTTACCACGATGCTGCGTGCAAACAAAAGTCCCTGCCTCTGACCCGGGCTTGTATGAGCCAGGGAGCAGCGTGCTGGAGCACTCCTTACACCTGCAATGAGAAGAGAGAGCCCCATGAGATGGGAGGCACCATCCTGTTCCTCAGGGAAGGCAATGCTCCTGGGCTGTGAAGTACTAAATCCTAGTGCAGTCTTGAGGAAGTCATTCAGGAAAGGAGAGGAACAGAGAAATGACCCCATGACACTGTATGAACCCATGGGGAGTTCTCAACTCAAATATTGTGCGCATTTGGGTTCCTCCTTTAACTCAGGAAGGACCGAATAGATGTGGAAGGGCAGCAGTTGGTGCTGAACTTGGAGACAGAACTACAAGATCACATGTGGCCCATAAGGGGGACAGGGATTAATCATTCGTGAAACAGGGAGTATCAACTGGAATTATGGAGCAGCTGGCTCAGAACCAACACAGGCTGGCTACGGGGCTGCCTTGTGGTGGGCAAGGGTCCTGGCTTGGTCTCACATTCACCATGCTGACCATGGACCCTACCACGGTTACAGCATTTGGCTGGAAGGATAAGGAAATAATGCAGTAGGGCTGTTCTTACACTCTGCCTTGCCTGTTGAAACCAGGCTAAATAGCTTCCTGTCCTTCACTGTCTGCCACACCTCCTCGGATCATCCACTCTTTCCCTGCTGAGCCTTTGAATCCTTCTGAATTAAACCCTCCAGGCACAAGTGTAATACCCAGTGCTGGCAACCAAGTCAGCCCTTTTCCACCTGGGAATGAAGGTGGATAACATCCATAAAAGAGAGCCAAGGGTAAGGGGCTGATCAAGCACTCCCATGAAAACCAAGCTTGTTCCTTCTTGGCGGAATACCTGCTGTTTGCAGCACGTGGCTACATTTCAAGCAGGTAATTTTGGTGAGGAATTCTGCTCAGGGTGCCCAGTTGACAGGGATTTCCTTTGACATCTAGAGCAGAAATGTGAGGACACAGGAGCTGTAGAGAAAAGGGGTATGATGAAATGAAGAGGTGGCAAGTTCAGACAAGGGCAGAAAGAGGTTTGTTCTTGTTTTTATCTCTGTCAACCCACAGAAAACACTGCCACAGGACATTTCCAACCAAGCAGCACCCATGAATGAGCAGGGGTGGGGATGTGTGTGTGGAATAAGAAGATCAGAAAAGCACAGAGAGGCAAAACACAAGGATCTTGCTGCTCAGTCTGAAGGGCCATGAGCTGTGCAAGGCAGAGGGGACACCTCTCCTATTCTTGACCATGAGTGATTTGCACCTGCAAAGCTCCTGCTTTTGCCCCAGATGCAGATGGAAAGCTTGATGGGCCCAGCTCAGCTCCCCTCCTTCAACATTGTTTCTATGACACATCTCTGGATGGCTTAGGCAGGTGAATGAGGCCTCCTGTATCTTCCCCGTAGTTCAGTATTTCTGTCCTCACATGCCAGCTGCCCACTTACCAATTCACATCCCATGGCCCACGTAAGAGATCTCATCCCTTCATCATCAGAGCAGGGAAAGCAAAGTGAAATGACTTCACGGGTGCTACAGGTAAGGACCTGCACCTAGGGAGTAACCACAGAGCTGCTGACGCCCAATCCCTCATTCCTCAGTTTGGTAACAAACTGCAGTTCCCCAGATGCTCCTCTGAGTGCTCAGCACCACCCCAGGCAGCGTGGGAGCCTGTCTATCCAGTTGAGGATATGGAGTGTAGGTAGAAGGAGGCCCTAGCTTAGACCTCACTGGAAAGTGGTGGTGGGAGGCAGGTGGTAAAGAGGCAGAGCATCCTGGTTTATGAAAGTGGGAGAAGCACCAGGGGCTGGGATCTCAAGTCACTGAAGTGGGAAAGTGCAAGAGAGCAGGGGAGACAAGCAGCACATAGCTGGATACAAGGGCCCACTCAGACCACTGGGACAGGGGGCTGGCAGGCAAAAAGACCCTCTCTAGTACCTCATGCACTGAGGTACTCTAGTACTCTCATGCACTGTTTTTGATGCTCCATGTTACCCAAGGACACAGACAAACAAAAAGACAGGGTGGCCACAGACCCCCAGTGTGCTGAGGAGAGTGTCCAACCCCTCCAGGCCTGGTCACAACATACCTAAAGCACTGGCGGTGGTAGAGCTTGCCCTCAGCCAGGTAGCGCTGGACCAGATGGACGTGCTGCTGGCAGGCTGCGCAGGTACTGCTGAGTGTGGTGCGCTGGGACCGTTCCAGCGGGTCCAAGGGACCATCGTCCTGAGACACACAATGCACGGGGAGATCAGGATGGGAGCCACAAGCTGCTCCCCAGCCCACTACTCCACCAGAACAGCTGTTCCTATACAAGGCCATTGCTGTGTGTTTGTGGCACAGTTCAGGGTCTGACCTCAGGGTCTGACAACGCAAAGAACAGCTGCCCCCAAATCCAGGCACACGCAGGCTGCCTCTTCCCAAATTAGAGGAGGCCACTCCAAAAAGTGCCTTGCCCCTATCTAGGGCTAAAGGACTGCGGAAGGGACCAATCTAAGCCCCAGGTGGCAGCAGGAACGTGCAAGAGGAAGCCCTTCTTTTCGGAAAATGTGCCATCCCAGACACCTGCTAAAACCTGAAATAAAGGGCCAAGAAAGAAAAAGCCATCTTTTCTGCTCTTCTAATCCCAAATTCCTGCTCTTTACTCATCTACAGCATCATCAACCCATAGGAAGAAGGGTACTTGTGCCCCGGAGTGGCTCAAGGCAATCTGGCACCAATCTGCCCAACCTTTTGACTGCCATGGATTTCAGTCCATTGATTTCTAGAGAGAAATCACTCTCTCAGCTGGGTCCTTCAAGGAACCAAAAACCCAAACACCCCTCCCACCCCAAATACACAGCCCCTACAAAGATCGATCCCACTGCGACAGGCTCTCATCTCCTCATCCGCACAGCAGGGAGCACCACTGCCTCAGGCTGGTTTTGAATCAAGAAATTAGGTACCTGTGGTGCTGGGGGACTCTCAACTGCAGCCACGGACTTCTTGTGGGACAGCAGAGGAGGAGAGGAGTCAGCAGCTGGGCGCTTCATAGGCGGAGGAACGCTGGCTGGAGGCAGAAGGCAAAGGAGGATCAGGCACGGAGAGGAGCAGTGACTCACACCGCCCATGGCAGGGAAGGGGAGGGGGAAAGAAAAATATCATCGAGCCTTGTGACATAGGACAGGACTTGCCACTCCCAGCACTTCAGAGCCTATTCTAGGTGGAAGAGACAAACACAATCTAATAATGGGTCAGCTGTGAGGCTGCCAGAGAGGCTGGCCCTGCTGTAGATCCCCTTCTGTGGACCAGGGATACCAGCCTCTCACTGCGATTTTATTTACATCAAATGCTGCTTGGCTTCCTCATAACCAACTCCCTAAGCAACGCTTAAAGCCCAGAGCATCTCGGGTAGCTGCTGCTGTGTTGTTGTGACTCAATGGGCCCCAGGGCTTCCAGGCTGTCAGCACGGCTGCAAGCATCTCCTGCCCATCAGGGCTGGCACTCACACACCAGTCCCCCCCCGGCCTTGGCTGGAGGCCAGCATCCCTGAAGAAGTACATATGCATGGAAGAGATTTATCTGATGCTGTGGCTCAAAAGCAGAGCAGAGGAGACCTGAAGCCCTCATCTCCACCCAGGAGGGTTGCCCTGGAAGAGGTGTCTGAGAGCAAGACTTAAATCAGTTTGCAGTTGCAAGAGCAGATCAGCTAATCTGACACACTCAACCCTGGTTCCCCTCCCTCTGTCCTCTGGTCCTTTCACACTTACAGATGTGATAAAATTTGGCTGCAGTAGGCGGGTTGCCTATCAAGCCTTCTCTCATTTTAATGGGTTAAGGCAGATCACAAAGGGGTCTGATGAGCATCACAGGCAGTGACCCAACCCAGTGGATTGCAGGGGGTGGATTAACCAGGCATTCCTCCTTCCACAGCCTGAGCTGTTAAATCACTCCCCAGCTCTTGTGAAATCTCACCCCACTCTACTCCCTGTTCTGGGCTTTCCTCACTGGCACCAGCAAGATCCACGAGAGGCAGGTACTCTCAAACTCACAAACACACACAGCTCCCATTTGCCATAGCAAGGAGGAAGCACAATGTAATACTAGGTTTCCTGTACTCAAGCAGGGGCAAACTGGAAGCCAGAGGGGTAGGAGGACACTCACCTTGGCTGGGGTTGTTGAAATGGTTGTAATACTGAGACACGTAAGTCATGATGCTGAGGCAGTCAGGGACTTTCATGGAGACCATGTCATTGGGATCTAGCAGGGCTGGGATGCCCAGCTCCCGCTCTGCCAATTCAAAGGCCTGCAGAAGCAGCAGAGAGAGGCATTAAGGAGAGAAAAACTGATGCTCTCTGAAAAATAACAGAGAAATCAAATTGTAAGGGCCCTAGGAAGGTTAAGTAATAAGTCTATGACATCCCTCAGGGACCAAGAATCCCAGACATGCTGCTTGATTGGAAAGGGGGCAACAGAAGCAAGGGAGTAAGCTGCTGCAGCTGCCCTTTCTTGCAAGGCATTTCAGCTGCCTGTGCCCCTGCAATGCCCACCTGAAGGGTCCTGGCATTTGGCTGCTGCATTGAGACAGGGAGGGTAAATTTCAGGAAGTCTCAGTTTTCACTGGAAAAAATGCCAAACCAGTATTTCTTCAACCCATGAAAGTGGCATGCCACCAGTGCCCTCATGAAAGACCCCAGCAGAGCCTTGGCTGGCACTATGAAGGGCTGGCAGATACTTGCAGTGACACAGCCAAACACCAGCTCTACTGAGGAGTGTCCCCAGCCATTCAAATGCTCACCCCACAAAAGCACTGACTCTGCCCATCCTTTCATGCTCTGGGGTGCTACATCTTTCCCTTTCCCTCTCACAGTTAACACAGCCACTCCGGCTCAACAGCCAGCAGCCTGCTGCTTGCCCAGCTTGAAGGGCTACTTCAGGAATTTTCTATGTCTCAGCAAGTAGAAATGACAAGGACATTGTGATAAGAAGCACACAGCTCCTACAAGTGCATACATGGGTACTTGAAAGGAAGGTGTGAAGGAGGAAAATAGCTGTTTGAGAGCTCTCCGCTTAGCGGTGCATGGATAACTGGCTGTATGCTGGCCATCCTGCTGTTGTGCCAAGGGCAGTATATCCACACTGATGTCCAAGGAGGAGGATATGTGAGACTATGGCAGGGATTGAAGAGAAAGCAAGGCAGGAGGGGATGAGAGAGGTGTGGGCACTGAATTGTGAGGTACCAGGTGCAGCGTGTGCATAAAGACTGAAGGTGCCTGGTCTCTGGGGCACAGGGTGCTATGCAGGGTTTGGGATCTAAAGAAAAGAAACAGAAATAAATGAAAATGGGTATTTGCGTGAACTGGGGATACAAAATGTCCCCTATGGACAGCCAGCTATGCTCAGTCTGGCTTTAAGCTGGTTCTCTGGACTAAAAGCCTTGCTGAACATGAGAATGCAAGCAGCAAGGAGAGACCCCAGCTTAGGGGTTACTAACAGGACAAGAAACCCATTGTGTGGCTCCTGAATGGGAAAAGATTGCTGCTAATGGCTGAGAGGGGCCAACTGGTCTAGGAAAGGCCACGGCCAAGACACAACTGGAGAGTCCTAATCCTAAAACCTCAGATGACCTAGCTCAATTCCTCTTGGGAAGGTGATGGCCCAAGTCTCTCCATGGACTATCAGATGGAGCCTGCAGCAATCAGATTTTTCAGCAAAAAACAACAACAACCAAACAAGGCTACCGCTAGCCCTCGGAGCTGGGCATCTCCCCATTCCCCACTGCCTGCTTGTGCTCTTGGCTCTAGCTGTCCCAACCAGGAGGGGAACATTGCAGACCAGCATAGGTCCAGCATGACCTTCCCCTCTGTTTACACCTGGAGTAAAACTAACTTCCTGCTTCCATTGCCTGCAAGTCTGGAACAGCTGATGTCAAGAAGATGTTGCACCATTTAAGCTTCACCTGAGGTGTTGTCTTGGCAACTATCAGGATAACCGTCTTATCTTCTCTGCAGTACAGGCTGGAAGCTGATGTTTCACATTCCCTTGTGTTTCCACAGAAGCTCTTGCCTGTTACTTCACATACAGATTTTTTTTCCTTACACCCTCACCACTGTCACAAAGTCCTCCCACACTCCATGACCTCCATCAAGTCATTCTCATGTCCCTTCCTCCTTCCATGAACTGCATAACAGGGACTTACCAAGCGGTTATTCTCATAGACATCATCCTTGGAGAGAGAATCGAAGTCTCTGAAATGAGAAAGCACAAAAAAGTCACATGAGATGCAGAGGAAAAGGGCTCCAATGCCAACCACACACAGGTTCTCTGGACAGCCAACCTTACAACTCAACATGTAAGACCCTAGATAAACAAAACCCTGGCAAAGCACATCTTTGGGTTGTAAAGGGATAAAGAAACCAAAGGGAAATTGCAATTAAAAAACAGAAAGCAAGTCCCAAATGGGTGGTGACCAGGAAATTAAAATGTCATTCTGGTCTCTCTTTACCCACTTGCGATTAAAGCTGCAGAAATACCAGGGCCACATTCCGATGAGCACCAGGCACCGCTGCAGTGAAGGGTGCACGGCATCACCCCAAACTTGCCCCTCCAAGGCCTCAGGCACAACAGCAGGAGAAGGATGGGGAAGCAGATTCCCCCACCTCAAGACAAAGAGTTGCCTGTGCTAGATCTCTCCCTCCTACAAGGCTCCTTAGATAAACCTCCCTGCACTACCTTAGGGGGTTTGAGGTCAGCCCAGGATTTGGGGTGACACAAGAGGTCTTCAGCTGTGCTCTGTCCTCGCTTGCTCCCCAACACTCTTAGTACATGGCAAACTGCCTGTGGCCACAGCCTTTTCAGCAAGGCAGCTTGGGGTTCCACAGAGAGGAGCCCCAGAAGTTCCCAACCCGGGCACGTTGTGGCATCACTTCAGCCCCTGGATGTCTTCAGGGGATCATATCAGCCTGGCCACGGAGATTGATCAGCTGCCTTCATCAGAGGAGCAAAGGGAAGCAGGTTAAAGCAATCTGCAGGTTTTCAACAGAGGGGGAGAAATACAGGAAGGAGTTAGTTATGCCTTCTGCATGTGTGCGTGGGTATAATGTGTGAAAACAGCATCATGCTAAACTGATTACAGCCCCTTCCTGCCAAGGATCTCAGCTTTGTTACCAAAAAAACCTCCTCATGCAGCAGCTTGGTGTGACTGCAAACTGGATGCACAGAGGAGGACATAGCCCTAAGAGGTTTTGGGTCAGGCAAAGCCACCCCAATGGCCCAGAGAGACATGCAAAAGACAGACTGATGCAGAGGGACGATTCAGATTCAAGGTGGGGAATGTATCCCTCACCCCAACTGTGGTGAGCAGGAACTGCGTGAGACAATGAATCTTCATCCATGTACTCGCAGGGAAGGGCTGCGGGAGCCTCTCTTGCTCCATCCCCCTTTGGATTTTACTGCCTTTTCCTGTAACAGCAATTCAGCGCGCCCCGGCTCCGCACTGCAGGGCAATCAGCCTCTTCTTGAAGCCCCTCATGTGCCTTTCCCAGCACTGCAGAGGAAGCCCAGGATGAGCTCAGGAAGATTTCCCAGCTGCCTGCACCACCATAAAACTACACTTCCTCCGTTCAAAGAGGCTGCTGGCGCAGTTTCCTCCCAGACAGATGAAACTGCAGCCGCTTGCTGCTGCGGGAGCAGATGCAGTGGACAGGCAGAAGATGGGCTGGATGTTCAACTCTGTGTCAAGCGCCCTTCTGACAGCTCATGCAAATGCATGCACAGAACACAGCCTCTTCAACATACCACAACTTTTTCCTCTCTACACACTGGTGAGAAAAGGCTTCAAGCTGCAGCCTTTGCTTTGATGTTAAAACTACTGCCTTCTTTATATTTATGACTAGTTTCCACTGGGAGAGGTTTTTTCCCTAAGTCATTTTTTATTCCCTAGAGAACTCCTTTAACCTTGCTGCATTTTTTTGTATGCTGTTGGTTTGGTTGTGGGTTGTTTTTTTTTACCTTTTAAAGAAAATACCAGGTTGGGAACACAGGAGAAGCGATGACAGCTAAGTTATATATCAACTGCCTTCTAAACATTCATGACCTTCATTTGGAATACCCTCATTTTCAGCACATGGGAGTGATACAGCTGGAAGCTTGAATACTCCTTGGTGGCCTGGGCTGAGAGAGTATTTTTTGACAGATGAAACATCATGTCCGTTTCACTCTGCCCAGCAAACTAAAGCTGTTTTAGTAAACCAAAGCAATTCTGCCTGGGAAAGCAGATGCCAGCAGAGAGGACGTGAAGCTCAAAAGGTAATGGAGGGGGGGCTACCAAGCAGCAAGGGAATAAAGTTTTCCACTAACGTAGGATTGCAGGCTCTCAGCTTTTACCCAAGACGCTGAAGTCCATCAGTATAAGCCCTGAGGCATCACAGCGTATTCAGTTCCTCTCTGCTGCATTTCCCAGCTCCCGCTCCAAACAAGCCAAGCAGGACTGCACTGATCTCCACCACTCCTGATATGAACACTCCCTCATGGTGCTCTGTTGCGTGACATCCCTGCGGCTCTGGGTATGCCCCCTGTACTGACATGCAAGGAGCATGGCTTCTCAGGCAGGGGGGAAAGTCACTCCAGATGTACCCCTCCCCTCCACATGTGGATGTATCACATTATTTCCTTGCCCTGATCTCAGCAGCCTTTCATCCAGCCCCGCTCACGCTCCTCTCCTGACAACATACCAGTCCAAGGGATTAGATGTAAGAATAGACAAGAATCTGGCTGTCCCAGTTAAACAACTGTCTTGACTCAGCAAAGCCCAGCATCGTAGCATATCCTGGAGTAATATTTCCACGCAAATAACATCCCAAGCTTTTACCTAATTAGATACATGCAGAGCCACTAAGCACTCTGGGGTTTCGGGCAGCTGCCAGTGAGCACAGCAGACCCAGGGAAGGGGGAAGGGTACAGCTAAAACCAGAGCTAATTCCTGGATTCCTCAAATATAAATAATAACGGCAGTGCTGCATAATAGGACCTTCAGCTTTCCAGCTCTTGCAGGGAAACGCAGGCAGTACTTGGGAAGGAACAAATGAGATTTGTGATCCAGCCTGTAACCGAACCCACAGCTCTCATATCTTTTCCTCAAGTCTGCATCTCTTTCAGCACTTGAAAGGCACATGCCATGTTCTCTCAGACTCTCACCCCTGAATGCCAAGAACATTCCCTGAGCTTTGGGGAGGCGGCGCTGCTTGGGACGCTGAAAGATGATTTCTGCCTCACTAAGCTGCAGTAAATGCCTTGTAAACACTCATTTAATGCTTCAGATTTCTGGAGCACTGAGCAAACAAACATTAATCCCCACAGTCCACTATCAGGTTGGCCTGGATGCTCCCAGCTCAACTGACAAGGGAAAAAGAAGAGATTAAATGTCTCGCCTTGAGATCACACAGCCAGCAGTGCAGCCAGAGGATAAATCCAGGTTTCCCATTTCCCTGATTAGAACAGTGACACAGTGAATTCAAGTGAGGTGTGTACAGGAGCAGAGCTCGACTTTCAGCTTCATGGTTCAACACACAGGGAACACACCTCATCCATGGTGGTCAGTTCAAGACATCTTTAGCTGGATTCAGTAGACACTGAGCACATCCAGTCTACTTCTTTCAAAGAATTCCCAAATGCCCTAGTGTTTCCAAGAGCTCTGCAGGAGCTGCTCTGAAGCTCACCAGGAGAGCATCCCTCTGATACCAGATGCTTTACCCCAAGATGACTGTATTCAAATCAAGGGTCACACAGAAAATTGTCCTCAGCCTCACTTACCCACATAGCCTTCCACAACAGCCTCTTCCCCAGTGTGTCACATACCAGCACAGCCAAACGGGGGCACCTGGACAGGGTCAGACAACCGGGACACACCAACAGCCACCACAGCAGCAAAAGAAAGCCTGGAGGATCAGGGTGCCAGAGCAATGGTGCCACACAGGTAGAGGAAAGAGCTCCAGCTCAGCTCCTGTGTGGATATAAGCTGCTCCCCTCTGCAACCCAAGGGAAAGCCAGCAGGAAGCAGGAAGGCTGAAGTTCTGTACTCAGCTGCTTTGGGGAGCAGCATGGCCACCTCACATGGGCCAGAGGAAGACCACACAGGTCAGAAGTGCACTCACAGACCCCTGCCAAGTGCTATTACTGGGCTGACTGAAAGCACTTTAGAAGAAAAGAAGGGCAATCACTTTTCCTCTGCAGCCAGATTTACTGCCTCTGATCTGATCTACCCACTTCCAAATTGGGACAGGCTGAAGAAGCTGGAATCAGATGAAATGATGCTGCTCTCCTGCTCACCCTCTGAAAATTCCTCGACAGCGTGCCATGTCCTTGTAAGGTCCTGGGCTTTGTCTCTACAATGTAACAGAGGACCTGTGAAGTCAGGACATCAGTTAGGACATGTGCCAGGAGCAGATTAAAGCCCACTGACAACTTAAGAGCAGTGGCTGCTGCCTAATGGGATGGTAAATATGATTAATGTGAAAGCATCAGGTGGTTTTAGTGGTGTTTATTGTAAGCTTTCGCTGAAAAGCTTTTCACTTCCCAGTTACTGTGCCACTTACATTAAGGAAATTCAGAAACACAGTAATTGTAAGTGCTCCTGTCCTTAATTTGCCTCTTCCCCTCCAACAGCTGGTCAAAGCAAGCCCCAACCCAGGAGCTGCTGGGACACAAGGGCATGCAGCTCCCTCAAGATCCAGAGTGATGCAAAGCCATCATACAGTTCAGCTCTTGGTGGTTCCTGAATGCCTCACTGAGGGTTTTGTGGCAGCCACCTGTAACACAGCAGTTTGGTTCCTAGCCTACCTGTTCAGTTTCTGCTTGTAAGAAGACAGGCTGGTTTCACCCTCTCACAGACACTGCAGCTCCTCAGCAGAGTCACTGTCAACCCTCTGCCTGTGAGAGGTTGCTGCTGTGACAAAAGGCCATCCCCGGGGTCAACTCAGAGAGAAGGATTTGGTCAGTTCGGGCAACCTCAGAGGAAGAGCCAGCAGTCCTGGAGCAGGACGTGACAGGGGACACACTCCCAGCCTTTGCTGACAGGTGAGGAGTGCGTGCACGCTGGAGGCAAGGCAAAGTGGAGCAATGCCTACCTGCATTGCAAGGGCTACCAAAGACTGGAGCAGACAGGAGGCGGGTCCCCAGCAGCGCTGGGCCAGGCACGGTTATGGCAGCAGGTCGGGGTAGATTCCTTCCAGCAGCTCAGCCAGTTTCTCCAGCCTGACACCATGCCCTCAAGCAATCCCAAACGCACCAGCTGCCTCCTGAAACTCACATTCCCCCTCAGAGCCACCCTTCGAAAGGGGGACTGATGGAGGAAACTCAACTCGGAGCCATTTGCTGGGGGAGGCTAGCAAGGCTCGATATCCCTGCTGGCATTTGCTACCTCCAGCTTTCACTGCGGTACCCACAGAAAACAAGCTGGAAGGGAATGCAAGAAGCAACCTGGTCCAGGGCTCTGCATGTTTCAGAGTGACTGCCTAAGGCAGCTGGGAATATCCCTACGCCAGGCAAGCCTCTGGTCCTTGGGAAGTGGGAATGCCCACCTCTCACAGGGGCACTCAGCTGCAGGCACCGCTCCCAGCTGGGTGCATGGACCTAGCCCACCTCCGCACTCTCCCCAGCCTTAAGCTACACGACTCTGCTAACCCTGACCTTGACGGGTCTGTGAGACCAGGTCAGCGAGTCGCTCTCAGAAGCACAGCACGCTTCATCCCGGTACCAACTGACTTCGGGAAGCAACGGAGACCTGCTGCGCTCCCTGCCCCTGACCCCCCACATCCATGCACATGGAGCCTCAGTCCCTCCCTGCCAGATAGCCTGGAGCCACTTCCACCGGCGCCTCCGCCTCCCCAGCTCCCTGCCCAGGGAGCCCCGACCCAGCTCCTCCAGCCCCACCTCTCCTCCAGCCACCAAAGACCGCGGGCCGGAGCCGGGCCCCGCGGCACCACGTCCGTGGCCAGGCCGGTGCGGCGCGGCCTGCACCGCGGCCGCTGCACACTCACAGGAGGTCGGGCCGGTGCCGGTGCAGGATGGCGCAGAAGGCCAGGCCGTCGCGGAAGGAGGAGCTGAGGTCGCGGATGTCCACGCCGCGGTACCCCTCGCACTGCCGGCGGCACCAAGCTTGCAGGGCGCCCCGCGGGCCCGACATGGGGGCGGCCGCTACCACTGCCGCCGCCGCCGCCACCGGGAGCACAGGGGCGGGGCCGGTGGGCGGTACTTGACCGGGTGGGCGGGGCTTGTCGATGGGGGCGGGATCTGGAGTCCTGGGGCACGTGGCGGCCGGTGCCCACTCCTGTTCCCGGTGCCTGCCCCCATCCACCGGGAAGGGAGGAGCTCTGCGGGCTCTCCCCTGAGAGGAGGGAAGGGCTGGGAAAGGAGTGCTAGAGTTAGAGGGGAGAAACATGGGAGGGAAGGGGATGGAGCGGTCCCCCAGGAAGGGGGAATCCCAGGGTAATTCCTGCTTCCAAGTTAGGGCAGGAGGCTGGGCAGAGGTATTCGCTCCACTGCTCTTCCCAGCTCAGGGAAGGCTCAGATAAAAGCCCTGAACAAAAGTTGCAGCCTGTATTTTTCCACACAGTCCCTGAGGATTCCAAGAGGGAACTGAAAACAGTTGGGACTGAATTCAAGCTTAACTTCAGCTAAAGAACAAAAGCACCAGGCAACCTCATTTCTGGATCTTCTTCGGGCTCATCCATAAGGCTACTCCAGGAGCAAGCAGCCCTAGAGACACAAGGCACACCAGCAGAGGACATGGAAACATAAGGCAGCAGAGTACGGGTGGGGTGTAGGTGACTCCCAGGGTAGGCTCCGTGCCAGGAAGGGCTTTGAAGATGGGGATACTTGGAGTTGCCAGCAGCACTTCACAGGAAGCCCTGAAGAAGTAGAGGAAGAGCGCGATACAATCTCAGGAACCCACGACATGGAGGAGATGGATTGTCCCAGGATCTGGCTTGCACGCTCAGTGTGATGGTCTGACAAGGGCAGGGGGAAGCATGCTATTAAACTTCATTTTGCTGCACACTGTGTTTTTTAGGCAAAGGTGGGCAATGGCTACCTCTGAAAGACCAATCCGTCACACTGGTGTTGAGCTTACTGCTCCAGCGCCAAGTCAGCAAGAGTGCCCTTTCTGCATTTATTCATTTTTAATGGGATGTGTATTCCTTCTCCAGTCAGACCTCACACTTAGCACTCCCTTTCCTCTATTGCACTGTTACATTCTATTGCCCTATTGCCCCATGGCCCCAGAGCTTTAACAAGGGAAAACCAAATTCTGTCTGAATGGCTTCCGCAGCCTCCCCCTTCAGTGCCCAAAATAAGCTGTGGTGTAAATCACAAGAAAAACTACTATGTAGGGAAAAAGGAAATGAAGCATTGTCTTGGGTTTGTAATGACCAAGCTGGCTGCTCAGCGTCCCCCAGACCTGCCTGACAGCATCTTCCTGATGTATCTTAAGGGAGAGCTGGATCAGGGATGTTTTCTTCACTGTCTTTTCCAGGGTACATAATCATACTCACCCCCTTCACAACTATAGGTCAGACACAGAGCAGATAACCCTGTGCTGTGGTTCCCTCTGATAAAAACTGTTTTGACCAGAACCTCCTGAGAACGTTTCCACTAACCAAACCCTACTGCTGCAGCAAGGCTGCAGCATGCCTGCCCAGCAGTGATGGGTCTCTATTGATGCTACTGAACACCCTGCACTCCTTGAGCTTCAAGCAGTGCCAGGCACCACAGCTCGCACAGCCCATCTTTCTGCTCCACGAGGGAGCTGCAAGCTCCTCCTGGCTCCGTTCCACCAAGTGCCAGCCTCGCTCCGTTAACCTTCAACAGTCCCTCAGACAAGGCATGGAGACAGGCAGACCGGCAGATGGTCTCTGCATCCTCTGGAAGAAGCTCTGGCAGACACAAACACAAGCAGCAGCATATTCACATAGGTGGGAGCAGCCTGTAACCGCTGGAGTGTTTTAAGATGATACATATATGCATTAGAAGTCTGTAATTCCAACATGTCAATCATAGATTAAAAACAGACTAAATCCCAGTAACATACTGGATTCCTTTCCTATATGCTGTGAACTAGAACTGATCACAGAGATCCTGCCCTGCCAGCAGTTTTCCTGTTGTATATCACATGTAGCTGAGCACATGCTCTGGGGAAGATTTAGGCTTTCGATAACAAGAAAGTAGGAGAGTTGCTGTTGACAGCTATGCTCATTGTTGATAAATACACACAAGCAAGTGCCAGCCCTAAAAATAAAAAGGAGCGGATTTGCTTGCTATGAGCCCAGCTCCTGTGCAATGCAGTGGAGTCTTAGTCTTTTAATTTCTTAATGAAATGTTTGCCTCAAACCCTTCAGAACTGGAAGCAGTAAAACCTTAGCAGGCACAACAGTAACAGCAGCAGCCAGAAGGCCAGCAGGAGCTGCTCATTTAATCTCCGCACTGCTTGTACCCTGCCAGCCTGAGTTACTCCACTTTGTGATGCGAAGGAAACAGTTTACTTTTGAGCTGTATCTAGGGCACTAGAAACTTGACCCTCATTCAGGCATGGCATATAATCCAACAAAGGCTAATTATTCCTGATTTCTAAACAGAATCACATATGAAGCCAAACAAGCCTGCCAGGATCCCTCTCTCAGTGGAAAGGAATGAGAGGGAGAGGTACAAAGAGGCAGATGGTGTGTGTGAAGCACACTTTGTATAGCTGTCCTATTACACACACAGGTTTTCCTCTCACACCTGTTTCTACCACTCAAACACCAAATTATTTAAAGCTAGCAAAAGGAGAGGGGAGAGAGGGTGTGGAGGGCAGATGAGATGCAACTCATTCTTTGCATTCTCTTCCCCAGTATTTACAGGTCCTTGATTCCCCTTTCTTGGGCTAGTTTTCTATTTCAAGACACTGCAAGTTTGCCTTGAAGAATCCAAAGCGGCTGGAGAGCTGGGAAAATTAGCATTTAAAGGGGTTTAATAAATGAAACACCCTCAGGGAGTTTTCTAGAGAGGGTGAACTCCATTAAATTAAGGGCCAGGACTTGGGCATCACTTGTGCTAAAACAAAACACAACCTCCAGCAAGGAAATCTCATTAAATGACCAAAGTTAATATTGGTTTAATGTTTACAAAAATCCTCCCCCTTCCTCTAAAACCATGTCAATCCACTTTGGAGCATTTCTATTTCATAGCAACTAAAAAAGGGTGGGAAGGCAAAAATGTAACCTAGGGTTTAGTCCAGGTGTGGTGCAAGAGCTAAAAGATACAACAATAGCTTGTATCTCTTTGTATATCCTGTGGAAACACTGCAGAACAGCTCATTTTGTCCCTGTTAATCAGTACTGAGCCCTCCCTCTTTGCTGCGCACAGTGCCTTTCTGAGCATGGGAAGCCATCTCCTCACTGCTACCTGCAACAGCATGGACCAAAGACAGCACATACCAACAGCAGCTGCCTGCATCTCCAAATGCAATTATATTCTTCCATGGAGGAAAAATAAATGAGTACATCAGATACTGAATGCTCACCAAGAAAATTCCACTCATTTATTAGATGTCTTGTCCTTTATAGGGTAACTTGAGCCAAATGATCCTGCTTATTTAAGTACAAAAAACCTTCAGTCACAGGAGATTCCAGAAATGCCAGAATCCTGAGCTCCTCTCTCTTGCCACAGAGACAAAAATCTCTCCCACCCACTTCTCTGCTCAGCCCAATCACTGCATGCACAGAAGTTCTACGGTCTCTGGCCCATCTTCTTCAGGGTTCGATTCAGCTGGAATTAGAGAAAGGAAAGGTCAGAAAAATACAGTCATTGTTATACGCTACTGTTCCCCTCAGCAGCCTTTATCCAATGCCTCTACTCCCTCCTCTCTAACTCACTGATAAAACACTCTCGTGCAAGTGAAGGCAGTGTGCAAAGCAGACAGGGAACCACTAAAACTGCCTTCTCCCCTCCACAACAGCAGAGAAGGATGTGGGGAGAAAAAAGGATACAAACTTGTAGCAGTGGTATCGCAACCCTGTATTGCTGAAGTCCCCACATCTCAGGTTTTTTTGCTGCTACGTTTCCAGTGTGCAGCAGCTTCTGTCAGGATTGTGGAGCAGTGACAGAACGTCACCTCCTGGTTGAGCACAACACTGAAGTCATCAGTGCTCCAGAAATCTTTGAGGCCACTTTCTAGAGCCATAGTTAAGAAGGTAGGGATACAAACTTAGTTATGTTACTGATAGGAACACCACGGTTTTCTGGGGATAACAAAGTCAATGCCCTTGGACAGCAAACCCCTCCTGTGGCTCAAAGAAGCACTTCTCACACAAAACCACTCTTCACAGGCCAGCAGCTGCTGCTGAAACCACCTGCCTTTGCCAGTGCTTTGCAGAGCTGGGGCTCACTCCAGCAAGGCATCATGCAGCTGTGTCACACAAGTGTGGCTCCTCCAGGGGCTGCACAGCCCAGCACTTCCAATGCTCACCCCACTTCTCCTACACAGCTCTCCTGCTCAGGCCTCACCTCCTCAAACTTGTGGATCTGGCGGATGAAGAAGTCCCCATAGCGTCGAGCAACCTTTGTGTCTGCAATATGGATCATGTCCTGAGAAGGGAACAGCATGAGGTCAGGAGGACTGCAAAACTTGACCCAAATGTCACCTCCTGAGAACACTGACAAACAGTTCCCTCTGTCCTGGGGAAGAAATTTGGAACCTTTGTTTTCTGGGTACAATGACTACCAAAGGTGCCTGTGACATCCCATCACTGGTCATCTACTGACACTCCTATTAAGCATGGCTATGAATTCACTGCAGGCAGCCAAGCCCTTCACATGGCAAAAAAGGAAGGGATGTTTCCCACAGACCGGCGCAAAACTGGGTGCTGCCACTTCCAGAATTTCCCGGGTAAAGGTATTTCCTAGTCAGCAAGGGGCAGATACCAACCTTGTCAATATAGAAGTCAACCTCAGAGGCAGACTGGAACTCCCCATCCAGAGCAGATATGCCACTGGTCCATACCAGGTTCTTCATCTTATGCTTGAAGACAAGCAGTTGGATACGAAACTCCTGTTCTGTAAGGTCTAAGAAGCCAGCCAGCTTCGCCACAGGCATGGTGGTGTAGAGCTTGAGGAAGCTACGAATGGTAGAGAGCTGGGCCTGCTGCTGAACCTCATCAGCAAAGACCTTGAGCTGCTGCAGAAAGGGCTCCTTGTGGTAGTTAGGGTGCACATTGTCGTAATTGGGTACCACAGGGGAGAGGAACTTGGGGCAGGCGTAACTGAAGAGCTCCTCATAGACTTGTGCATCACCCTTCTGCATGCGCAGCATCTTATCGCCGTATTTCTCTCGCAGCTGCAGGTGGATGCTCTCATCTATGCGCATGGGGTACATGGTGAGGGCGATGGCCAGCAGTGCATGCATCTGCTCGTTCTGCTTGTTGATCTGAGATAGAGAGGAGAACCTGTTAGTTATCAATGTGGTCAGGCTTTACAGTGCCAGAGGGAGCTGGGAGATAGAAATAGACCCTTTTTTCAGAGACAGACCCTTCACCCAGACCACCAACAGTCCTAATGGTCAAGGGGGTCAGCATAAAGAAGCAATGCCTTTGGGCAAAGCAGACAGATGAATGCTGTATCAATGCTCTTATCAATGAAAAAGAAGGCTGGATAGAGTGAATGTACCCAGAGCCATACATAACCTGGATGGCCAGAAGCATGTTTGCTTTGGTGCGAAAAAGTGCGGAAGGGAAGGCACAGGGGAAGGGAAGGCAGAGTTCAACAACCATCTCCTGGCAAGGGAGGCATCAGAGAAACCAGTGAAGAAAAGACTGAGAAGGAAGGTTTATCTGAGTGTGGGATGAAATGGACAGCTCTGTGGCTGAAACAGACATATGAAATTTTTGAACTGAGAATGGCAGGATTTGGCTATACAAAATGAAATGAATCATAAGGGTGAAAAGGAGACAGCAGCAGCAAGGGGTAAAACAGGCACCAGAGACAGCTTAGGTTGAAAGAAAAAGGAGCTTTGTTTCAGCTATGCTGATGTAAAACAGTCTGTGAATGACTGACTGACAATGGAAATACATATGAGTGGCTGTAATCTGAAATGCAGGACTGGACTAGAACAGGACTGAGGCTGAAGCAGCATCAACAAGAATATTATTGTCAATGATACTCATTAACAACACTGCCTAGAGGGAGGGTGCAGATGGAACCAGAACAACTGTATGGTGAACAACCAAAGGAACTAGTAATGCAGCTAAGAGAAAATATTGCACATGGCAAAGCAGTTCAAAGGTTCCCCAGGCACCATCACCAGCATAGTCCAGGGAAATAAGGCTGATGTAAGTTATCAAGTGACAGAAGAGGCAGGAAAGAAGATAGCAGCTTTTTCGTTTGGGAAGTCTAGACCTATTCTATCTCTTACCATCTCATACTTGTAGGTTGTCCTCTGAAACATGCTCTTGGTCCTCTGGATGTAGAGGAGAATGTTAGCAAAGACACGGATGGCATCCTGGTAACGTCGCATCATCAGGTACGCAAAGCCCACATAGTAATATGTGGTTACTTGGCATTCAGGCACCCGGGAATACATGCTCTGAGAAGGAAGGATGAACATGCTATGTTAGAGAGAAGACAACCACCTTTGATACAAACTGCTCACTACCCAGAAACCAGCCACCTCTGCTTTCACTCCCATCCCAAATATAGGAAGGAGAGGGTTAATTCAGGATACCTCACCTCCCACCCATCCCTGCAGTAGTTTCCTCACTTTTTATTAGATCATCCCATTTCCTATGTTTTCCAGTTTCAGCTTCCTGCAAGCAGAGGACTCCTGCACTGTGCCTAACACTGCTTTGCTCAGTTCCCTTTTCCCCTGTTTCACTCCACGTCCTGTGCCAGACAGCACATACACAGATCTGTGCCAAGCCTTGGGCCAAGCCTGTGTTGCAGCTGGACTTTTTTTGCCACTATTACCATACACAGCACCCAATTCTAGGGCAAAAACATGCATGATGGGAGGGGGCACAGTGAGAACAGGAGTCAAAAATACAATAAGCCACTGACGAGGGTAGGAGTGCTATGCTCAGCCAGCTACCACTTACACTTCAAATAATATTCCCTGTAACAATACTGACTTGCACAACACAGCAAACCTAAAAAATTAGGCATTTGTGCTGCAACAGCAGCAGGCATTATCATATGACTTCATTTAATGCCAAAGCTCTAGCTGTGTTCAACTACAAACTCCTGACAACAACAACAGCTACAAACAACTCCTCAGCTGGATGATTCATTATGGCAATCTT
The DNA here is from genome assembly GCF_033815535.1 of Pezoporus flaviventris. Taxonomy (NCBI): domain Eukaryota; kingdom Metazoa; phylum Chordata; class Aves; order Psittaciformes; family Psittacidae; genus Pezoporus; species Pezoporus flaviventris. Next base: position 3,324,217 of record NW_026892559.1, read on the forward strand.
TCACCAGCATGCTTGAACAGAGGCATTTAGAAAACCAAAACAGAGGATTTAAAACACACTGCTTTACCTTCTTGTTGAGCTCGATGTTCTCCAGAACCTTGATTGCTTGGTAGTAATCCCCCAGCAGAGAGTGCAGACGCAGGAGCCCAACCAGGCTGAAATAGCCCAGCATCTTGTAAAGAGAGTGGCGACCATATTCACCAGCCACACTTTCAGGGTCACCTAGGGAGAAAAGGAACCATGACGCCTTCTTCCAAGGAAGCCAACTCCCATTCTAACATGTCTATGTTTACAAGCAAAGGGAGCAAGACCTCAGGTGTAATCACAGAATCAGAATGGTCTGGGTTGGCAGAAAAACCATAATATTATCTAATTCCAACACCATGCCATGGGCAGGGATGCCTCATAATAGACCATGTCACCCAAGGCTCTGCCCAACCTGGCCTTGAACGCTGTCAGGGATGGAGCATTTACCAGTTCTTTGGGCAAGATGTTAAAGTGCCTTACTACCCTCACAATAAAGAACTTCTTCCTAATATCTAACCTGAGCTGCTTCTGTTTAAGTTCGAACCCATCATCCCTTATCTTATCACTCCAGTCCCTGATGAAGAGTCCCTCTCCAGCATCCTTGCAGGCATCCCTTCCGATACTGAAACGCTGCTATGAGGTCTCCATGCAGCTTTTCTTCTCCAAGCTGAACAGCTCCAACTTTCTCAGCCTGTCTTCGTATGGGAGGTGCTCCAAATAAAATCAAAAGCAAAATAAAAGCACAGACAGAGGTCTTGCTTGGCAACCCGCAGCTAGCTCACCTCCACTAGTATAGACCTCCAGTTGTCGGTTGATGTTGGATTTGTCTACCAGAGAGTGCAGCACATTAAGGACACTGTGGACGTTCCAGATCTTGGGGTTGGAACGAAGAAAATCAATTTCCTCTTCAGACTTCTTGGCTGTCTTGCAGCGGTACTGGCTGAAAGACTGGAACTACAGGAAAAAGCAGAGATTCAATGATGAAAAGCTATTTTGGAGATGTTCCGATAAGTGCACTAAGCTTACAAGTTGATCGCACAAATGCACTACAATAAGCTGCAGAAGTTTCATCTGAGATCACCTGGCAACCAAAATGGGAAATAATACTAACTTTGAAGCACTTAGGGAAAAAATTATACAGTGTATAGGGAAAAGGCCAGAAGACAGAATGAACCCGAGAAGGATTTGCTGTCTGAACAGGTAGCAAAGAGAAAAAACAAGTCATAAGATGTATCTGCACACACACACATCTGCTTCTATATATGCACACATTGTTTTTCATCCTCAAGCTTGGCAAGGCTGCAACGGTTAAGGAATTCCAGGCAGCTCTACAGTAAAAAGTTACAGAGAAAGGAATCTATAGAGGAGAACCAACAGCATTTGAGATCTGTATTGCTGCACTCAGAACAGTAAGTGGAAAATTATTTTCTGACATCAAGATCTTGGACCACAGATTATTTCAAATCAGGTCAGCAATCTTTCAGTGGAAGCATAAAGGCCCTACTGACTAGGAAACGCAAAACTAAAGTAAAACCAAAGAACACATGAGTTTGAACAAGTATCTTCAGAAGGTTTTTGTGATTATAGCAGCCTTCAGTCAGGCTGCTTTGCACAAATCAGGAAGAAATGAAGGTTAGTTTAAAAAAAATCCACTAAGCAGCAACTGAAACAGAAATATCAACAGAAGTCCAGGACTTCCCTAAAACCTCCCTGTAACTTAAAAATCTGTACGTTTACAACTATTTTATCTACCTGGTGACCCAGGAATAACAATGCTCATCAAAGTTTTTTGACCTGCAATGGTACCCAAGCTATGAAAATCACAGAGGGACAAGATGAAAAATAGCGCCTCACAGAGGCAATGCCACCACAAAATGGCCCAGTCTCATAGTCATATACCTGGTATATGAATTCATCGATGATATCCCAGAGCCACTGGTTAGGCAGTTCCAGAGGAGCAGGGCCATCAGCATCTGCAGAAGAATGCAGAAGAATTAAGCCTTAAGAGAGGCTTAATCTCTTGAGCAAGAACAGTGGTAGAACTGGAGGAACAGATAGCTGAAAGAACACAATTTCCCTGAAATGGAAGATGAATGAAACTTCCAGAAGTGCAGTGATATGCAGCTTTGGCTACCTCAACTCCTTCCCTTTTAAAGAATAAGAGCATGTATGGGGTTAACCTCTAGAGCGTGATGGCTGAGTAGCAGTGATATTCAGAAACTGCACACAGGCTGTAGGGTTTTACCCCAGCTGATGTTTTCTCCACAAGAAGTCTGGCAGGGAGTCACAAACACTAAGATTTGTTCCAAGGAGAGTCAACAACAGTAACCAATTGTGAAACACTGCAAGTTTTCTCTAGCTTACAGCTTCATTTTGCTTTTTAATAAAAAGACGGGTGAAATAGCTCTCAGCAAGGCATAAAGCTAAACAAGTTTTACTTTTTACAGTATTTCAGAAAGCACTGGAAAATATTTATGCTTTTTGTGGGTTTAAATGCATGGATGTAAAGTGCTCTTCAGTGAACAAAAACTCAAACACATGGAAAGCTTGTAGACTACTTCTCCCTCTTGGGTCTTTAAACATTGCAGTTCTACCCCTCGCCAGCTGTACCCGCTTCAAAACAGAAAGGAACTGCAGCAACTTACTGAGGATGTAGTTGAAGAGATTGCAATAGTTGTAATAGGATTCAAATCTCTGCTCCAGTGTAGGTCCCCCCTGCAATGAGAAGTCAGCACAGTCTGCTTAGTTTCAAGCAAGGCAGGAGGAAGTTTATGGGCAACAGAATATGAAGGACAGTCAATAGTCAGGGCAGTATAGGGTCTATTTCAGAAATGTTAGAGACAATATTCAACTAGGACACCCACCAGCACCACCCAGAAGACCTGACATTGTATCACTATTGTCCCACAGAATAGGGCTGGTTTTTCATGTACAGGGCAACCAAGCAATCAAACCTCCTGTGAATAGGATGCCTTAACCCTCCTTGTCCTCCTCTCTGCTGTCCAGACTGAAGAGCTTCCCACTACCTTCAACAGCTTTCCTCCCTTCTCCCCTCCTGAGAAGCCTTTCTGTACCAACAATACTACTTGTAGACAGTATTTCTAAATGTTCTGAAAGACCAGCAAACACAATAGGGAATCACTCTCTTCTTAGAATGATCTTTCTTATTTCACCTGGAGGCAACTCAAAGGCAGCCTGAGAACAACTAATAGCACAGCCTGAGAAACCAGTCTCTCCTGTTAAAGCCCGACCTGCGTTAATACAGCAACCTTTTTAAAGGGCTCATTTCTCCCCCCTCTGGTCCACACCAAAACTGCAGCTATTTATTTACTCGAAAGTGATGCCTCTCTTCAGCTTCCTTCTTTAAAGGACCAAAACCAACTGTGATTTTCTCACTGACTTCGAATTAGCTTAAGAAGAAAAAAAAAAGTTGGGGTTGTTTTGTTTTATAGAGCATTATTCTTTCCATTTCCTTCTCTTGTATCCCTTATGGTGCCTGTGTCCCTCTCCACAAAGCACTCTGACCCCATATGGGTTTTTTAATCACAAATAATGCACCTTCTTCTTGTAACACTCTCTCACCCACCTGCTAATTTGGAGAACAAAAAGCCACAAAGAAACACACAAAACCAACTGATCTATAGGTCTTGGCAATTACAGCTCTATCAGAAAGAAAATTTAATTACCCCCAACACCTCCTTCTTCCCCAACTCACTAAGCACTACAGTAACAAACTTCTACGCAATAGCCTCCTGAAAACTCAGACCAGGTCTTCTGATTCATACAGGCTGCCAGGGAAACCTGCACAGTCACCATAAACAAGCTTGAGGAGACAGCTAATGAGCCTCAGAAAGACAGTCAAGCCTTTCTTGCTTTTCAGCAATTAGTTACTACAAAAAAAAGGCAAGAATTTTAAGCTTTCTTAACTGCAACCTGACTTAGATCTCATAAATCCATTCAATCCTGCATTGCAAAGACCACAGAACCACTGATGCTGCGGTGGCAGCAAGAACTGGCAAGTTCAGTGGCATAGAAAACACAGCATGCAACCAACAGGGAGACACAGGACAAACACTCACGCTGACTTTGGCATAGATGTGCCTATAATACAGCTCCTTGTATAGGATGAGGAAAACAGCATCTGGAAAAAAGATGACAGAACAAGACATTAGCAAGCCACAAGGCCCAGGCAACTGGATCTCTTGGATACACCAGTGGTGCTCCTCCTGCCACAGTAATAAAGGGAGTTTGACTTCCTGCCAGGCACCTGCTGGAGGAGTTGCCAGAGTGAACAAAGATGAGCAACTCGGGCAGCAGCAACACTAGACACCTGCTCACCAATTTAACAAGCTATTTAGTTCCTTCTTTATCTGACAAGAAAAAGAGAACCAAAGACTTACCATTTCCGACCTGAGGGGCAATGGCCTCAGCCTCTGGCCATGGGGTATTCTTAAAAAACCTTTCCGTCAGCTTTGTCCAGCTGAAAGATAAGACACACTTATGGCATTATAAACCCTTTCTCAGTATAATAGTGCTGGAATTAGAGATCACCATACAGAGGACTTCGACAAGAAAGAGGAGCTCCACCTCCTTCTAGTAAGTCCAGTGTTGAGTCAAAGAATGAGAATCACAAACTAAGCAATTAAAGTCTTCAATTTATCCCTGAAGTATGGAACGGTTGTGTGTGTTACCTTCATACTCCCTTTACGTTAAGGTGACACAGCTACAAGCAGGAGGGAGTATATGCAGGGAACAGACACCACCGCATGGCTTTTTGCAAACTGCCTAACTAGCACTACTGGGGTCACTTTTGCTGCCTCCACACACACTAGGCACAGGACTGGGATTTTCCTTCAGACAAGTCACAACTCACTTATGTTAGCTTAATGGTGTGGAAATACTGAGAGTTTGGCTTTTTTCTTCCAGTAATCAGATCAAACCTCACACTTATTTTAGAGAAAGCCCAAACACCACAGGCAGTAGTCAGCCTTCCGTTTTTAAAAGCAGTGTGCATTTTCACCACAGTTTAAAACAGTGATTCCTCCTTTGTACCTGTTCTCATAGATGTCCTGGATCTCGTATACCTTCTGGTCAATAACATCACTGGACACACGGCTGGCCTGGAGCTCGTACACCTTCTGGTCGATGAGATCCGACACTGTCTTGTGAAAGTATTGAATGAAGTTCTTGATCACTTCGGGGATCACCTGGTAGGTCTGCTGCTCGTACTGGCGCTCGTAGGCCAGGTCCTGCTTCGGGTCTCCTGAGAGAAAGGAGAGACGCAGTGAGGCAGGCGGCCGAGGCCTACAGGCCCAGCAGGCTCGGGGCACGCATGGGCCACCGCACTCACCCGTGTGCATATCATAGTCGTTGGAGTAGGCGTAGGGATCGTAGGCGGCCTGTGGAGAGACGGCAGCAGCTAATCACCACGCCAGCACGGACACAGTCACCCCGGTCCCCTCCCGCCGCCCCGAGACCCCCGACTCGCACATCGTTGTCGTAGTCCTCCCCCGGGTAGGCCATGGCGGCGGCGCGGCGCGGCACCGAAAGGCCTCCGGGCAGCAACACGGGACCAACGAGGAGAGGGCCGGAAGAGCGGGGACAGCCGGACGGAAGGCGGAGTGAGGATGCACCCTCCCATTGGTTGAAACAACTGCCTGTCTTAGGCCCGCTGAGGCTTGTAGCCCGCCCCTCTCATCTGATTGGGCAGCGTACCTGCCCGTCAGACCCGCCTCGGCACCGCTTCCCCTCTATCCACTCACCTTCCTTCTATCCGCACCCTCTGCTTTCCTATTGGCTACACGCCCGCTGTGCGGCGTCTTCGATTGGTCGAACGGGCACGTCCCGCCCCGTTGCTATAGTGACGACCCTCCCCTCCCGGCCCGCACCCCGCGCAGCGGCCTGGCCCGTGAGGGGATGGAGGGGGGCGGTGGGGCCGCAGCCGAGCCCGATGCGGGGCTGGAGCAGGAGCCGGAGCAGGCGTCGGAGCCGGCGCCGGGGGCCGGGTTGACGCTGGGGCCAGCGGCGGGCGCTCCCCTCGGTTACCTGCACGTCCTGTGGCAGCGGGAAGAGCCCACGGGCAAGATCTCGGCCCGCCGCCTGCGCAGGGCCGCCCGTCTCCACCGCTGGCTGGGGCCTACGGGCAAGGAGACCCACGGTGAGTAAGGGGACACGGCAGCACCCTTTCCGGGGACGGCGCTTCCTTCGGCCGCCCAGGCCTCAGCGGGGTGGAGAGCCTCCGGTTTGGGGAGCCGGTAGACCTTCGACTTCCCCGTGTGAGGGGCCTCCAGAAGGAGGTCGGATCTGCTCGGCGGGCGGCTTGGGAAGGCTCCCTTGCGCTTGCCAGGGGAGAGCACCGGTCAGGAGAAGGCAAGGAGAGCGCTTCTTACCTGGCATCTTGGATCTTCTACTTCCCCTTCTGTGAGCCGAGACAGCACCAGTGTGGTTTGGACCCTGCACCAAAGCTGAAGTGGGTTGTTTCAGTAGGAAAGTGCTCAGTTTTCCTCCGCGCTTTCCAGTAATTTCTTTCTTTCTTTTCTCTCTAGCTCTGAAAAGGTTGCGTGAAGCTGCCAATAGCAATGACTTGGACACAGGTAAGAATTCTGCCCGTCCTACTTGGGACCCTTTTCTTGAAGGGAGTTCTGTCAACGAACTTCATTTTAGGAAAGGATGAGATTGTGGATAGTTTGTGGACGTGGTGCTTGGGATGTTGCAAATCTAGCAACTGCTTTTCTGGAGCCTTGTTTTGCTCTCTGAGCAGAATGAGGCTGGTTATAGTAGTCATTTTTTTCACAGGTTCATAGCGTAGGCAGTTTTCAACTGCCTCAAGCTAAATCAGCACTACACCATTCCAGCTTTTTTTGCTGTGTAACTTTTACTTGTAAGCAGCAAGAGAGTAGTGTTTTGGTAAAGTGGAAAAGTTGGGATTATCTAAGCCATGCTCTGTGTGATGAAACAGTGTGACCCAGTAGATCAGAACCAGGACCAGTGCTGGATTCTGCCTCTCACAGTGACTTCAGGGAAGGGTTGTGGCATGTCTGAGAGTCCCTTTACCTCTCTGTACTGTAGATTAGGTGGGGTTTGATATGAAGTGTCTAGCAGCAATATTGGTGTATATTATGGGCCCTTTATTGTACCTCTTCAGACTATACTGTCCCTTGAGTTGTGCTGACGTAACTGTTCATCAGACCATTCTGTGAGCAAAACAGGAAGCCAGTTTGACATTTAGAAACTCCCAGTATATCAGAACAAGAGTTTGTTTGGTGTGGTTCACCCTTTGGTTCCACTATACACTTTGTTTTGTGAACTGATGGATAAATTTCACCTGTGAGCTGTCAGTACAGAAAAGCTTAGCTGCAGTCACTAAGTCAAGTGGAAGAATTAAAGGATCAGGCTTTATAAAAGTCTTGGTTTCAATCAATTTTAGAGTTTTGCAGCTGTATTTGATACAAAGGTTCCCCTGTTTACAATCCTACTGCATTTTCTGTACTCTGCAACTTGAGGAAGTGTCTGATGACGAATTTATGCTTCATCAACAAATAAAAATCCATGCTGTTTCCTGTAGTGGCACTGGGTAGGAAAGATTATGTCATTTGCTGCTGGCTTCAGGGAAGGACTAGGTAAAGCATCCCCCATTAAAGGTTCTCACTGGTCTTTCTTCTGGAATATCAAAAATCCATCTTTTCAAGTGTTCCTTTCCCTTCTCTACCACACCTAAAGCAGTAGGTGTACAGAAGAAATTCAAATGTAACTATAATTTGATCTCTGGAAGCTGAGGTGGGTAGTGGCTTGCAGTGGTCTGAGCTATCCAGTTTCTTGTCTCCAGTACCGGTTGGTCTTGAGTGTTGCAGGATATGCTGTTAAAGATCTCAAAACAGTAAATCTGTCAGTGTTGTTAAAAGCTACAAAGTGAGCTTTATTTTACACACTGATGTATGAGGAGTACTCCAAAGAACTAGAGTACTAGGCCTTACAGTTGCCCTTTCACACATTGCTATAGATGCTACTTTTGTGTCCGTGATCTTTTCAGCCTTTACTGTTCTCTTTGCTTTTGCTATATTTGTACATATGCTGGCGAGTCATTTGTACAATGCTGGAGAGTCGTACGAGTTTCTCTGTCTTTCTGTGTGAATAGGTTTTTCCTTCTTACCTGAGAACAGAAGGTAGTTCTGGTTACAAGGATTGCCAGTGCTGGCATTGAAGAAGTAGCTGGGTGCAAAAGCAGGGGGAACAAGTGTGAGTAGATGATATGGCTCCTTGAGTTCACTGTCTCACTTCAAGACATGGCCTCCTAAGAGTATTATTTGCACTGCCGTTGGCAGGTTGATGCACTCACCTGTCTGCTTCCCCATCAGTAGCCACACAGTAGTATGGCAAAACCGAGGAGTTTGGGATTAATCTAGCAAGGGGCATATCCAAAACGTGTGAAGAGGTGGTTTTTTCTCACTGCATGTGGCTACACCGTGAAAGTTCTCGCCATGGGTCCATGTTGATGTGAAAAGTTTACACAGATGCAGAAAATGACCATGGAAGTTTATGGAGAAAGGTCCTGCAGGGATAGTAAGCACAGGATGCTAAGTCTAGCCTAGCAGGTGCCTAATGATACCACAGAGATAAGCATTGCATGCAGAGAGGTGAGGTGAACACTGCCTTGCTGTTTCTTTCCTCCACATCCTTCCTCTCTCCTGTGCATCACAGTATGCATCCCAAGCTTAAAGGACTTAGGAGGGACTCTTTGCATGTCACAGAATCGTAGAATGGTTAGAGTTGGAAAGGACCTTAAGTTCCAACGCCCCTGCCATAGGCAGGGGTGCCTTACACTAGACCATGTCACCCAAGGCTCTATCCAACCTGGCCTTGAACACTACCAGAGATGGAGCATTTACCACTTCTTTGGGCAACCTGTTCCAGTGCCTCACCACCCTCACAATAAAGAACTTCTTCCTTATATCTAACCTGAACTTCCTCTGTTTTAGTTTAAACCATTACCCCTTGTCCTATTGCTACAGTCCCTGATGAAGAGTCCCTCTCCATCATTTCAGTAGCTTCACTCCTCACAAAGGTTTAAGGGTCAGCCAACTACAGACTGAGAGAGTTAGCTTCACATCCTTGCTATGCTTGTATACTTTTCTGTAGGCTTTTGCTGCTGATTATCCTTGAAGCTTGAAAATTTGGCTGGGTGGCAGGGGGTTGGAACTAAATGATCTTTAAGGTCCCTTCCAACCCAAGCCGTTCTGTGATTCTATGGACCCTTAGTCATTACAGCTAAGTACTTCCAGAGGGTGGAGGGTATGCTGCCAGGGCTGGTTCTGCTGAGCCAAGGTGCTGGCTGGAGCTGGTTCAAGTCCAGTTGACTTGGCAGCTGGTAGAGTGCATTATTTGCCCACAGAAGAGTAGATGGCATTCTCCCTTTCTGATCCGGTGCACCTTCAGCTTAACTGCTTTCTTCTCCTTGGCACTGTCAGTGCAGCAACTCTTGGAGGATGGAGCTGACCCCTGTGCTGCGGATGACAAAGGCCGGACAGCCCTGCACTTTGCCTCCTGCAATGGCAACGATCATATTGGTGAGTGGGGAGGAGGGGGAGTTCTGTGTTCCAGCCTCTCTGTGGCAGAGATTTTGAAGGATGCTCTTTATTTTGATCCAGCACATGACAGAGCCTACTGTTTTCCATGAGTTTTGTGGCAAAGTTGCCAGCTGAACTCTGGCTTCAGGGCTTGCCATGTTCCCCTGCTGAAGGGGGAGCCGGAGCTCACAGCTTTAGGATTGTGCTGGTGCAGAAGGAAAGATGTCATTAGTCCCAGTTCTTCCCCTAAAGAGTTCCAGGGGTAGCGGTACTGCCTGACTTTGTACTGGGTCCTTCTGCATTGCTGCACAAACCTCTGTCCCCTATCTCTGGGATGAAGCTGAGGAGCTGAGCAGAAGCACCCGTAAGGCAGCCTGGTGGCTGCTCTGTGTGCCTGCAGCCCGTGTGGATCTGACCTGTGGGGCAAAGGGAAGGGACTGATGTGGCTCTCTTTGCTTGTTTCCAGTGCAACTGCTTCTGGACCATGGGGCTGACCCAAACCAGAGAGATGGCCTGGGAAATACCCCCTTACACTTGGGTAAGTGCCACATAGATGAGCTTTGCATGCAGAGAGGTGAAGTGAACACCACCTTGCTGTTTCTTTCCTCTTCACGTTCCTCTTTCCTGTGCATTACAGTATGCACCCCAGCCTTAAGGACCTAGGAGGGACTCTTTGCATTTCATTAGCTTCACTCCTCATGAAGGTTTCATAGAATCGTAGAAGGTTTAAGGGTCAGAATTTGAGAAGATCAGTTTCACTCCCACTGCCAGCCCCAAGAGTGTGAGATCTGTTCCAGAGAGGGTACTCAGGCTTGAGTGTGAGGTTACCTGTAGCAGTTGGGCTATTTGTCTTTCCCATGGCAAAGAGCCATTTGGGAAGCAGCAAGCTCCACACTTGAGCAGAAACTCCTTTGTTGTTTGCTAGTACCTCTGAGTTGTGTGTCCTGTGTTTTCCCTCCCCAGCTGCCTGCACGAACCACGTTCCTGTCATCACCACACTGCTGCGCGGAGGTAACATTTCCTCTATCACAATTACAGCCTGTCCCTTTCCTGCCCCACCTCTGTTGATGACTCCCCATGGACGCTGAGTCTTTCTGACACTTTCTGTCTTTGCTGATGCATCTTGCAGGGGCCAGAGTTGATGCCTTGGATCGAGCTGGCAGAACACCGCTGCACCTTGCTAAATCAAAGCTAAATATCCTGCAGGAAGGAATCTCCCACAGCCTGGAGGCTGTACGCCTTGAAGTTAAACAGGTAAAAAAACAGTTCCATGCTGTGGTAAGGTGGTGCAGTCTCCTTCACTCTTTGTTTAAATACTTGCCTTTAGGCTCTTAGCTGCTCTGGGGAGAATTTAACTTTTTCCATCTGTTTTCAGGGTTCTTCCTTTTTCTTAACCACTACTCTGAATTTTTGCAGAACCTCTCTTGGCTCTGGTAGGCCAAGGATGTATTGAATGTCTTAATTCTCAGGCTGTATGGAACACTTTCTTTCCTTCAGCTACCATGTAAGACAGATGTCTTGTGGCAGGAGAGTGATCACAGCAGGGGGCTGCAGATAGGGCGCACACATTCAGGGACTTTGCTTTCCTAGCACAGTCTGTCCTGCTCTGATATGTGGAGTCATGGAACATTAAAGCAGTCACAGGTCTGCATCACAGATGCCTGAGGTGTGGGTCTCGCTTCAAAAGTCATATAGAAGCCACAAGGACTTTCATCCTTAGCGCACAAGCGGATCCAGCTGGGGTGGGAAGTCCTTGCTTCTCACAGTGAGGGAAGCTAGCTAGCCATAAGGAAAAGCCTGGTGCTTTTCAGGGCAAGACTTTATGCTTCTTCAGTTGGGCCTGTTTTCCCTGTTCTTAAACCAGGCACAGTGCTCACGACTAGTCCCATCTGTGGCTGATCAACACCTCTGCTGACTCACTGGGCTCTGATGCTGTCATTAGTGCTCCTCAGTTGCTTTGCATTTGTTCTTCTGTATGGGTTACATACTCTGCCACATACAGCAGCGTCAAGGCAATTTAACTGCAATTTATTTTTTCCTGTAAAACCATCCCAGCCTGGTGCAGCTGTCTGATGTTTGCCTCTTTTGCCTGTTGGTTTCAGATTATCCAGATGTTGCGGGAATACCTGGACCGCCTGGGGAGGCATGAGCAAAAGGAACAGCTGGATGACCTCTGCTCCAGGTTACAGATGACTAGTACAAAGGAGCAGGTAGGCAGCTTTGAACTACTGAGATTTGCTTGGGTTGTGACTTCAGTGTTTAGGACAATGCAGCTGCATGAGCAAGGTAACACGGAAGACACGTTTATGGAAATGTTCTTGCTCACATTGGACGCATTACGTGATGACTTGTGTACTCCTTTCAGTTGGAATTCAAAATGCAGAAAGCATCGCTGTGCCTCGCAGCTTAGCAGAGAAACTGAAGATCAGATCAGCATTTTAAGGCCAGGATCAGCACAGCCACACAGGGTTGCAGGGCCTGTTTGGTTTTTTCCTATGAAAGATTGTCCCTTAGAAACAGGCTTAGAGGAAACAGCCTTGATACCCTTGTTGAGTTCTGGGTAATGCAGCAACATGCTTCTATGTTAAGGACTAGTTAAATTGCATGAGGAGGTCAAGCACTGACCTCCTGAGGAATGGGGAGGAGCTCCCATTGCCTTAGGTTAGGACTTGTTTGATCATGAGGATGGGAGCCCTTCGTGGGACCAAAGGAATCCTGTCCTAGTATAAGCTCAGCATGGGTATTACTGGCAGTCCTGGTGGAAGGGTGGTCCCTGCTGCACAGGAGTTTCTTCTGTGGTGGTGGTTCAGCTGCACAACTGCATTTCCCTGCCTAACAGCCACCTGTATTCTTATGGCAGGTGGATGAGGTTACAGACCTCCTGGCCAGCTTCACATCACTCAGCCTGCAGATGCAGAAGATGGAGAAGAGGTAATGGGCTTTTAAATCACATCCTGATGCAGCAGGAGAAGCCTTAGAGAGAAATGGAAGCTGGAGCTTACTTCCCAGAATGCTGAAGAAACACTGCTGCCAGTAGCCACTCCTGCCAGATCTAGTGTCCGGTGGTGCTCAGACTGTTCCTGTTAGTGCTGCCACAGCTGCCTCATGGGGAGGCAGCAGGCTTTGGACAACAGAGACCACAGAAAGCAGAGTGCTGCATCTGAGACTCTGGGGAAAAAAAGAGCTGCTCTTTTTATCAGATGGCCTGGCACTGAATAGGAAACCCCTTCCAGAGATATTTTGCCTTACCCTAAGCACTTCAGCTTAATGTAGGTGGTGGCTGATGCCATGTGCAGTCACCAGCCCTGACTAGTGCTCTCGGCAGCTGGCCAGCATCATAGAAATGCTTGGAACAGGCACCTTTTGCCATCTCTGCAGTACATGGGAGAAAGTAGATGCCTTGGACAACAGAAGGCTTAGTGCCGGGAGAAGAACACACACTGAATTCTGCATGCTAGCAGCTGAGCAAACATACTGCCTTGAGAAACATGCACTGAGGCTTAATCCTAACCTTTCCCAGAGCCTGCATCAGTGGCCCCAGTTCTTAAATCACTATTCGGAGTTAGTGCGTAAATACTACAGTGAAACACTTGCAAAGAATACCCAGGTAAGCAACTAGCAGGTCAGAGCTGCCCTGATGCAAAAATAAGGTTTGGGGGTGGCTTAATCCTAGCACAGATTTAGGCAAACATCTGCATCTTGCAAAAAACAATCCACCATAACTGACTTTTGTGTTTCCTGTCACTGGCAGTCTCAGACAAGAGGTCCAGTTGTGACAGGAGCTGTTGTGTATTCAGCTGTATTATTGGGCTGGGATAGAAGTGAATTTACAGCTACCTCAGCAGCACCAAACCTACAGCTGACCCACACTGTGTGCTTTTTATCACGGAGATTTGCTGCTCCGGGAGCTTAAGTACAGTGTGAGAAACGAGCTCTGACCTCTGCTGGGAGTCTGAAGTGATGCAGCGATGAAGGATGCAGGGAATTGCTCTTTCTGCTCTCTAGCTTCTGCCCCACTGTGGTTAGTATTGAAGATTTAAATACCTTTGGTTTGGAGCAGGAATCCATGAAATCTTGCTGGTAGGGTGCCAACAGCAGGAGTGACAAGAACATGCTCGATAGCAATTCCGAGTTCCCATCTGTGTACCACACCTAAATGACACGGTGTGCTGGTAGCAATACCCATCCAACAGCTTGGGAATCACTGATTTGGAAGTGTTCATTCTTTAGGATACAGCTTAACCATGCAACAGCCACAGTTTGGAGCATTCTTCAGAGACTTTCAGGTCAGCATGTTCTCTAATACCTCTTGTCCACAAAGAGGCTAAGTGAACTTCATGCTCAAAGCTGAGATACCAGCAATATGCATGGCTTTTAGATAAGTTCATCCATGAAGTGCTTGGAGGCCAAGGCTGGGATTAATAGTCTTGTGGTTTGGCTGGAGCTATCACTGTGAATGCTGATACTTCATTACAATACTCTGGATGAGAAGAATGCCGAGGGGGTGGGAGACAATCTGAGCTTTTTGTATTTTAGACCAATAAAACCCTGTCAGCCTTTTCAGAGTCCTCAGCCAAACGGTCTTCTTTTTCAAAGCAGCTCTTTCCTCTTTCTTTTAAGTGTGTTCCAGACCCCATACACAGCACAGCACACGGGAACTGCTACTCTCATACCTGGTATGGAGATCAGAAGCGTCAACACAAAGTTGTTTGAATTCAAACACCAGTCTGTTTGTAGATCACAGTACACAGTTGCTGACTCACCTTTTGATCTGGACTCCCACACCATAGAAATCCAAACTTCTAGCTCTAGTTAGCTGTTGTGATACATACATACATACAAATAGAGGAAAGAGAATCTCAGTAGGATTACTTCAAACTGGAAGATGGCAGTATTTTGCAAAAAGGAAAAGCAGCCTGGACCAGTCTGCCCTCCTGCAAAAGTGTGGAGCTGGTGGAGAGAAGGTGGCTGAACTCATGCTTTGCCCTGTGCCAAGTAAAATGGCTGTGCTGTGAAGAGACAGCAAGGGAGTGGGGGCTGTGGAGGGCTATCTGGGCCGGCAGAGAACTTCCAGGATGGGCCCTGTGTGAGAAGCAGTTGACCTTCATGTCCAGTCTTTACCTGTATTGTTTCTTCCTGTCTCACAGCCTAGTCTTGGTGTCCACATACCCCCAGCTGTCAACGCTTCTGCACTCAACAGCCTTGTTGCTGAGGAGACCATTAGGGTGCCAAAAGAGCAGGCAGATGAAATGCTCTTTACTGCTGCAGTTACCTTAGTTGCTGATGTTGTCTGTTAACGAGGCAGAGCATGGAAGCTTTCCTCAGATCCAGGAATACACTTCACTGGGACTCAGAACAAAGCTTTCAGCCTCAGCACACTTGATATTACCGGCCATGGCTTTTCAGGCCTTTGTCTTGCCTGGTGCTGAAGTTTTTCATAGCTGCTCCTGATGCTCAGATGGGAAAGGTGGGGGCTCTGCAGCCAGCCAGGAGCAATTGCTCAGCTTCTTTTGGAGCACTGCTCCGTCCATGGGCAACTGGCACAATGAGCTGAGGCAAATAAAACAAGTAGGCTTATAGGAAGTTTTGCCACTGCTTTAGTGGTAACACCAGGCAAGAAAGAGAAAAGGGTATCTGGTTTTCAGTGGGGGGAAAATGCATCATGTAGGAATCATTCTATGGATTTCCACAGTCAGTTCTGCTTCCCTGCCTCAGGGATGAAGCACTGGGCTGCTGGGAACCATGTCATGTGTTTGGGACTGGACTGGGAAAAATTTTAGGCTTCTTTGTGTCAGCTGGTCATGTGAAAGTCAACTACTCCGCCATGCTCAGCAGGGTAGAGCAGCTCCTAGAAAAGGAGGTAGGTGCTGGGGAGGGAAAGAAGGAAAAAGATTCAGGGGAGGAGGAGTACGTGTTTTCTTCATGCTGTGCTGAGAGCTGTCCACTGGCACCGTCCTTTTCTCCGCTGCTCCTAGCCAAGTGTCTTCAGCCTCTCCCAGCAGCTCTCCTGCCTGGCCTAGCAACCTGGACCACAGATTTCCCTACACAACTCATAGCTGTGAGGTTGATGACAGCTTTCTGCATCTCCCAGAGGCATCTGCTGCAGTAATGGGGAATGGAAACTACAGCACATGTTTCCTTCTGCTTTTTATTTTGCTGTTGAACTTAGTCCAACCTCCTCATTTTCCTTGTGCTACACCATAAAACACACCTTCATGGGTCCATTCCCGAGCAGTAGTGCATACCCCTCCTCAGGGCCATGATGTCAACCAGGACTTAACCCAAGGCCTTGCTTTCCCCTCACCACTACCCAACCTCCAAATACACTCCATTTCCCCCCTCTCTCACAGCACAGTTCTGCAGTGACATGCTTAATCCCCAGCCACTGAACCCAGCAACAGCCTCCCCAGCTCTTCTGTACTGTAAGATGCAACCAAAAGCAGCCAGGTTGAGGATCTGCCTCATGCAAGGAGGCGAAGGCTGAAAACCTACTTGTGTCTCACGAGGGACCTACAGCAATAGCCCCATAGAAAGCCTCCCAGCAAAGCTGCATGGATGTTACTAAGCAAAAGACCTTTTGCTGAAGTGGCCACTCACCCCCACAAGCAAACACAAAGCACACACTGCGGTATGTGCAAACATCAAGAACCTGTTCAACTCTTCAGCAGCTGAAATAATTAAACTCCAGGGTATCAAACCAACATCTCAACCCTGTTACTTCCTCCACCTTTGCCTTTCTTAGCAGACTCCAAATCGATCTTTGCAATTGTTGGTGCTGCTAAAGAAGATCCATGAAGCATCCCTGGGAAACCTCCAACCCTTTCATCTGCTTTCTCCACTCATTCCGTTTGCGAGACAGATCTCTTATCCTTGTCGTGGTTTAACCCCAGTTGGCACTAAAGTACCATGCAGCTGGTTGCTCACCCCCCTCCCTGCAGTGGGATGGAGAGGAGAATCAGGAAAAGGTAAAACCCGTTGAGGTAAGAACAGTTTAATAATTGAAATAAGGTGAAAATAATTGTAATGAAAAGGAAAAAATAAGAATAAAACCGAACAAACACAAGTGATGCACAGTACAATTGCTCACCACGAGCCCATCCTCAAGCAGCAATCCCTTCCTGTGAACTCCCACAGTTTATATACTGAGCATGATACTCTGTGATACGGAATGTCCCTTTGGATATTCAGGTCAGCTGTCCTGGCTGTGCTCCCTGCCATCTCCTCACTGGCAGGGCATGAGAGACATAAAAGTCTTTAATCAAGGCAAGCACTTCTTAACAACAGCTAAAACATCCGTGTGTTATCAGCATTGTTCTCAGACTAAAGCCAAAACACAGCACTGTACCTGCTACTGGGGAGAAAGTTATGATATCCCAGCCAAAACCAGGATGCTTCCATTACAGAAAGGTACCTGTAGAAAGATGCCTTCTTCGTGCACTGTGCCCGGCCAACATTGGAGAGCAGCCTTGGGCAGCTCAGGGCGATGGGGTGACAAGGTGGAAGAGACAGCAGTTTTGATTAGAAGCTGGTACAGGTGATATGGCAAATAGCATTCCTCTGTTTTTCTGTGAAAGCTCTGAGAGGGGAAGAGAGCACATGGTTGTTGGAAGAGTTAAAAAAATTAGCTGGCAACCTGCTAAGGCTGGTCATGGATTAGGAACCAGCAGCTAAACTCCAAAGCATATAACTGGAATTCCCTATAGTTAATGGTGCTCCATGCCCTGACCACCCCAGTCACACCGTTACTTCTCTGCTTGCGAGTCGCCTTTGTAGGGCTGTCCTGACTGCTTGCAGGGTGGCTCTGTACAAGGTCCTGTTCCCAAGAGCACAAGGGGACACACAAGCAGCACTTGAGCCTGTTGCTCTGACAGGGTTTCAGACAGCTTCCCATCTTCCCCAGCCCCCTGTCTCTGCAGAGGGACACGCCATGGCTGTGCTCAGCCGATGCGGCAAAACAGCCTCTGCAGGATTAAAGCCGAGCTTTGTCAGGCCAAGTGATGACAAGCTGAAAAGAAAATGCAAGCAAGGAGTCATTAATTAAGGTGAGAAGCTGGGAGCGGAGACTGCCAGCATGTTAATTGGTCTGGAGAGGAGGTTGCGTGGAAAGCAACAATCAAGCTCTTTTCAGCTTTAATTAAACCTGTCTCTGTCGAGGACGTGGCACCTTTTCTTCACCTCTGCTTTTGAGCTGAGAAACCGGTTACGGCTTGTGTGCTGTTACTGGGCAGACAGGAATTCCCTCCTGACTCGAGCCTCCACAACCCAGGCTCGGCATCTGCCCTTCCCACTCACATGCTCCCCAAAATTGGGGCTTAGCACCAACTAGAGGTTAGGGATGGGAGCCGGTGATGGCAGATGTTTGCTGTGCTTCTGGAAGACCTTCCCCCAGATCTCTCTGTCCTGATTCGTTAAGGTAGGCTTTGCCCCAATGTGCAGCAGTTAGTCCCAACCTGATCTGCTCTCTTTGCAAGCTGGGACCAGGAGGAGCAGGATTAGAAGGAGCAACAGCCTGGCTGCTTGTGGGCAAGAACAGGCAGTGTCTGGCTGTGCTGGTATCACTGCTCCTGACTGCTGTTCCCTTCCTTCTTCAATGCTTTGGTCTCTGAAGCTAGTCCTCAGGCACAGACATGAGGGATATACATTTGTGTTACCCAGAGGCTGCTTGAGGCCATGAGAGCTGGCCACCAGCCACAGCTTTGCATGCAAAGGGTGGCTGCAGGACTACCCATTCCCAGAAAGATAGGCAAAGCATGCTGGACATGCTTCTGAAAGACAGTGGCCACAGGGGAGCGACAGCCAGCATGGAGGAAAGGAGCTGGAGACACCATAGAACTGGCTTGTCTTGGAATGGACCTTAAAGCTCATCCAGTTCCAACCCCCTGCCACGGACAGGGACACCTTCCATTGACCAGGTTGCTCCAAGCCCTGTCCAACCTGGCCTTGAACACTGCCAGGGATGGGGCAGCCTGTGCCAGGGCCTCACCACCCTCATAGTGAAGAACTTCTTCCTAATGTCTAATCTAAGTCTACCCTCAGAAACAAGGATAGGAGGCGAGGGAGTCACAGAATGCAGAGAGCAACATCGAACACTTGAATGGAAAAGAAAGATCGTTCCCAGTGCAGCACTTTGGCTGGCCTCTGCATGGGAAAGGGGTGTCCTTATTGCTGAGCTCTAGCAAGGCGTGCAGCAGCTTCAGCAAAGATTAGAAATACCACGTCACCTGGGAATTTTAAGAGTGAGGAGGACAAAGCAATATGGGAAGATTACACAATCAGGAGCAGGGGACGGAAAGAGAAGAGAAATAAGGGGGCTTATGGCTCTGCTCATGCATATCACAGCTCTGCAAGCTCCTTACTGCCTGATGTTCAGGGCATTGTGAGTGCAGATCTGCCTCCGCATGAAGAGTTCACACTCAGGAGCCACACAGCACTAATTAAATGCCATATGTAATTAAGGAAAAAGAGGGCTTTTGCAGTCATGTAAAGTCTCCTGTAAATATTGAGGCGGGACGGTGGCAGGTCTAATGATTTGCAGCTGAGGTGTCTCAGAGCTGCTGCAGGATTGTGGAGGAGGTGGCTGAGGAGTTCTGTGGGGCTTGAGCTTGGTGTAATGGGTCTGTGTGAGTGAGCTCATCCCTTTCACTGCCAACAGAAACCCGTCTCAGTGGGGATGAGGTGTGAGCCTGATGATCCTGGCCTCTCCCATAAGAAAGCAAAGCCCCTGAGACATGGTCAGAAAGTGTGATGCTAACAGATATCTCCCTCACCTCTCACCATGGATGGGCTCTCACCTTCCATGGGCTGTTCCCTTGGAACCAGGTCCAACGAAAGCAGTTCTTTTTGTCCCTGTCTCTCAGGTGATCTTTGTCCCCTTTCTAGGACTTCTTCCTGGTCTTGTCCTACAACGTCATCAAAAAGCTCTCAGGCCACAGGACTGAGGCTCAAAGAAGGCAAGGATCTGTTCTGCTTGCACCCGCAAGCCAAGTGGCATCACACCGCTTGCATCCCCATGGCGAAGCTGTCTCATCCCACAGAGGTGGCTGCAGTGACCTGCAGCACATAGGCTTGGGACACTGGGGAAGCCGAGTATCCTACTTGGTTGCCCTCCCCTCACCACTCATGTCATGACGAAGTGACCAAATGGGAGCTGCATGAAGGCAGCCACATGCCTGGACCTCAGCATTGCAGCAGTGCAAATCCCACCGGCTCCCTTGCTACACTGATCAAAGGCTTTGCATGGGTGGTGCTTTTCTGGCTAATCTGGCAGCCTGATGATGGAGAGAAATGCTGGAGAAAGCTGTCCTGGGACTAGGGTCCACCACAGCCAAGTGATGCTCACCCCAGCTCTGGAGCAGAATGACAACAGGGGGTGAGGAGAAGGCTTTTGCCAAAACTCAGGTGCTCTGCCAGCACATTGCTTCCCACCTTCCTCATGCCCTTTTGTCCTCCCTTCTGCCCTCTGCTTCTAGCCCCTCACTTTGCCCTGCCTTCCCACTGCTGCTTTCTGTCCATCTGGATAGCTCTTCCCAGCCCCACACATTTCTCATTTATGTTACCCCCACCCCATCATCTCACCATCCATCCTTTCCCCTCTTTCTGCTGTTGTCTTCCTCTCCTATGACTTTCTCTTGAACGCTGGCCTTTTCTTATGTTTTTGAGACATAGGTATTACACCCCTCAGCTTTTCCTCTTCTGTATACATCTGCAGTGCCTGTGAAGTAAAACACAACAAATGCTGCCCTGCTACTAAGCTGGGACCACCAGACTGTGGTCAGACGGCTCACACAGCCTCCACCACCTAGAACCCAACCTGCAGTGCCCCGTGCCAGGCAGTTTGTATCCAGCATGCAGCAAATGTGGCAGGAGAAGGAAATTACCAGGGTTTATTAAGGTCAAGCAGGGGAGAAATTCCAGCACCTTCAGATAGAAAGGGGCACTAAGGAGACAAGAACTAAGTGCGCATGGGTGTTACAGGCCTGTTTCTTTCTCCTTTGCCTCACCGCTACTGTCCCCTGGCTCCCAGGCTCTCTTTGCAGCCTGGGCACTACCTTCTGCTTTGGTGACAGCCATTGTTTCTCTCACAGTCGTCATCATCACATGGAAAAAAGTTGTCTGGCCACACACATAGGGCTAACATCACTGAATAACCTCACTGCTCAGAGAGCAACAGGTCCTTCAGCCCCAGAAGGAAGGGATGAAGCTCCGAGTAGCAAGCAAAGATCAAAGCGGAGGCAGCAGTCCCTCAGGAACCTGCAAAAAGCAAACAGAAAGTAAGCAGAGGGGCGGATCAGATGGAGCAATGTAGGGAAAGGGGGAGTTACTTGGTTTGTTTAGGAAGGAAATACATCTGAACTGCAAGTAGCACTGTGAACTGGGACAGTGTCCTGCAGGATTAGCTCGCAAGAGCTAAAACCATGTGGGACAGAGCTCTAGGAGACAGAAGCATCCTCCAGCGAGTATTTCTGGTGGGGCAGGGTGGAGAGAAGAGGCTGGACAGATGGTCTGCTCCTCCTTGAACTTCAGAGAAGCCAAATGTGCAAAGGGGAGGCACACAGAGGTGTCAGCACAGAAGCCTTTCCATCCTTTACCAGCTGTGGCATAAAGCATTTGAGTATGACTAATGACTGCTGCAGAGTTTGCATCACTGAGCTGTTGGCACAGATGGCTGACTTCCTTGTACATCAGCCAGTGTGGCAAAGGTCCTTTGATCTGGATACAGGGACTAGGGAATGGGATGGAGGTGGACGAGGGTTGCCCATGGGAAAAAAAGGATGTGTGGGCAGGGGACCGCGTGTCCCTGCTTGGGGCTGCCAGGATAGAGGCTGGCAGCTACCCTAGTCACTCAGGTCCCCATGCACTGTCTCCATCCTTCCCACCCATGCTCTGATGTGCCTTTAACAGCCTGGATTTCCTACCAGGATGTTTTCATTTTGGTTGCCTCCCTCTTAGAGTTCCAAGGTGCTGCACAAAATTAGCAAGTTAGGAAGTTGGGGAATGGAGGCCTTAAAACCTGTTGCAGACATGTCACCCAGGTGCCACATTAACATGTCCCTGCATTCTGCATCTGTACGTGTGGACTGTGCCATTCCTATGCACAGGTGGGCCTGTGAGCAAAGGTGAGTAGGGATAACAGGTTAACCATTGCCACAGGATCTTTCGGTGGCTCTGCTGCATGCATTCCCCTCTGCCTGTTTGAGAATGGAGTGGCTACTCACTGGTTGGAAAACGGGTTTCTTCACTTTGCTCATCTGTAGTGAGCAATCAGAAACTCCTGAGCTCCTCTTGGGGGTCACAGCTAGGGGATGGGCAGCTGTTGCCAAGCTTTCCTCCTCCAGTAGCTCTTTCTGAGCAGAGAACATACTATCTTGTAGCTGGTGAGTCCATGCTCTGGCATGACCGGCGCCTTCAGGGTCCCTCTTCCTGGTGTTCTCCTCTGGGACCTGGGCCACTTCGTTGTTGCCTCCATAGAAACCTCTGGTGCTGTTGGTGAAACCTTTGCCCACGTTGACCACATGGACTTTCTTTCCAAATCTCTTCTTCTTCTTCCTGGTCTTGTTCTGGAGGAAGAGGCAGGTGAAGACCTGCTTGAAACGCTTGCGGAAATGCTTGGAGATGAGGGCATAGACGATGGGGTTGAGGCAGGAGTTGGCATAGGAAAGGCAGTGGGAAGCCAGGCGGCAAACATAAGTGGCTCGGTTGAAGGGGAAGTGGCCAAACCAGAAGCACAGGATGACCAGGTGGTGGGGCAGCCAGCAGAGGCAGAACAGGATGGCCACAGCCACAATCATCTTGGTGACCTTACGCTTGGCCTTCCGGGAATCTGAGATCCTTTCTATGGGATCTACGGAGGTCCACAGGAACTTGATGGTTCTGGCGTACGCCAGGCTCACAATGGTCACGGGCAGAAGGTATCCGAAGACAAACGTGAGGACGTCCAGAATCTTCCGGCGCTGGTCCTCCCAGATGGGGACACAGATGGGCACCCCGTGGTAGTGGACAATCTGGTAGTAACTGAGGTAAGGCCCCGCAAAGAACAGCGACAGTGACCAGATTGCTACAATGGCCACTCCTGCATTTCGGGAGGTGCGGAGATCCCGGGACTTCAGTGGATAGCGAATGGCCAGGTACCTGCCGAGGAGGGGAAGGAGAAGTGGCACAAACGCAACAAGGGTGAGATGAGGTATCACTCCTGCCCTGTGGAGCTGTGCCTCTTTACCCATCTTCCCCTCTCCCTGCCTCTTGGTAGGTGAATAGAGGTCAGGGTCATCCCAGCAGCAGATCTGGGATCTCCATCACACGCTCTGCTGTGCTAGCTTGGGAAGGTCACACAGCGTGCCTCTTGAATCAGGGAAAAGAATGATAGGAGCAGGACCCAGAGCCTCCCTGTTTCTCCTGTGGTGTGTTGCTGCCCTGGGGCTTTTGCTGTTTTGGTTTTACATAGTGGACACTAAACCTAAGTAGGTGCCTGTAATTCTTCCCAAGTGAGAGCTGAGTAACCAAGCCAAGAGGCTGGCTTGGTGCTGAGAGAGGACATGGGGAGCCAGGGATGCTGGCTCTGCTGGCCCTGCCTCTTGGGGAGGCCCTATGTGCTTTTTACAGGACATTCAACAGGGTAAAGACTGGCCTTTCTCCCACCCTCTAGCTCAGGGGTAGCAAACGCATTGTCCCTGAGCTGCGGGATTCACAGGGAAAGGGGCACTTACCTGTCAATGGAGACAGCAGCCAGGGTGAAGCTGCTGGCGTACATGGTGAGGTAGATCAGGAAATGCACAGCCTTGCAGGCAAAGGCCCCAAAAAGCCACCCGTCCAGGGTGTAAATCGTGGCCTGGAAGGGCACGCAGCAGATGATGAAGCACAGGTCAGCCATGGCCAGGTTAAGAATGAAGAGGTTGGTGGTGTTAATGACTTGGCCGTTCCGCAGCAGCACGGCCAGCACCAGCCCGTTCCCCACGGTACCCAGGAGGAAGATGAAGGAGAAGATGACGGGCACAATAATCCCGGCTGCTCGCAGCTCTGGACTGTTGGAAGAGGCGTTCCATCCCTCTGGCATCTGCCCATCTGACCTGTGCAAGGAGAAAGGGAGACACAGCACCTATACACGGCCATAAGCATGTAGGTGCTGGTCGCTGCTGACCACAGTGGCCACCAGAGCTATGGCCCTAAGGAGCCTGATCCCAGCCTTTGTTTGAAGTCCACATTTCTCCCAGAGATACCAATCCCAATCAGCTGGTTAAATTATGACATCAGGATCCTCGTGATGTCTCCGGTAGGATGCTGTTGGGATCAGTCAGCCCATATCTGCCTGGCTTGAGCGGAGCTGAAGTCCCTTTCTCCTGCCCAGACATCATCACAGCATCTCCTTGCTCCCAGCCTCCTGAAGGACCCCCTGCCCTGCTGCCTGGCCTCCGCTACATTTGTCTGTAATCCCAAAGCTGCTAAACCTTTTGGGATTGTTTGCTTTGACAAATCTGAATCCCTGCTGCTGTTCCACATGCCATGGGGAAGGAGGCTGCTGTGGGCAGTGAATGGTCTTGGTAGACTCACCCCAGGGCTGTGCCACCTCCAGCAGCAGGGACCTGATGCCTGTATGACACCCTGCAGCAGCAGCACCCCATCCCAATCCCAACCCCAAAGAAGCTCCTTAAGCTGGGACCACCTCCACCCTGGAGCTGGCTGCTCCTTGTTCCCTGTGCAGTAGCTGTGCTCCACAGAGGAGAGGCAGATAAGGGTGCCTTTTCCTGATACTGAGGGGTGGTCTCAGGTTGGATGGTGGCAGCTAGGAGAGGATGGAGTCGGGGAGGGAGACCCTGGAGCCACCTGAAACACAATGTGATGATCATTGTGAAGGAACGGCGATCAACTGCACCGATGAACAATTGCTGCAGCTCAAGATACTGTGGTTTGCTGCAAAACTTCCTCCAGCCCTAACACCGTGCTCAGGTGGAGAGCTCCAACAGCCTATCTCCTAGCAAGCCATGTTGTGCTATCATTAGAACAAATTGTCCTTGGCTGAGCAGCAGCCAAGAGGGAACGACACCATTATCTAGCACTGTTGACATGCAGTTGACTCTCTTTTGGACCACACAAGCTCCTTCGCCCCATGCTCTCCCATCCCTCGGCTCCCACCATTTCTCCTTCCCAGCTACCTCTCTATCACACGAAAAGATTGGCCCTACCTCTCTGGCTCTGCAGTCCCCTCTGTCCTACTCGTAACTACCTGTCTCGTCCAGCCAGCCCCGTGGTGTCTCCTTGCTCAAGCAGAGGACCCCGACCTCCCTCTGGGCACGCACCTTGCGTGGTGTCCCCGCTCAGGAAGCCCGAGGCCACCTCTCGTTTTGGGGAGCTGGCACTCACCTCTGAGAGGAAGGGCCTGCAGCTTCGCAGCTCGCTGGGGGAAGCTCCTGTCCAGCCCAGGCAGCGGCGGCGGGGCCGATGCAGAGTTTGCCCCGGCAGCGCCGTCTCCCTGCCTGCTGCTGCGCTGCTTCCCCCTGCCCACCGCCGGCTCTGCTCTCTCTTCTCCCGGCTCCCGCACGCGTGTCTCTCCTGCTGGAGCTCCTTCCCTCTCTCTGTCTCCCCCCTTTCCCCCCCTCTGCTCTTGCTGCTGGTCCATTGATCTCTGTTGAGTGTTTTTTTCCTTCTCCCTGAGGTTGGGTTTGGAGTTAACTCCTCTCTGCCCAGCCTTCAGCAGGCTCAGCTGCTCCCTGCTCCACCGGGGAGGGGGCAGTGCAGGAAAAGCCTGATGCTCTCTGGTGTGAGAGGCAGGATGGAGGGGAGCAGGGTCCCATGGGCCCCGGCAAGCCTTGCAGGCACCCCTCGGTGCTGGGTGTTCAGGACATGTTGCCCAGCACCCCTGGGAACATGAATATCACCTCGTCCTTGGGATACGGGTCCAAACCCTCTGGAACACAAGCAGTAATTGCTATGACTAGCTGTTACTAATTAATTGTTAGTAGCACGGCACAGAAGAGACCAAGTTTTCCCACAATGCCTGACCTAGGGAAGGAGGGAAAGCAGGTTTTGGTTTCCATCCAGCCCAGCTCTGCCATCCACCAGCATTGCCCAGACACTGCAGTGTGGGGATAGAGGACAAGCTCTCCAGGGGGGCCATCTCCAGAGATTCGGCCCTACGACAGCACATGTGCTTGCTGATGTGCCGAGAGGCACAATGCCTCACCACCTCCTGCCCTGCCATCGTGTCTATGCCCCCAATGGACCTGTGCCCTGCAAACTTCTAGGTGTGCTGAGGACAAGCGGGGCTTGGTGGTCCTTCTCCAGCAAGACCTGAAGGCCACCAGCTTCCCTTCACTGGGAAGTCTTTTCAAATGATGGAGCAGGATGCTGAGGAGGAACAGGAGGCACTGACCCCTTCCCCTCCACAGCAGCCCCGTGTCCCTGTTGATGGCATCCCTCTGCTAGCAAGAGGGACAACGTGACCTCTCGTCCCCGCCTGCCACTCTGTCTGAAGGAGCAAGGTGTCCTTGCCGGCTCGCTATCAGCCACTGTAACCAGGGAAAAGGGGAAGGCCGTGTCTCAGGACACGCCAATAACCCAGGGGCTGCGGTGGAGCTCATCCTGCAGCACAGCCTGTCGCAGTGCCGCTCGCTATGGACGGAGCACACCAGCGCTGCCTCCTCCTCCTCCTGCTGCTCTGCTCGCTCCCACAGCCGAGCATCCCGGGCCCGCCGTCACCTCCGGATGAACCCCAGGAGCCGCCGCTGCCGCCGTCGGGCGCCGCTGAGCCCAGTGCCGACATCCTGCGCGGCCGCCCCTCGGCCCCGGCGCGGCCATACAGCCTGTCGCTCTCACCTGAGGACTACCACTACTACCCCAAGCCACGGCACCTGCGGCCCGGGCAGCTGCGCCGGCTGCTGGGCTCAGCCTTCGACCCGTTCTGGATGGCCACCGCGGAGCCGCGCCGCCGCAACACCAGCAGCGGCGACACCCTGGAGACCCAGAGCCGGGACCTGGCGGACGGCTCCGGGCGCTACCGCCGCAAGCTGTGGCGAGAGGCTGAGGGGCTGGAGCTGCCCCCTGAGCTGCGGGGCGCCGCGTCCCGCAGCCTGCGGCAGTGGTTGGTGGAGCAGGCTGCCTGCCGCCTCACCTCCACATGGGTTGACCTGGGAGCTGTGTTCTGGCCGCGCTGGGTGCGCCACACTGCCTGCGAGACCGGGCCCCGCAGCTGCTCCTGGCCCCCCGGCATGGGCTGCCGGCCCGCACAGCTCACACACATCAAGCTGCTGGCCTGGCACTGCTGGGCCGTGCAGCACCCCGGGCCCCCTCGCTGTGCGTGGCGGCAGATCCCATACCCGGTTGTGGCCGCCTGCAAGTGCTCCTGCCGCTGAGGGGGTGCAGGAGGGCACCTCTACCACCGGTACCTGTTCTCACAGCCAAACAGACGCCTGGACTCAGCCTCAGGGCCAGGGAGCTGGGAGGTAGTCCCTGAAATGGAGAAATAAACTTCCGGAATGAAGTGGGATCAGCTGTGGTCATTGCTGTTTCTCGCCGAAGGCCTTGGGTAGGGAAACACAGCTGCTTTGCCCCTCACCCACCAGCACAGGGAGGTATTAGCACTCGTGGGAATGGGGAATCGAGGCACCCGACAGCAGGTTCAGACCCTGTTTCCATCAGCCCCAGTGGACTTGGTCCATCAGGGAGCAAGGGCAGAGGGATGCCAGCAGGGAAAGGATAGAGGGAATTGAGTCACGGATCAGGGTGGAAACGGTGTGGATAGGGGCTGGAGGGCATCACTGGGAAGGGGAGCAGGTTCGGGGCTGCAGTGAGGCAGCCTGGTAAGGGTGGAGGAAGTGCGGGGTGGGCAGGGACCTACCGCTGGAAGTGGTTTTGGGGGGTGTGTATGGAAACTGGATGGGATAGACAGTGCCCTGCTTCGAGCTACAATGGGTGAGATACAGGGATCCCACACCTATCCCTGTACGTGGTGTAGAGGGCGATGGCTCAAGACCCAGGGGGAAGCCTGGCAGAGCAGTGTACAGGGTCTGGGGTGGGTTGGTGAGCCCGGTGTGGGAACTGCATCCTTGAAAAGTGGCATCTGCTTCTGCATCCCACTCGGCAAAATGCCCTCTGCTTTCTGGGCTATGCTGCACAGAGCTGTACGTCAGTCCTTCGTTGGGAGGCCTGAAGAAATAAAGAGCTGGAGGCTTTGCCTGGGAATGTGGTATTTAGTGCCTGCAGTTAATGGGTGCTGCATTATTCGTTTCCCATGTGCCATCATCCAACCCTCCTGCCTTCCTGCATCCCTGTGTCATGCAAACCACAGTCTGCTGCAGAGCCTGGCCTTGAAGCGGGTGAAGAGGGAGATGGAGAATGGGGGGGATCTGGGAGAGACAGAGAGGAGAGGGAGGCAGAGAGGAGGCGAGAAGCTCAGAGCCCTTGTGTGCACACAAGGACAAGTGTGTGTATTGCAGTGAGGGAGGCTGCTGAGCTGTGAGAGACATCTGTATGGCTGCTCTCCACTGAGGAGGACTTGAGTGCTGAAGCAGGGTTAAACGGCTTGGGTTGGCTGCCCTGAGTGCAGCAAAGACATCAGCAGGGTGACCAGCAGGAGGGAGAGAGATGGGAGCATGGAATGGGATTGCAAAGGGGGTGTGCAAGTAGGGGGGGAGCGAGATGGTGCACATGCATGGGCTCAAAACAGTGGTGGCTCAGGCTGGGCCCTGTCCCAGAGCCCATCTGGCTGAAGCAAGAGAGGCTTGAGCACAACCTCCTGCTGCTTCCCCATTATATTCCCCATTCCCAAGATACTGCCTGTTGATAAGGGGGTAGGGTTTGCAGCACTGGTGCTACGCAGCGGGAGCTCCATATTGTACTTTATCAGCAGGCTCAGCTCAGGGTCCTGTGGAGATGGAAAATGAAATAAAACCAGCACACAGTTGTGGTACCAGCTGCTCTAACAGAGTCTGGTGGCAGCCCTATGGAAAAGGTGATTTCCCCCTGCCCTCTACATCCCATCAAGCCCTGCAATCCTGGATTAACATCTGTGTTCTTCGGCAGCTGCTTTGGTTCAGGTGAGACAAGTTACTGCCCTGTAGCTCGCTCCCTGAGTGCCTAATGGCAGGTAGCATTTTCAGAGCAGGGCTTTGTTAACACGACCCAGTGCTTGGGCACCCAAGCACAGCACAACCTCATTGTGGCTGGAAGCTGTCCCTGGCTGCTGGGGAGGCAGCTGGTCCTCAGCTGAGCACGTGGGCAGACAGCAGGTCACACATGATTTCTCATCTGCAGCAAAACTGATGCAAACAAAGCAATCCTGAGAGATGCCCAGGTCCCACTTAGCTTGAGTGCTAAATTGCTACCCCAGCACAGCTTGCCGGAACAAATCCAGCGATCCCAGCCTGCAGCTGATGGAGGAAAATTACAGGTTTCTGGCACCTGCTCTTCCCTCAGCTTCAGCCCCAGGCAGACACAGTCTCCCTCTCCATGCTGCTGGCCTCTACCACCTCAGCTTGCCTGCTGCCCAGCAGCCTCTCTGGGGCAAGATGCAGCACCCAGATCAGGTTTGGGAGCACCGTAGTGATGGGTAAAGCCTTAAAGCCAGCCCCAGGGAACTAAGCAAGCCTCACACCTAGCACCTAAGAGTGAGAGGGGGAGAAAGGAGCACCAGTTTCAGCTGGCCCATGTCCTGTCTCAGACCAGTTGCTGGTAGCACATCTTGCCAAAGACTTAGGAAACCCCTTGCCTCAGTGGGGAATTACAGCTGTCAGATCTACCAGGGTGATGCTACTGGACCTGCAGGAGAGCACAGAGGAAGCAGGTGACATCAGGCATAGCTACATTTCCATCAGCAGAAGACAGCATGAGCTGCAGTGCTTCAGCACCAGGACTGAGGCTTCCAGAAAGACACAGCAGAGTGTTCAGCCACAGCAAGTAGAAGATGGGGATGGACTGCAGCTCCTGGATGAGAAAACAAGAGCCAGACAAATATCCGCTGCACTGCACGACACCTTTAATGATGCAAGAGCTGGCTGCCAGAGCCACACACTGCAACAGCCACAGCTTCCCGCGGGCTGTGATGCCTTGAGGATTGGTCCTGCTTTTGGCAGCATGCTCCTCAAGCCTTTTCCCCTGGCACAGGCACTTGGTCATGGGCAAGGACAGCACCGCAGCAGGTGTTCGCTGGCCCCTCAAGGTATCGCTCCATGTTTCCGTCCCACCTCGGTGAAGGCTTCCACACAGTGGTCGATATCCTCATCGCTGTGTACAGCCGAGATCTGGACCCGGATACGGGCCTTTCCCTTGGGGACCACAGGGTAGCTGAAGCCAATGACATAAATGCCTGAGGAAGAAATGCAGGGAGAGTTAGAGCTGGCTTGCAGGGAGGGAGGTTGAGGTGGTATTGGGTGATAGAAGGGCTTTTGGATCATCCCTCCCCCTTCAACCATTTCCAGGCTTCAGGGTTTTCAGGGGGCATCTGCTCCCAAGCATGGAAATGAGGCCTAGGGCCAGTGGTGGGGATGGAGTCCAGCCTAGCAGGACAAGAGGGCTAATGTAAACTTCCCACCTCCAACAGAAAGAGGAGGTGAAGTCAGCAACGTCTGGGGGAGACCAAGAGGATGTTTGCAGGTGGAGGCTAAAGAAATAACAGGTTTCATGCAGGAGCATCCTCTGCAGGAGGGATGGTAGCACTACCCCCGGCTGTACTTTCCCTCCGGGCATGTGTCTGCATCTAGAGCTCCCTCTCTGGCTCACCTCTGTTCAGCATGTCCTCAGCCATCACTGCAGCCAGCCGAGCGTCCCCAAGCATGACAGGACAGATGGGGTGGTCTTTCCCTGAGATGGTGAAGCCAGCTGCTGTCATCTTACTTCTGAACCTGGTGAAGAGAACAAGAGGATGAGGCAAACCTCATCACCCCTGTCCTTGGGGGACCACTGCCTCGCCTTCCCCTGGTAGCCTGGGCCACCGAGGGCTGGATGTGGTGCTGCTCCAAAGTGCATCTCCTGTGCAGGGAAGGGATCCCTCTTTTTGGAGTGACCTCCAGCCACTTCCTGCTCAGCTCCATGGGACTGCAGCTGGTTGAGGGGCAGACTCATCCCAGCACACAGAGCATCCGGATCTGTCTGACACACACAGGCACATCCTGTGGTTTCCCCGAGCACCCCCAGGCCATGACTGGTAAACCACCTATGGCTGTCACTGAGGGTGAATAAACACACATGCACAACACATTCCTAAGGAGCCCCTTCCCCTGCTCCCACCCCAGTGTGCTCCACTCACCGTTGGGTCTTGGCAGCCATGGACTGTGCAATGGCATTGCTCTCCATGAGCAGGTCCAGGGCCTTGGATGCACAGCCCACCACGGCGGGGGGCAGGCTGTTGGAGAAGAGGTATGGGCGGGAACGTTGTCGGAGCAAATCAATGAGGGGTTTGGGGCCAGTTGTGTACCCGCCTGCAGATGGATGAAAGACAAATGGACAAGGAACACCAGAGTAACCTGTAACCTACAGGAGGAATTCCAGTACAAAGCAGGCCTAAAAGCATCACAGCTGGTGCCTTTTACTAAGAGTTTCCACCTTGACCCCAAATGCAAGTGCACAAGGAAGATGAAAGTAAAAGAAGTACATGGCAGGACCTCCCTTGACCCTGCGGCAGGGTCCCAAACTGAGCCTCATGCCACCAGTAGAAAAAGACAACATGCAGTTGTGGCTCTATCATTAGGCAGAGGAAGGAAACATCAGTGATGCTGTGGAGCTTGGAGCCCTTTAGGGCATGGAGAACCTTGGTCAGGAAATGCCTTCACCTGCAGCTCCTCCAAGAGCTTTTCCCAGGGTGGAATTGATGATGGTGACTTTGTCCATCACTCCCAGGAGCTCATCAGTACCCCTGTAGTAGAAGGAACATCACATTCTCAGCTGTGCCAGCACACACCAGGGAAGCTGTTCTACACCTGAGGGATGCCTCAAGGGAAACAAAGGGCCACCAGCCAGGTCCCTGCTAAAGGAGTAACACCCCCGTGGTAGTTCAACCCAAGTGTTGACCTTCTCTTCTTCTGCAGAAAGGCTAAGCTAGAATCTCCCAAGATAAGAGCATGGGGTTTTCATCCCTTACAGATGGGAGAGCACTCAAACTTCCCACACAGATGTTTAATAGTGCAAACAGAGCACTAGCAATGCAAGCTTGTGAAGCATCTCTTCTTGGCAAACACTTGCAGCCAAGTGCACTGCTTGACACTTGGAGGATCTCCAGGGGATGGAAGGAAAACTTGCCCTGAGGGAATTAATCAAACTTGCCCTGAGGGAATTAATCTGTGCAAGCTAACTCCACAAAGCCCCCAAGCATTTGAAAGTGATATCTGAGAGGAGGATTTGGAAATCAGGAAGTCCAACTGGCTCCCATTTGGAAGCAGATGAGATGGTCACACCATCCCTTACACACTGATAAGCAGCTGTCATGTTGGGATGGGTCATTGCTAAAGTATCTCCCTCCAGGTGCCCTGAAGATGGGGTGCAAAACCTTCAAGCAGTGGTGACCCCCCCACAAAAATATGTTAGTTATCAATACCCTTGGCCTTGCTTCAGAGGCTATTGGGCTATTGGGGAAGAAACAGGGTTGAAACGGCCACTTACCGGCCATTGGGTCCCAGGAAGCCTGTGGCATGGCATTCATCAATGAAGACCAGGGCATCGTACTTCTGGGCCAGCTGGCAGATCTCCCTCAGGGGTGCAATGTCACCATCCATGGAGAAGGCACCATCAGTGGCCACCAGCCGCAGACGATGTTTCTATGGGAGGAAGAGTGGTGCCTCCAGGGGTGAAGATGTCACCCTGAGGAGAGGGGCTGGCGAGGAAGACTGGCACATAGCTCAACTCCTGTAGGGCATGGATGTATCTAACTGAGACAGGGGGGTCTGCACTGCAACCAGCTGCTTACCCTCCTTGCCCATCCATGCCTACACGTGCCTGTGGGCAAA
The DNA here is from genome assembly GCF_033815535.1 of Pezoporus flaviventris. NCBI lineage: Eukaryota > Metazoa > Chordata > Aves > Psittaciformes > Psittacidae > Pezoporus > Pezoporus flaviventris. Next base: position 3,356,732 of record NW_026892559.1, read on the forward strand.
ACCAATGCCTACTGCATGGGAAAAGGTAGAGCTCACCCTTTGGGGCTGGTTACTGCAGCACAGCTAAGCTCACACTAGGGTGGGAGCAGACCTCCATACCTGCGCGTCCTGCAGCTTGGCTTCCAGGTCCTGCATGTCCATATGCTTGTAGCGGTACTTGTTAGCCTTGCACAGGCGGATCCCGTCAATGATGGAGGCATGGTTCAGCTCATCTGACAGCACTGCATCCTCTGGGGTCAGCAGGGCCTGGTCATGCCAAAGAGAAAGGATCATCCTTTGCTCCAGGGCACCATCTCACCAAGATCTTCCAGCATCTCTCAGGGCAGAGGACAAGGCTGTGTCTGACTGCAGCTCCCACGTCTCTCCTGGCACCGCTTAACTTTCCACTTTCCTTGCCAGTCACCTTATCCCCTTATTTCCTTAGGCCAGGCTCTTGCCTGTGGCTTCTGAGCTCAAAACCTCCCTCACCTTTCCTAGCAAACCTGGGGAATGGCCTCTTTTCCCTGCCTATGCTTCAAAGGGGAGTACAGACCTCCCACAGAATGGGAGCCCTCCCCAAAAGCTGGAGCCTGTCTTGAGAAGGGGGAGGTGAGGCTGATTAAACACCTCCTCATGGCTTCCCCAGTCCCAGGGCACCAAGCTGGGGTTCTCCACCACCAGTCACTACCATCTTTTCTGTGGCACAGAGCTCACATCGTAGCCTCTGGAAGGCATGGCAGGCACATTGGCATCACCTCCCTCCTGCATGCACAACACAATGAAAGCCCTACAAACCTCAAAGATGCCAGCGTTGGCATCAAAGCAGCTGGGATAGAGAATGGCATCTTCCCGCTGGTGAAAACGTGCAAGCTTCTCCTCCAGGTCCTTGTGTATGCTCTAAAGAGATGAGAGGAGCAAGCGTCACTGGCGGGGCAGCACAAGTCCTCACTTGCCCACGGCTGTTAGATGCTGACTGCAAGGGGAAGAAACAGACAGGTTTTATCCAGAAAAGGTGTGCGTGCATGGCAGAAATTAGTTGCGTTCAGCATGTGTTTGCAAACACAGACCTAAAATGCGGTTATGGGTTTGGACACCACAAGCACAGCAGAAACTCCAAGCTCCCCACCCATGGGGGGAATTTTCTTTGCACTTAACTAGCTGACGGGGATAAACCAGGCTGGGTTTGATAGAGGCAATTCAAGTCAGGCTGGCTGCAATTTTGACCCTTAAGGGAGGGGAAAAGACATCAATTTTCTGAATGTCTTTCAAACTTAGGGGAGATTTAGATTAGATAAAAGGAAGAAATTCTTCACTATGAGGGTGGTGAGGCCCTGGCACAGGTTGCCCAGAGAAGCTGTGGCTGCCCTATCCCTGGCAGTGTTCAAGGCCAGGCTGGACAGGGCTTGGAACAACCTGATCTAGTGGAAGGTGTCCCTGACTGTGGCAGGGGGTTGGAACTGGATGAGCTTGAAGGTCCCTTCCCCAACTCAAACCATTCTGTGATTCTATGGTTCTATGAGTTCAGAGGGGTGTTTGGTTCCTTTGTTCTCTGAGGGGTTGTAACACTTTAAGTTGGCATATTTCCAGATGTTCAGCTGGTGCGGACACAGCCGGCTCTTTTTCCACCTGGCCACGTGTAACTTAGCACTGCACATACACGTGAGTACTGAGAAGGGAGTCTGAGAATGGCTACCCTAGAGGAAGGCATGCTGCCCTGTACCTGGGTACCACAGATGAAGCGGACAGAGCTGAGCCCAGCGCCGAACTCCTCCAAGGCCTCCACTGCAGCGCGGATCACCTCGGGGTGGCTGGAGAGCCCCAGGTAGTTATTGGCACAGAAGTTGAGGATCCCTGCGGGGAAGAGAAAGAGAGAAGCACTGAGCGAGGGCGAACGGGGACAGAAGCCGATGACACCGAGCGCCTGCCCCATACTCACCGCCTCCTCCGCCCGTCAAGCGGAGGTGGGGGCCTTGTCGGGAGGCGATCACCCGCTCACTCTTCCAAGTGCCGGCGCCTCGGATATCCTCCAGCTCGTTCTCCAGCAGCCGGCGGAGCTGAGCCGAAGCCGCTCCCGATGAGGACCGGGGGGTCCCGGCCCCGCAGACCCGCAGCGTCCTCACGGCCGCACCGCGCCACATCCCGATGCCCCGCTCCTCCCCCTGGCGGGGAGGAGCGCAGCTAGGGAGGTGCTTGGCTCCAGGCTCGGGGAAGAGCGGCTGGAAAGCTGCTCATGGAAAAGGACTTGATGATCTTCAAGGTCTTTTCCAACCTGCTTGGTTCTGTGATTCTGTGTTGGGGTTGTTGAGCCTGGAGAAGACTCCAGCGAGGCCTTCTTGTGGGCTTTCAGTTCTTAAAGGGTCTACAAGAAAGATGAAGAGAGACCTTTCAGCAGGCCCTGTTGCAATAGGACGAAGGGTAATGATTTTAAACTAAAAAAGGGGAGATTCAGGCTGGATGTGAGGAAAAAATCCTTTACACTGAGGGTGGTGAAACACTGGCACAGGGTGCCCAGAGAGGTGGTGGATGCTCCATCCCTGGAGACATTCAAGGCCAGGCTGGATGTAGTTCTGGGCAACCTGGTCTGGTTGAAGATGTCCCTGGATTAGATGAGCTTTGAAGGTCCCTTACAACTCAAACTATTCTATGGTACTATGATTCTATGTACTATGTCCTGGAGGATTTTTGAGCAACAGGCCGTACTGCATCTTGAGGGTCAACAAGCCCAGGAGCATTAGGTCTTCCCACCTGAGGGACTTGGGGTGCTCAGCACAGGTGACTTGGGTCCTCTCCTAGGTGGTTTGTGGGTGTCCACCATAGAGGGTAATGAACCAAAGGGTCTGTAGGATGTGGGCGCATCCAGCTGAGGTGACCAAGGACCTACCAGCTGAAGGAGACTGGGTGTCTGAGCCTAAGGGATTTGAGTTTGTGACCCACAAGTCCACTGGGTTTAGACACACAGAGTCCAGCTAGATCAGGCATCTCCATCCTCCACTATAGCTGACTGGGGAATCCTGAGGCCAGGGTGGTGTAGGCCTGTCATGTCCAGGAGAATTAGGCACCAGGCTCTTGAAAGGGTCTTCAGCCTAGGTAGGCTGGTTTGGTCCGAGGATCTCAGGTACAAGATCCTAAAGGGATTAGGTGCCTCCTTGCCAAGGATTTCAATACCATGAACTACAGAATTCAGGATCTTTGATGGCTAAAATGCTCAGGCACCATCTGCCCAAGTGATTTAGGATAGTCAGGCCAATGGGTCTGGGAGTGTGAAGATGCTGGGCCCATGAGATTTAGGCACAGCAAGCCCAAGGGGACTGGGCACCCACAGCATGGAGGATTTTGGAGCTCCTGATGTCTGTAGCCAAGGGGGGTCAGGCACCTCCTGCCTGAGGCTCAGATCCTGCTATCAGGAGCATGCAGCCCTGCTTGGGGAAGGGCTCTCTCCAGGGCCAGTCCGGCCCTGGAGTCGTGCCAGCCCCCCTGGGCAGAAAGCCAGAGCCCCGGGGTGATAGCGGGGCCGTGTCCAGCAGACCTGCCTCACCCTGCCTGCCTGCAGAGCTGCCCACTGCCATGCTCAGGACCATTCCTTCCCATGAATTAACCCCTTCCCTCTTGCTGGACACCTCCAACTCCTTGAAAACAAATGTGGACAGACCCTGGCCCCGCTCCACCTCCCCCATCCCATCCCTGTCACCACCACCCAGCTGAGGCAGGCAGCCCCATCACCCAAGTGGTTGTTATCTCCAGCACCCAACACCATCTCCAGACCTCACATGCAGCACCCTCACCTCAGACCCATGGTGGGGACCCAGGGAGGTGGAATAAACCCCTTTTCCTCCTCCGGGGAATGCCGTGGCTGCACGTTCCCATTTCCCCTCCAACACAGGCAGGCTTTGCCTGGCCCCAGCAAACACACAAACCCCCAAGGAGCCTGGGCAGGATCAGTAACTGAAACCCTGTGTGGCCTCGACGGACACACTGAATCACCAGCACTCAAACACCCAACAAGCAGCCCACCAGTAGCAAAAAAAACAAACAAGACACACAAGAAATTTCTGAGACTTCGAAATAAAAACCCAGACCAGTAACTCTTACAAATGGGAACTCTCCGTACCAAAGGTGTTCCTTTTTCCTTTCATTAACTGCCTTGTTTTAATTATTTCCACACAAGAATCAATTCTTTATAAAATGCGATAGAAATGGGTAAAAATAAAGGCAAACGCTATTTACAGAAACCAACAGGGAGAGTACCGAAACGCCTCTTGGCTTCTTATTTCTTCTTGGGTGATTTACGGGCGCTGGACTTGGCCTTGGGTTTTGACCGCTTTGCCTTCTTGGGCCTGGACACCTTCCGTGACTTGGCTCTAACAGTCTTTGGCCTCTTGGCTTTCTTCGGGCTGGTCCTCGTCTTCTTCCTGGCTCTTTTGGCGGCAGACTTGGGCTTCTTTGCTGGAGACTTGCTTCTCCTGCGCCGAGCCGCTTTCCGGGGCGACGTGGATCTCCTGGCCGTCTTCTTCCTCTTCCTAGACGGGGACCTCTTCGCCTTGTTGCCCTTGGCCAGGCGGAAAGAGCCGGAGGCGCCAACGCCTTTGGTCTGCTTGAGGACACCGGTGGCGACGAGGCGTCGGATGGCGAGCCTGATCTGGGCGTCGGCGTTGTGGCCCACCTTGTAGTGGCTCTTCACGTACTTCTGGATGGACTGCCGGGACGACCCGCCGCGGCTCTTCTCGGCGCGGATGGCCGCCGCGATCATGTCCGAGTAGGTCGGATGAGCCGCCGGCCGCCGCGCCGCCCTGGCCCGCTTGGGCTTGGGGGCCGGAGCCGGGAGCGGGATGGGGCTGTCCGACATGGTCAGCGCTTCGCGACGCCCGGCGATGCCCTGCTCGGCGGGAAGGCTCGTCCTGTCCTGTCCCGCCCTGCCGGCGCCCCCGCCCCTGGGCGGGGATTGGCTGGCGGAGGAGCGGTGGGTGAGGACCGCAGCAGACCCCGGTGCCGCTCCCGGTGCCGGTGCCGCCGCCGCCTCTGCGGCCGCGCACGATCCGGTCGCCCTTTTAAAGGCGCCGTGCGGACCGCGGGGAGGACTGCCCCCTGCGCGCGCCACGCGCGACCCGCCCGCCCACCCCCGCCACCCGTGTCCCCGGGTGTCCCCGAGCCGAGCCGGCGGGATGGGACAGGGATGGGCACTGGGGATGGGGAGGGACACTGGGGGGCAATGGAGCGGGACAAGGAAGAGTATCTCGGAGGACACTGAGTGGGGGCAAGGAGGGACACTGGGGGACACGGAGGATGCTGCGGGACAAGGAAGAGTATCTCGGAGGACACTGAGTGGGGACAAGGAGGGACACGGAGCAGGACAAGGAAGAGTATCTCAGAGGACACTGACTGGGGACAAGGAGGGACACTGGGGGACACGGAGGATGCTGCGGGACAAGGAAGAGTATCTCGGAGGACACTGAGTGGGGACAAGGAGGGACACTGGGGGACACGGAGGATGCTGCGGGACAAGGAAGAGTATCTCGGAGGACACTGAGTGGGGACAAGGAGGGACACTGGGGGACACGGAGGATGCTGCGGGACAAGGAAGAGTATCTCGGAGGACACTGAGTGGGGACAAGGAGGGACACGGAGCAGGACAAGGAAGAGTATCTCAGAGGACACTGAGTGGGGACAAGGAGGGACACTGGGGGACACGGAGGATGCTGCGGGACAAGGAAGAGTATCTCGGAGGACACTGAGTGGGGGCAAGGAGGGACACTGGGGGACAAGGGCAAACATTTGGGGGGACACTAGGTGGGGACAACAAGGGACACTGGGGAACAAGGAAAAGCATTTGGGGGACACTGGGTAGGGACAAGGAGGGACAATGGGGAGTGCTTGGGGACACTGGAAAGATAGAGAGGGACATAGAAGGGACACTTGGGGCAACATCAAGACATGTTGAGGGAAACGTAAAGGGGATGCTGAGGGTGAGGGAGGACATTTGGGGAGGACAGAAGGAGCAACACAAGGAGAAACATTAGAGTACAAGGAGAGATGTTGGGGAGGGCATCAGGCAACAAGGAGGGACTCTAGAGGGGACACCAAGGAGAAAAGGGTGAGCACTGAGCTCAAAAAAGACTCGGCAGCAATAACCCACTGCCCAGTGCCTCTGCCCTCTTTGTTCCCCACCGGCTGCTTTGGGGACACCAGCTCAGCCCTCGCATGTCAGGGGTCCCAAACAACAGGCTGTCCCCTTTTTGGGGGAGACAAGCACAGCTCCTCATGAGGGGACAGATGCCAGTGACAGGCATCCTTACCCAGCTGCCCAAGTGATCGGCTGTTCCTGGGAGATTAAATGTAGCTGCTATCAGCATATTGCCTGTAGGATTTTGATCATGTTTTCCCCCTTATTTCTTAAAAACGTGGGTGCAGCCACCTTTTGCCCACCAACACACTGCATAGTGCTTGGGGTGAACCCTAGCACCTCCAAACTTCCCCCTGCTTCAACAGCGTGGTAAAATACACAACAAGCACCTGCCTGTAGCTTCAGTGTGCCCTGCATCCCCCAGAGAATGACAACCACTGGCCAGGGACACGCAGAAGTACACATAGAAATAGACACAGATCTATAAATACAAACAAATGTAGATGTAGAAACATAAAAGGGTGCTGAGGCACTGCCACAGGGTGCCCCGAGAAGCTGTGGCTGCCCCATCCCTGTCAGGGTTCAAGGCCAGGTTGGACGGAGCTTGGAGCAACCTGGTCTATGGAAGGTGTCCCTGCCCATGGCAGGGGGTTGGAACTGGATGAGCTTTAAGGTCCCTTCCAACCCAAACCAACTCTGTGATTCTGTGATACTAAATAGAATAGAAATAGTAGAATTAGAAATACTAGAAAATAGAAATAATTTGATGCACTCTCCCTAACATATAGAGGTGCTGTGGGAGGGTGCAGCATGCCCCTGTCCCAGAAGGAGGCACTAGGCCCCCTGATGCCGTCCCATCGGTGGAAGGGCTGTCAGGGCATCCCCTTGTGCTTCCCTCCCTGGTGCTGCTCTTTCATGTGCCCCTCTTCATTTGGAGAGTAGGAACGGTTCGCAGCACCTGCAAACTACTTGATTTTATTAAGAGCAAAGAGCTTCTGATTGCAGGGAGGAATAACTGCCTTCCCACCCCCCTTGGGTTGTTTTTTCATGCTTAAAACATAACGAATACATCACTTTGCACCCCACATAGGCACAAGCTCTGTTGGCCTCTGTACAACACTTTGACCGCCTGAAAGACGCTCTAATTTTTCCTAGACGGGAATAAACGGCCATCGCTGGCTGCCTGCACGTAGGCAAACCAGGAGCACGCAGATAAGGCACCATCTGCTTTTATTTGCATCCAAGTTTTCAACTGTCACAAGACGGGCTATGAGGGTAGACAAGAAGGAGGGGTAACATCATCCCAGAGCCCCTGGGGTGGGCACAGTGCCGCGGGCTGACCACAGAGCCTCCAGGCTTCAATGCCATTATCAGGGCAGCACAGTGATGGGAAGGCAAAAGGGGGGGGAGGCAGGGAGGGAGGAAGGCATGTGTTTTACCTAACTTTAGCCAGCTGAAAATTAGGGGTCTAATCTCAGCCCATCACCTGGGCACCTCCTGCAGTCCAACAGGGCTGCTCAGCATCTTCCAGTGGGTGCCGCTGCTGGCGGGCAAACACCCTCTCCCCTGTACATGGGAGAGATACAACCTTTCCATCCCTTTCGTGCAGACCCTTTCCAACACTTCCACCCCTAGCATTTGCCCAGTCAAAATAGGGGGAAAGTCCCTTCCACCCCTTTCATCCAGACCCTTTCCAACACTTCCATCCCTAGTATTTGCCCAGTCAAAATAGGGAGAAGATCCCTTTCATCCAGACCCTTTCTAATACTTCCATCCCTAATTTTTGCCCAGTCAAAATAGGGAGAAGATCCCTTTCATCCCTTTCATCCAGACCCTTTCCAATGCTTCCATCCCTAGTATTTGCCCAGTCAAAATAGGGCATAAGATCCCATGCCACCAAGGAACTTGGAGGGAAGGTGCACATTGATCACAGCTCATTAGACTGCTGTTGGACTTGTACATAGAGAGGAACCCACTTGGTACTGGAAAGCACCCCTGGAACCCTGCTCTGTTTTACTGATGCATCCTTAATATGAGCTGGGCAGAACCAAGAGAGGTTTTCTGGCTCCTGGTGGGGTGCCGGGGCTGGAGATGAGGTACAGATGCTGCAGGGCAATGCAAGCCCTGCTGCCTGTGGGAAGTGGAGCCAAGGCAGCATGGAGGGCGCTCATCTGGAAGGGAACACTATTCCCACAGGCCACTCACGCTGCCATGCCTGGCTTGGGCTCGTGCCTTCATTTTTGGCCACAGGAGCCAGCCACCATGCACAGGGTGGGGTGCATTACCCCTTGAATCCACTTTTCTCCCTGAGGAGAGCTACCTAACAGCTCCAAGCCTCCTGTACCTCCTGTTTCTGGCATTAGTTAGCAGGGATTGGGAAATCCTGCTTCTCTGACAAACCCCAGAGGATAGAGGCCAGATGAATCCTCTCCGTAATCCCATTCACCTTCTCCCTCTCCACACTGTGTTCAGCCAGACCCCACGGGGATTTATGCACTTCCAGCTGTGGATTTCATCTTAAATGGTCAAACCATGAGCACCGTGGATGTGCTATGGATCCCCTTGTAGGGGCAGGACAGCTGTTCACTGGCATTTGAGTGCACTGGGGCACTTCTGACGTTTGATTTTACCTGCTTTCCGTTTCCAAAGAGACTCAAAACCCCCAGCACTAGGACTTGCCCTTGCTGACACTCAGGTTCAAGCTTCAGTGCTTTGTCTAGTGGCAAAACAGGGGAATTTGCTGATTTTCCAGTGTGCTCACCAGAGCGTCAGCCCTGAGCCCCCACTGTGCAATGCAGCGTGGTCAACCCAGCACGAAGCCACTCAGCCCAGACACCATGAATAGCAGAGCTAGCTTTAACCATGGCAAGGTTAGACAGTGCCTTTGGCTGACACAGTCTAGTGTGAGGCATCCATGCCCATGGGGAATGGAACTGGATGATCTTAAGGTCCTTTCCAACCCAAACCATTCTATGATTCTATACGAATGAATGGCAAAGGGATATTGCCTCTGGTTGCTGGACTGATCACCACTGTTTTGAAATATTTATGAGCTGTCCTAAAAGGCAAGCTCCTTATGTGAGCAGGGATGCTGGCTCTCATGCAAACCAGGGTACTGTAGAGCTGTGGGGCTCCCCTTTGCCAGAGGGACATTTCTCACATCCACAACGTGGCTGTGAGCAGGTTGATGGGGTGGAGGCATCACTTTGGGATGCTTTCTTGGGCTCTGCTGTCCATTGCGTGGGCATTGCAGTCATCTCCCTCCCTGCCACGCTCCCCACACCCAGCTCCCCTGCACCCAGCAGATAATGATGCAGAGATGACGGGGTGACCATATCACCCTGACACAGGCGAGGCCTGGGCTGCCCGATTAGCACCGTGCCGGTTTGGGAGGTGTTGGCGCACCATCACCCCGGGATGACGGGATGCTCCTAGCTGGCTGGTGCTGATCTGCTCATCTCGGACACATGTCGGGTGCCTGCACATTTCGCCTGTGCTGATGCGACACATTTATCGGGGTCAGCAGTCCCTGCTGAGGAAGGGTAAAAAAAACCCAACAAACACCACCCAAACAAACCAACCCAAACAAACACAAGATAGGGAAGCATTCAGGGAAGGAGCCGGTGAGCAGCGTGCTGAGAACTGCGCACAGCAGCAGTCTGCATTCACCCCACGCTCACCCCCAGTGCCCCATTTTTGGGGGGTTTCCTCTCAGGGAGCGGGTTTTACCACGCAGACTGTAGTGTCAGTGTTTGTTTGTTCTAAAACCAATGCACACACACACCAGCCTGCAACCCTGTGCCCCGTACCCAACTTCACTTCCTTCTTGTCCCCTACTAAACCCTCATGGTGAGACCAAGCCCTGCAGCCTGGAAGCATTTGCCCTGAGCTACTCTATCACTTCAGGCTTTCCTTCCCATCTCAGCTCCTGGTGTGCTGAACGTGCACCCATCCCATGGCAACAGCCATGTCCTGCTGGGGGGCAGAGGGAAAAGCCTGGACCTTGGGCAGCACAGGGGCAGGCAGGTCTCCAGGCAGGAGGCCAAGCACCAGCAAGAGCAAGCCCTGGCTCTGCACGGGTGCAATAGGGAGCTGCCTGCTGAACTCGGTGCCTCACCTCTTGCACCATCCACCAGGTTGCTCAAGGGCCTCACGCATGTGACTAAAGCCTGCAACCCAGTTTTACTGGAATTTGTGAGGTATGAAGCAGCTTGCCTTATGTAGGGAAAGCAGTCACTGCAGCCATGTCCATGGAGAAGTGGGTCTGTATCTGCCTGCACCCCGTGCCCCAGGAGCACCGGTGCATGGTGAGGTTATCACACACTGCTGCCCTAACTCTCCTCATTGCACTGCCACCGGTGTCCTTACACCCTGCTCTCCTCCTCACGTCTCATAGTACTCCAGCCTTCCAGATGATGTATCCATCACATCCAAGGGTCCTCCTTGAGCATCTTCACTTCTTCAGATGTCACCTCCAGCCGTGGCATGAGCCCGCAGTTAAGGCTCTTCTGTAATTGCCAACAGCCTCTATGCAGAGCAACAGCTCATGTTTACATTGGAATGGGGCCGAATGAGGAGCAGTAACCCCCAGGTCCTCCACCCTGACAAAAAAAGCAATGTGCATCACCCAAAAACGCGAGGAGGAAAGCACCTGAAATCCCTCTGATCTTCCCCAGGATCTATACATACTGCTTACCCTGCCTGTAGCTTGCAGTGCCACCTGCCCTCCCTGTTACTGCATTTACTGATGCAGCCCAGACTCCTTGGGGCAGAGGGTCCAAGTGGGATTTTCTTAGCGGTGTGGTGAATCAGATTATTTCCCCCCAAATCCAGAGGTGAAGCAAACAGCTGGCTAACAGCACTGCAGGACTCTCCCTCCCCACATCCAGAGGGAGGGAAGCGACAGGTCAGGATGTCCCAAAACCACACGGGAACCTGGAGAAACGACCCAGCACCACCAGCATGGGGGTCAGGGCCACTTGGGAAGCCTTCCCCTGCAGGAACACATTTTTTTCAGCGAAAGGGGAAGATTTTATTAAGTTAAAAGTTGAAGGGCGCAGCAGAGCAGCAGCTGCCACCTTGAGGGGGAGGTTGGCTCTGGCGAGTGCAGTAGCAGCCTCACAGCTCCTCTTCCCCACACAGGAGAAGCCCCGCGTCTCTGGGCTCCAGCCAGCTTGGGTTCTCGAAGGAGCCAATGACAGTCACGGAGAGAGCTCGATCATGCGGACTCTTGCCAAGGTCTCCTCTTTCCAATGTCCCCGGCAAGCACATCCATGGCAGACTGCCCCAGAGGCTCCCTCCTATGGCTTGCAGTCTTCTCCCAAGGTCCCTGGGGTGGCACAGGGGGGGAGTGTGGTCCTTGCCATACATCCCCTGGGGGCCGTGAAGACATTCGGAAGAGAGGGAGCATGTGCCAAAGGTGGCTGTGTAGGGCTGGGGAAGGGGCGACAACCAGATTCTCTTTTTCAGGTTAGAAAATGTGGATGATGTAGTAAAAGTTTTCCCCCCTCCTCTTCCTCTTCTTTCCGGGAGGAAAAATCCTCTATAAAATATAATTTTCACATATAAAATCCTGAAGAAGGTGCATGTAAGGAGCCAGTCCAAACAATGTGCTCAGGTACGCAGGCAAAAGGGGTTCATCATAAAAGCTTTGGGAGGGGAGTGAGGAGGTTGGGGGTGTGTAGGATTCCTTGCCAAGGCGATAACGGATGGGATTCAACCTCCCCCTCCCTGCAAGTGAGGAATGGAGCAAATACAAAACAAGAACAGATAAACAAATGAAGAGCAGACCTGGAGAGAAAGAAAAGCAGAAATGGTTTAGAAAGGCTCCCCTGAGCACAGAAACACTGCTCCGTCTGGTTCCCTGCTACAGACCCACTCATCTCAGCATCCACCAGCAAACAGAGCTGAGTGACCCAAATCCCGATGGCCACAGAATTGGAGCAAGAAGCAGAAGCACTCTGGACAACAGGATGTCCTCATTCTGTTTTCCTTCACCCCTTCATTCATGCAGCAGGGATGCCTGCAGGTGAGTATGGGAGTGGGGCTGGGTCACGGCTGCTTTGATGCAGACCTCAAATTTCTGTGCTGTGATAGGGAAACCACTTCAAAGACAAAAGCAGCAGACACATCATCTATGTAGGCAGCACACAAGCTTCCTCATGCCGTCACCCAAGCTACAGGGCAAAGGCCAGCATCTGGTTGGCTCCCACCTCCTACCACATTGGTGGTGGCCGCAGGAGCATCAAGAGCAGCATGGTGAGAAGGAGGCTGGGGACCTTGGGAGAACGTCAGGGACAACAGCCGGGATGGGACAAGAGGACGCAAGAAGCAGAGAAGAGAAAGTTTAAGCCTGAAGGTTGAGCACTGAGTAGGGTAGGAGGAACCAGCAGCTCCCATTGCCATCACAGTGACTCGCACCCACTGGGGATGTCACTGCATCTCCATTGCTCACCGTTACTCGCTGACACTGTTGCGCAGCGACTCCTTCTCCTGCAGAGCCGCCATGGCCAGGCGCAAGTGCTCCTTCAGCTGCTCGATCTCTCGCTCTGAGCGCACCTTGATGTGATTCAGCTCTGCATAGACATCTTGGTATTTCCCTGAGGCAAATCTCTTATCCTGACAGGGGACAGAGAGGGGGCAGTGGGTTTTAGGGCCAGTATTAGGGATGAGGGCAGCAAGGAAAGTGCAGCATGAGAAGAGCCAGCAGGTGAGGTGATGGGTTTGAAGCCCATCCCAATCTGGGCCACACAGAAACCATTCAGAAGAAGAGCACGGAGATAGCACTTCGCAAACCCTGGGCCAGGGAGAAAGGCAGTTACTGGTCCCACAGCAGTAGGGATCTGCAGCATCAGGCTGAGGTGATGTGGGTTTTAGTATGGCTTGTGTGTGTTTGGGCAAGCCATATGGGAAAAATAAACCCCCCTAGAGGTGCAGGCTGCTGAAAGGGCTGGTCCCAGCCACTTATATGGCAAAAAACTGAAGTGAGAAAGTTATAAACTGCAAGAGCACCACTGAATCTCAAAGCCTCTTTCAGGTTCTCCTCTGGCAGGAGTCTTTGAAAATGCCTCTGAAGGAGCTGCTGCCAGTGGAGGGAGCAGCACACCCAGCAATGGTGCCCAAGGAAACTCATCCATCCAGCAAAGGGACAACTAGGGGAACAGAAGTGATGGGCAGGCTTCACCTGGGAAAGAAGGGATCCTGGCTTGTTCGTGCTTATACGTACATACGTCTGGGGAAACCAGCAGTAAAGTCACAGTGACATTTCCCTTGTATAAAGGTAAGTCACTACCAGCCTTTACTGTTCGGAGCACGTGGTTGGTATGTGCTCAAGAGCAAGCAGGGACGAGGAGCACAGAGGATTTGGCCTGAGCACCCCATCAAACCCAGATAAATCCTACTAAGACGCAGTCCCGGTGCTCCCCTCTCTCCCCTCTCCTGCTGCTTTCCCAATGCCTCCCTGAAAACACCAACCTTTTGCATCATCTGCAGCTCCTCCCGGAGGCACTGCACCTCTTTCTTTAGGTACTGGAGCTCATTCTCCTTCACCCGCAGCAGCACCTGGGTCGAGGAGAGGCGAGAAGAACCCGAGGTGACTCAAGAGTCAACGCCTCAGAAAGGCTCTGGCGCAAGGGCAGTGGTGGAAAAGGAAGGAAGGGCCAGGAGGGCTGGGGCAGGAAACGGCGTGAGCAGCCCCAGAGAGCAGAGGAGGGGAAGCTTGTGTACCTGCTTCCTGCACTGGCCCCTGCTCCATCCGGCAACCCCCTCCCACCTGCTCCAAGCCAAAACCACTGCAAGGAGGAGACCCCCGGCACGGGGTGGGGATGGAGGTATCGGGGCAGCCAGGGGAACTCTGTACCTCCAGCTCGCAGGAGCTCCGCTCATTGTTGTTCGGAGAGCGGTCCCCAGAGTTCCGTGAAGAAATGAAGCTTCGCAGCTTCCCTATCTCATCCGAGAGGCGGGTCTGCAGCTCCTGCAGGCACAACCAAGAGACATCAATGGCACAGGCCTCTCTGCTGTCCTCATCCTTCCTTCACATACCAGCCCTACTCGAGCTTGGAGATGTCCTTGTAACCCCCTGCACACAGGTGATGGTGACACCTTCAACCAGCAGAATTCACTCACTGTATTTAACATCACAGTTAAGGCCATCTATAGTCTCCAACTCTCTATTTTTTTTTTCTGATGGTAAAATCTCAGAAGGGAAGAAATGTGAAGAAATCAGGGTGTTTTAACAGAGGGGCTGTGCTATACATGGGTCCCTGAGGGCAGGGAAAGCCTTTCTCTTGCCTGATTTTTCCGGAGGAGCTCCTTCCCCTCCTGCTGACAGTGCTGCAGCGTCTGCTCCCGTTCCTCTGCCTTCTGTGTGAGCTCCCCAATTTCCAGGCACTTTTGGGAATACTGCTCAGAGAGCACCTGCAGCTCCCGCTTCAGGGATTCCACGTCCAACCTGCCGAAGAGGCACTGATTCATCACTGCCCATAACAACCCTCACCGGCCCCTAGCCTACAGCAGCCTCTGTCCACGTCAGTCATTGGCACAAAATAAGGTTCCCTGTGGACCAGTTCCCAACCTCCTACACATAAGTGCAGTGCTTCTAGAAGAAACAGAGGAGCTTTCCATAAAGAAAATAGAGGGAATAAGCTGTAGGGAAAACAGAGGTGATGTAGGGAAAATAGCCAAGCAGGGGATAAACTTCCCTGTCTTACAGCTCCAGAAATCCTGGCAGTCACTGCTGGGCACCCACCATCCCTGCGGAGGGAGCTGGCGGCTACGGATGCAGATTGGGTGAGGTGACCCTGGCACAGGGTGGCAGCATCAGCCAAGAGGAGTGGGAGAGATGGTTTCTTACTGGTGCTGCTTCTGGAGGGCATCTGAGACAGAGCTGCACTGCTGGAAGCTTCGTGTCCTGCACAGCTCCTTGTTCATCTCCTCCCGGTGGGCTTTCTTCAGTGCCTCGATGGCTGCAGAGGGGGACAACAGGAGATGGGGGGTCAGGCTATGCCAGCTCCAGCACATCCAAGGAAACCACACCAGAGAACTGGTTGAGCTCCTGCTGCCAGAGCTGTCTTTGCAGATTCCCCCACCTTCCCTTCTGCCCTCAGGATCATCCCAATGCACCAAATGCTGCCAAGGAGACTAACACAGGGCAGCGTGGGAGCTCCATGCCACCTCCATGCCACCTCCACATACCTACAAGAAGCTGTCGGCTCCCTTCAACCCATCCACAGAGGCAAGACCTCATTTCCAGGGGATCTTTACCATCCCATTGTCCCTGCCCCAGCCCAAACAATCCCCACACACAGCACAGAGCCGAGGAGCCCCACGCTCATGCTCCAAGGAGCATGAGCCTCACACCAGCAGGGTCATCTGTGTGGCTCCAGATGACTGAGACTGGCAAGAGACATCTGGGAGTGGTGGGGTCACAGCTTGGTGTTTGCTCCTACCTGCTGCTGTCGCTGCTGCCTCCTCTGCCAGGAGCCGCTCCTTTTCCTGCCGCAGCCGCTCCAGCTCCCGCTGGTGGTGCCGCTGGAGCTCCTCCATCACTTGTTGGTGGGATGACTCCATCGCAGCCAGGCTGCGTTCACAAGCCTCCTGCCATGCCAGGGAAAGGAGGGGTGAGGGATCAGGAGGAAAGGATAGGGCCAGGACAGGCACCTGGCTGGGCTGAGGTTTGCAGGGAGAGAAATGTTCCTCTTGCTCATAGCAGCAAGACAGGAGCATCCCTCTTGGGACAAGAGCTGGGAATAACATGCCTGACGCACCAGTCACTGCCTGGCTGGAGGACATCAACAGTTGGAACTGCATCTCAGTATCTGCCTTTCAAATGAAGCAGCATTTCCCAGAATCAATGAAAATTGAGCCTCTTGTGAAAAGCGACACCCTGCACTGCCCTGTGGCTGGGCAGAGGCTGGCAAAGAGCCTTCCCCAAAGCCTAATGGTTAGGGATCCTCCTCACACAGCTCAATCTCCTTTCTGATGGCCCTTGAGACCAGGGGTGTCTCATGTTCTTTCAGTGCCCTTCAAGCACTGTGGTTAACTGGTGTTAGCACAACAAAGTGGTTCCCACTTCAGAGCTGTGCCTCTGCTCTCCCTTCAGACTGGCAGCACTGCCCCAAGCCCCACAGGAAGTGTTTGTTCACCACCAAACCACGCCAGATTATTTTTAAAAGCCAGGGACTCTTAAGACATCAGCAGAGACCCAGGAAGCTGTCATGTCCCCCAACTGCCCCTTGCCATCCCATTCCTTCCCCCAGTACTAAGGCTAAGGCTGATATAAAGGGCGCGGTGACGCAGTGAGGGAACGCAAGTCCTTGCTGGCTACTCCTCCCTCCCGAGGCAAAGGAAGCTGGGAAGCTTCACGTATCAGCCAAAGGAGAGGAACAAGGCAAGGGATCAATCTGGTTATCTGTCCAGAGCCGGGCTGCAAACCTCGGCAGACTAAGGGAGAACAAGCGCTTTGCGGAAAGACCAAGTTTGGCCCCAGATGTGAAAAGTGGGCCTTTTAAGCCAAGTTATTAGGGAGATAAGGTGCAATTCCTCCCCACTGCTTTTGCCCTTTTTTTCACCATAAAGAGGCCTGCAAGCTGTAAATACTAAATCAAGATGACAGAGCCACTGGTAAGTGGCTGGGCTCATCACCATGGGACCTGTGGGTTTCTTTATCTGGACTAGGTACAGCCAATGCACCCAACAGGCTTTGCCAGCCCCAATTTCCTTCCACCCCCCAGTAGCTTTCAACACGTAGGGCACATCCTGAAATGGCCACAGCATAGTGGAACGGCAGCCTCCCCCCAGGAAACCCTGCGGGATGTGACCCTGTTTGTTTTGGATGAGTCCACAGAGGGGAGAATAAACAAACAAAGGGAAACGAGAGGCTGAAGCGTGAGTAAACTCTGCTTTGCGGGCTTTCCCACGTGCCGTCCCAGCAATCCAACAGGCTGTGCTGTCAAAGTGACCTTCAGGGCTTGGGTAAGGATGGGAGCTCCCCAGGGCCTGATGGGCTGCTTTTAACAAGGGATTTGGGAACCCCTGATAGCCAGAACCACGTGTGGGAAGCCACAAACATGCAGGTGGCTTGGCAGAAAGCTGAGGACCCACTCCTGAGCCAGGGGCAGCTCAGCCCCCCAGCCCAGGCTAGTATCTTACCCGTGCACAATGCGGAGTGCAGATCATAGAATCACAGAATAGTTTGGGTTGGAAAGGACCTTAAGATCATCTAGTTCCAACCCCCTGCCATGGGCAGGGACCCCTCACACTAAACCATGTCACCCAAGGCTCTGTCCAACCTGGCCTTGAACACCACGAGGGATGGAGCATATACCACTTCTTTGGGCAACCCATTCCAGTGCCTCACCACCCTCACAGTAAAGAACTTCTTCCTTATATCTAGATCCTGTAACTCCCCCCTAACTCTTCTCCTCCCTGTTCAGACTGTCCCCTTTAAGGCCAGGCAATACACAGCAGCCCTTATGTAATTAACATTGATTACAAGTGGGCCCAGTTAGGGCCACCATGGCAACCCAATGATTAGCTATACCTGCTCAGCAATGAGCTGAGTGCCAGCATTTCCCAGTTTGGGACTGGAAGCAACCCCAGGGTTGTGTCCAGTGCCCTGCTCACCTGTGAGATGTACCCCCGGGGCACATGGCCTTCTCCCTGGGATTTCGCTGCCTCCCGAAGGCTCTCATTCCGGGCCCAGCAGGATTCCAGCTGCGCCCGCAGTGACTGGATCTGTGCGCCAGGGAGGGGAGAAAGATGTTCAGCCATGGCCCAACCAACATGCTGCATCCGAACCCTCGCCTAAGGGATGGGGAGCACCATGCATGGCCAATGGAGAAGACTGCTTCCCACAGGAAGAACAGCCTGCTAAGGGACCAAACTGGGAAAGCCAGACCCAGAATGGTAAGCACTAACAGGGAGGAGACTTCCCAACTTCCAGAGGTGGATCTGTGCTGAAGGAAACCACCCCTACTCATGTAGCTGGGATGCCAGACAAGTGCATGTCTCCTTTCAAAGTGCTTGCAGGCTTGGGAACAGGCAGAGAAGAGAGGCTGTAGATGCACCCCCGGGAAAGACAGACTCCACACAAGCCGTGCCACCAACTAACTTCCTAGGCCAAAACATGGCCTGGGGAACCTCTACAGGCATGCAAGAGCAGGTCTCCAGTCCCACATTATCCGGTTGCAAAATCTCCTATGCACTTGCGGGGTGGCAAATGGAACCACAAAGAATAAACATCTCCCTGCACCTCTGCCTTGCCCTTCTGCAGAGCCTCCTGCTGCCAGAGACCACAACAAGAGGCCACAAGAATCCCAGTTGCAGAGAAGAGGGATGCTCTTACCTCCTTTTTCAGTGCCTCGTTGGTGTCTCCATGGTTCCCCTTGCTCTGGTTCAGCAGTGCTGTCAAGGGCACCCGCCGCGAGTCCTTCAAGGGCAGGCGTTCCAGCTCCAGCCACTTCTTCTCTATCTCCTCCTTCAGCCGGATTCTCTGGTCCTCCGAAAGTGGGGGAGTGGGGAGGTCCAGATCCCCCACCTTGCGGGAAGAGTCTCCCCCTGACCCATCGCTGTTTGGGACCCTGACATCAGGGGCCTCAAACCATTTCCGCCTCTCCTCCGAACGGACAGCCAGATCCCTCTCCAGCTCCTCGTGCTTCGGGGCTCGCTCAGAGACCCTCAAGCTCCCTCTCGTCCTCTGCGGGGAGCCCTGATTCCCAGGGTCCTGCGGCAAGGGGGACAGCTCCACATAGTCAAAGGAATGGCGCTGCCCATCCGCCTTCCAGGGGCTGCCCTTTGAGTTCCCCTCGGAGCTAGAGCCCAGTCGCTGCTGCTCCTCCGTCCGGAGCGAGCCCTTCTGGGGGACACAGTTACGGAAGTTTTCCTTATCGCAGTCAGAGAGCCTGAAACCAGAGCGGCAGCCAGTGAAGGACAGGTACCACATGGGAAAGGATGCCGGTGGAGATCCTGCCAAACCCCCACCCAAACCCAGGGCACGGAGTTGGCCCTGCAGCATCCCATCCCTCAGGGAAATGGCAAAGGTGGGTGCAACAGCAGGAGCCATCAGGCTGATGTATCCAGGCCACATTCAGTGGACAGCAGGGCTGATCTGAAAGTGGCCGGGTTTCCAAAGGGACCTTCCTAGTCCCTGCCTGCCAGGAGAGAGGGGCAGCAAGAGGGGGGAGAGAAGCAGCATGGGGCAGCTCTTACTTGGTGATGTCTGGAGCACTGACTGGGCGCACATTCTTCCTCAGGGCCTCGATCCAGTTGCGCCGGATGCCTGAGGTCATTGCCGATAGGGTGAAGACAGCATCCTTCGTCTGCAAAAGGGAGGTGATGGAGGCCCTGTCAGCAGGCAGCTCTCACAGATGGTGGACTGCGTTAGAGAGGCCACTCAAGTCTGTAAGGGTCAGGTGGAGGGGTACAGCAGCAGGCCACAGGAAAATGCCCAGCCCTGCACACCCACAGAAGTATCATTTTTGTGCCGCCTTAGCAGCCACCTCCTGCTGCTACAGCAAGTAGCCAAGGACACGACTGTCCTGAGGCTGGATCCTGAGTACAGGTTGTTACTCTGAGTACGGTCAGGGAGCTACTCCGAGATCTGCAGTGCTCACCACTCCCTCCCCACGGCTCCGCAGAAGCTGCCTTGGCCAATGGGTCAAGTAAACAACACAGGGCGTTAAGTCTGGCTCCCGGGTCACCTCCAGGGGAGCCTTTGGCCAGCCCTGCAGAAGTCACCGCCTCTTTCTCCTCCTCCCTTTGCAGGCAGGCAGCACTCGAGTCTCTGAGCACTGTCACCCACATTGCCAGGGTCCTGTCCTGGCAAAAGGTTTGCACGGTTTGCCTCTGGGCACAGGGAGGGAGCGCGCATTCCCACCCAGTGTCCCTTGGTGCCACTGCATCCGCACAGTGCCAGGCACTCACGTGTATCTGGAAGCCATAGTTGCGCTGCACCGCAAACTCTGTCACGTCCGTGCAGGAGCGGAGGTCGATTTCTCCATCGAGGTCATCAGCCTGCAAGCACAGCCGCCGGCTGGGACATCAGTGCAAACCCAGCTTGGAAAACCCCATCACCTGCTGGCACCCTCTGCCTTCACCCCACACCTCCCTGAGAGATAGACTCAGCTCCCCACATACCGAGGGGCAGCTGCAGCTCTGATGGACAGCATCAGAGATGCTCAGCCACAGGACCAGCCCTTCTCACCTCCCACCACTGACAGCCCCCTGGCTTCACCAGCCGCCTTCAAATACCCATCCTCTTTGTCACCCTTTGGCAAAGAGCAGCTTGCCACCTCTGGTACCTTTCAGGGTGACATAACATTGCTGCTTCTCCAGGGCTGTGGTCCTGTCCCCACTGGTTGGGAAGGAAGAGAGGGCTGGGGAAAGGCTGGCTGTGCTTACCTCCTCCGCATTCGAGTCCCGGTAATACCTCAGGCTCGAGTCGGTCAGCACGAACCAATGTTTCTTCCACTGCAGGCAGATTGGGCAGGAGAAGGGAAGGGAAAAGACAGGAGGGAAACGGATAGGCAGTTATCAGGGGAAATGTAGGAACAGGGAGGGGCATTTTGTGCTGTGACCTCTCAGCCTTCTCTTCCCCCTCCTCCATGTTCCTTCCAGCTCCCCCTTGTGCCCCTCAGCTGGGAGATGGGCACCCTGTGAACCTCTGTGCCAGAGCAAAGCACTCCCACCAAAGGCTTCCTGCTGCCCTTCCCAGCAGGAGCAACCTCAGTGAGTGAAGGGGGAAGGAAATCAGCTGCTCACTGGGGAATCTCTACCAGCAGAGGCTGGGAGAAGAGGCAGACTTTTGCCTTGGGCTTACCTCTCCTGGCTCATCCAGGATGGACATCCATCCCTTCTTGAAATTGAGGAGATCCGGCTGGAGAGGAAACACAAAAACACAGGGTTACTGTCTTGGACTGACCCACAAAAAGGCATTTCATGCCAGGGGGTGGAAGGCAAGTCCCCAGTGGCAGAACAACTGCGGGAATAGCCTGGCATCACTTTTAGAAAACTCATGGGGGTGTAGGGCCCAGCAGTGAAGGAGAGCTGGGTTTAGCTCTCAGCAGCAGGCAGTCATTCCCATAAGAGGAAGCAGGAGATAAGGAAAGAGGTTTAAAAAAAATTAAAGGAAAATATGCAGCAGGGAGGTTTCCACAAGGTGCCACAGAGGTATTTGTTCAGAGAGGGGGAGGCAGGGACAAGGAGAGTCAGCAGGAGGGAGTGCTCCACCTCCAGCAATGGGGTTTGCTGTGGAGATGGAGGCAAAGAACCAGCCACACTTTGTCCAAACCCTGACCATCCATGCCCCAGAGCCACGTCCCTCCGGTAACTTCACCACCAATTGTCTATTATAAAGACACAAGTAGCTCTCTACAGAACAACTCTCACCACAAATGTACAGGACGCAATTCAACAGCTGTGAAAACATGTTCCCTTTAAACGATGTGCCCCAGGGTAGAGATGAAATCAGAGTCACAGCCAGCACCTGATCCTCTCCAAGGTGCTGGGGGCTCCTCTCTTATCCAGCTCGCTCTTCTCCCTCCCACTGCATAGCCTGCCCTCTGCCACAGCTACTCAAGACAGAGTATCACGCAGATCATCCCGTGCTAGAAAGAAGCTTCCCCCCCTTCCCTGCCTCCTCCTAACCTCACACCACTGGTGCGGCATCCCAACCAGTTTATCTCCTTCCCAAGGTGGAGCACCAGAGAGCTGACTCAGCGGAACTGCTCTCCCTGGCTTTGCCCTCAGCCAAACAGGCTCGAGCCGGTCCCTCCTCCCAACCCTACTGGCTCGGGAGAAGTTGCACCACCAAATAATTCAGCCCAATGCCTCTCCTCCCTGAGACGCCAGAGTCTGCAGATCTGCCCCTTCTTCTGCAGCCAGACAAGGCAGGGACAGTGCCAGAGCTGGACTCCCAACCCTCTGCATCAGACCTGCCAGCCCTGGGGAAGCCATCAACCACTGCCCGAGACCGAGCTGAGAAGAAGGGGTGGGTTGGGAAGCTGATGGCCACTCCACTGCCCCCAGAGGAGCCCAGTGGCCAGCCGCGGCTGCCCACATGCCCACCTCCCTGCTCCCCTGCTTTCATCTCCCTTGGGTTACACCCAAGGCTATGGGGAAGCAAGAGCTGAGTACACACTGGTCCACTCCAGTGCTCCAACTATTGGTTCTAGCAAACATGGACAGGTCCACCAAGGGGAGGGTCAGCGGCTGCTACAGCTTCAGGCCTGGCCACAAGTGTCCGACTGCAGCCCTAAGAGCTTGGGAAGGGAGGAAAACCGGAGCAAAAGGGCACAGGGAGCTCTCACACCTCACCTCCCAACGAGGCGACAGGCACTGCTGGTGGCTCGGTGACGAGGGGGATGTGTGCATCCCTATCCTCATGGACCCGGACGTCCCGCTGGCCCTGCTGCTGCCTCCCTGAAGAAGCACTCCGAAACTTAATTCTTTCTCCGTGGCAGCAGCAGCTCCACCCTTTTTCCCGTTATTCCTTCCAATCCAGTGACTTCAGCTCCGGCTCCAAACTGGGAGCGGCGGGAGGGGAGGGAAGGGAAGGAAAGGAGGCGAAACGTCAAAGCGCAGCCTCCCCCCATCTCCTGGGACACACATGCGCTGGGCAGGAGAGAGGCAGGCAGGCTCTCTGAAGGTGGAATAACAATATAAGGAGAGAGGGGGTGAAAGGAGCCCTGCCTGGGGCTGTTGTATGGATCAGCTGGGTCGCGTCTTACTGAGGATTTACAATCCCAAAGCATTAGGTGCCAAAATAATGACTATTACAGGGATATACGTTGATGGGAAAACCACCACGAAGTCCTCATAGAACTCCTGCCCCTGATGCAGTGCTGGGGGCAAAAAATCCATCCCCTCCTCCCCCCCAGAAGGCTTCTCCCAAGTGGGCAAGTTGCACAGGACTCCTGTTTTCCCTGCCACCCTCAGACACGGAGCCACAGCTCTGGAATTGGCTTTGAACTATTCTTGTCATAGCAGGGCTGGTATGAGACATCAGCTGATGCCCAAGATGCCACTTTTCTCTCCCTCTTCACAACCAAATCCAGCTTCTTCTCTGTCATAAAGAGCTCTAAGTATCAGCAGAAAAGACAGCAGGGTTCAAACTGAACCAGAGGAAATGGCCTGGCAGTGGGAGGAGGAAATGTTCAGGAAAGCCGAACCACTGGGAGAGATCCGGAGATGCAAGGATGCGGCAGGATGCACCCCCGGCAAAATGCATGGCCCTGTAGTGGAGCTCGGGGCTGTGGATGGTGAGGCTTCACCCTGGGAGGTGGCACAGCAATTTTACCTAGTTGCACCCATTCCCACCAGAGTTACATGTACATTCAGCCCTGCAGATAGCCAGGTAGAGGCACCGGAGGGGGTGCCAAGCAGCCGGGACATAGGTGACGTCTGGAAGGACTGGCTTACAACAGCAGGTTAAGGAGAGGCAGCTGCCTGCTTTTGGTGAAGAAGGGCTACAGAGGAGGTGATAACAGGCTGCAAGTATCTCAAGAATGTAAACACCAAA
The DNA here is from genome assembly GCF_033815535.1 of Pezoporus flaviventris. Classification (NCBI taxonomy): domain Eukaryota; kingdom Metazoa; phylum Chordata; class Aves; order Psittaciformes; family Psittacidae; genus Pezoporus; species Pezoporus flaviventris. The sequence goes on from NW_026892559.1 coordinate 3,380,344, forward strand.
GAAGGAAAGGGGATGGGAGCAAAAGAATGACTCCTGGGTGGTACAGAGGCGCCAGGATGGAGAAGTGGAGGAGAGGCTGTGGCAGGCTTAAAAAGCTCTGCGTCCAAGGGGACTGATGGGATGGTCACTATAACCACCGCTGTGCCTCCTGCTCTTCACACACCCAAAGGCTCCTCAGGACCTCGGGTCCTGGAGCACCACTTCCTCTCACATCTAAGAGAATGTGCAAAGGGCTCTCATCCTTCCAGCAAACACAATGTCTCCTCTCCTCCAAAAAGGGAACCTGCTCCACAAGACACAGGCCCCAGGCCAAGAACACAAATCGAAACTGCTCAGCTCAGTTTAGTGGGAGCAGAACCGCCCCCCGTCTGGAGCACACATGCAGCTCTATGTGTACTCCAAAAGCAAACGGGCAACAGGCTCTTCTATTCCCACCCCTCCTATACAAAACGCCAGCGGGCAGGGCCCGGCCTGTCACCTCCTTGACCCTGCTCAACAGCCTTCCTCCCGGGGTGGAAGACATCCCCATGGCGGAAGGCTCGCCCCAGGGGACAGACGCTACCTGCCCCAAAACCACGTCTGGTTGCCACAGGGAGCAGGAGCTCCCCGTGCTGGGGGGGGGGGGGGGGGGCGCGGATTTCACACCCCACCCCACTGCAGTCATCAGTGCGGTGAGCTCGGCAGGCCTCAGCCCAGCCCACTGCTTACACGCAATGTTACCCATGTCCGGCCGCTAACGAAGCCACTCTACCGAGTGGAGACCTGCATGGGGCAGGCGAGGAGGCACCGAGCCTCGGCCACAGCTTCGAGTGCCGCGGGGGAGCAGGGGTGCCCGGGAAGCGGCGGCTGACAGCCCCTTCCCACCCGAGGGGCAGGACAGCGGCCGGGTAGATGAAACAGATGAAACTCCCCCCCCTCGACCCCCGAGGACAGGTCCCGACTCACCGTCATGGCGGGGGCTCCGCGGCCGGCGGCGGGGCCGGGGTCGCGGCGGGGCCGAGCGCTGGCAGCCAGGGCGGCGGGGCGGCTTCAGCGGCCGGGCGGCTTCCACGGCCCCACCATGCCCGCTCCGCCGCCCGCCTTCCCCCCGCCCCCCTCCCCTCCTGTTTTACTTAAAAAAAAAAAAAAAAAAAAGAAAGAAAAGGAAGAAAGAAAAAAAAAAAAAAAAAGAACAACCCCCAAAACTTTTCTTTCCTCCCCCCAAACTTCCTGGGAGGGCCCGGGCAGGCCAATGGCAACTGCCGCCGCCGCCCCGGCCGCCCGCAGCCAATGGAGCCGTCGGGGCGGGCGAGGCCGCCGGGGCGCACGGAAAGGGGGAGCGGCTCCGGGACGGGACGGGACAGAATGGGACGGGGTAGGTGGTGGGGCTGAGCCGCGTCCCTCTCCCGCCCCGCCGGCAAGGAGCCCAGGGCTGAGCCGCTGCTGCCCCAGGAAGGGACGGCCGGGAGCCCGGCCCTTCTTCAGGCAGGGATTTCTTTCAGGCAGGGATTTACTTCTTGTTTTCCAGACAGGGATTTCTATCAGTCCCGTCGTGTGTGTGCACACAGCAGGGTCCTCACCTTTGCTCCTGAAGCTGCTCGGTTTCACCTCCCACCCAAGAACCCCTAAAGCAGCGATTTGCAATCTTGGCAGAGGTGGCAACAAGTCCGTGGGGGCCTTTGGTGCTCCCCAAAGCACATCTATGGTTGCCATCAGGCTGGGGAATTGTGAGAGAGGGTCCCAAAGGAAAAGGGGCAGGGGGCTGTGCATAACAAAATGACAGGTTCTACACCGAGTTGACACTTCTTGCCACAAGGCAAGCAAAGGTGCCCAGGCCAGAGCTCACTGCTGAAGAAACCTGGAATAGCTGGGATGAACCCGCTCCAGTTGTGCACAGGGAGCTCAGGGCTTGGGCTCCTCTCTGCCCTGGGACAGCAAAGTGAGGGAAGGGATGTCACCCGTTTCGAGTTTCAGAGACCTTTGGCAGCCTCCTGCCTGGCTGCAGCTTGTCCTTGTGTAAAGCACAAAGCCTAGCAGGGGACATCTCCGCCAAGACGACTGACGCACATGGAGGGTGACAGAGGCAAAGAGACTCCGGCATGGCCGGCAGCTACAAGGGCTGCCAGCACTCTTTCTGCAGACCTCCAAAGCAGCTCTCGTGCCTTTTTTGGTATCTCAGCAATCCAACACAATTGACCATATCTTCTTTCATGCCACTAAAGCCTGCTTCATCCCTATGAAACCCTCAGTGCCATCATAACACCAGGCAGTAGTAAAGGGAGGAAGGCAGCTACTCTGAGGTTTTAGTCCCACCTCTACTGCTTGCCCCTCTCTGGCTTTAAAAGAAAAAGGCTCTGTGCCCCTGTTTTTCCCCACTTGAGAACTGGGCAAAGGACAAAGAGAAGGAGGGTACTAGCGATGCTGATACCCAAGAGGTCACTGGAAGGCAGCACCACGCTAAGCCTGCTCAGATCAAGTGCTAGAGACCCAGATGCTGCCAGCAGTTACCTCCATTCCCAGGTCCCAGCCCCTACCTTGTTGCGCTTCTCACTGTCATTTGAACGTGGCTGCAGGCTTCCCGAGGATCTGGTGCTGCTTTGTGGTGGGAAGGCATCTCCACACAGCTGGGGCTGCAGGGAAAGAAAGCAGGAGCTGAAGCCATGGGGGTTAGTCCTTGCCTCGGTTTCCCAGATCTGAGCAGCCACCTCCCAGCGTGGGCCAGGGTGGGAAGCATCCTCCCTTTTCCCAGTGCCAGGCAGGCAGCTTGGCTCCCCTAGAGTAGCAGAAGATCCACAGAAGTTGGGATGCGCAGAACTGCAACCCAAGGGACCCACCCGCTCTGTGCTTGCCAGTTTCATTCCTGCCAGGGTCCCCAGCACCTTGGCTCCTGCCCTACTCACGTGGTACATGAGAAGCCTCTTGTTCACCCAGTCGCTTTCCAATGGCTTCTCTGGGTTGTTTGTGTTTCGGGTGTGCTCAGGGCCTTTCCAGTCATCCTCCAGCTGCTGCTCTGGACTCTCAGGCCTTTTCCAGCTGTCATCTGGCTGCAGTCTTACACTGGGACCTTTAGTGGGGCTTTTCCAGTCCCTTTCCAGCTGGCGCATCAAGTCCGCATGGCACACAGGCTTCTCTTGGCGCTTCCAGTCCCTCTGCCATGCCTGCGCTTGGTGGGCCTCCCCCCGACCCCTCCAGTCCTGCTCCAGTGCTCGTGTTGGGCTCACAGGGCGCGAGGGCTTGCCTTGGCCTTTCCAGTCAGTGCTCGTGCCCTTCCCAGGGTGGGAGGCTGGCAGCTTTTCCCGGAGGCTCTGCCAGCCACATTCTGATGGCTTCCCAGGCGCCCGGAGCTGGAGCAGTTCCCCTGGCCTCCCCCGTTGCCTCTCTGCTACCCGCACTGGAGGGGCAATCTCCTTTTGGCTTCTCCATGTGCTCTCTGTATGTCTCCCAGGACTGAGAGACCGTGGTGGTGGTGCTGCCCGGCTCAGCCTGCTGTTATCCAAGCCTTTCCCAAGGCCCACAGGGTGCAGCGAGTCCCCTCTGCTCTTCCTCTCTGGTGCTTGCCCTGTACTCCCCCCAAGCCAGGCAGCTCGGCCCCTTTCTGAGCTGGGGGCATGTACAGGCTCCTCTCGGCTCCTCCAGCTCTTCTCTGAGCACCAGGGAGGGCTCACAGGCGCTCGGAGCCGGGTTTGTGGAGCGCTTGTGGGACTCACGGACCTTTGTGCCGGGCTTACGGAGCGTGGGCTCCGGTTGCCTCTGTCCAACAGCCAGCTGGCGCTGGCAGGGTGCGGGCGGTCCCCCCGGCTCCTGCTGGCCTTCTCCGGGTGCCGAGCTGGGCTGGGGGAGCGCAGGGGCTCCTTGGGGTCTCTGCTGCGCTGCTCAAGGTGCCATGAGACCCGCTGACCCTAAGGAACAAGACAGGATTAGGGCTAGGAGATGGTTTGGTTAAATAGTTCCTTAGACAGCAACTGCATCTCTATGCATGGAGGCAGCCTGTACTGAAGAGAAGCATCTAGCACTCAAAGGGTGAAAGGGCTGCTGCCATTTAAGAGCCAGGAGTCTCAATCCATGGCAGAGGGAGGGCTGGGAATAGAGGGGAGAGCAGGGAAATGGGAGAGAGAAGCAGAATGTGGCAGAAGGAGAGGAGAATGTGGCAGGGAAAAGCAGGAGTTGGGATGGGGTCCCACCACACAGCCAAGACTCACCTCCCTGGGCAGGCTGGGGCTGGACTGCCTCCGAGCTAGGCGGCCTTTGCTGGGTGGCACGGGGGTCTTGCCATCGAGCCGGTCCACACGGCCCTCCTCCAGGGCCTGGAAAGCCTCCAGGGTCTCTGATTTCCTGTGAGCATGCAGTTTATCCAGCCACTGCCAGGCTCAGCTCAGAGGCACAGCCCCTGCTCCACGTAAGCCTTACCCCACAGACCTTCACCTGCCCCAGAGCCTCTCCCTGTCCCCATCGCTTCAACCGTCCCAGCTTTCATGTCCTGCTGCCTCACCCATGTCTTCTTCACACTATTCCTTAAGCTTCCCTCCATCTAGCCAAGGATACTTTCCCGGTCCCCATTTACATCCCCTTCCACCCTGTGCCACCAATGATGGAGCCACTCTCACTTCTACAGTCAAGACTCAACAATCACTGAGTACCACTTAGCATCCCCTGTCCTTCACTGAACAGCTCCTACAGTGGACCCTGGATCCCTGGGGAGCCAACTGATGCTGGGAATGGGGACCACCTCTTTCCTTCACCCTATTCATGGCTTGCAGTACATCCTGCAGCTTCCAGGAGCTGGATGTGAGGAGGAGGAGGGTGGGCTGTGCAACTTTGCTCCACCTTTCCTATGGATTCAGTTGCAATTAGGTGTGCTGCAACTGGGGAGCTCCTCAGGTTGGGAGGCACTGAGCCTAAACCCAACCTTTGCTTTAAGGGAAATTCAAGCACAGCTGAAAGCTGAGCTCTGCCATCTACCCCTGCTCTCTACCTGAGACGCAGCAACTCAGAGGTGGGGCACCCCGACAGCATAGGAAAGGGGCCCCACTGTGGAGTCCCATTGCTTCTCACCTGCGTTCGCAGCCAAACATCCTCTCCACCTCCACCCGGCCAGGGCTGAGCATGCGGGAGCCACAGCGGTCGACAGCATCCCGCTGGCTGAGGCGCTTGGGCAGGCTGGCCAGCACCGTGTACTCCTGCCTGTCCAGCCCGTGCCGCCCCTCCGTGCCCCTGCTGCCAGGCTGCCCGCGGGGCTCCCGCACCTGGGAGCAAGCAAGGTGCCCACTGCCACCCAATGGGTCACTGCGGGAGGAGCCGGTGGTAGCACATGGAGGGGTGGATGGCCACGGAGGGTCGGCTTTCCGGTGCTTCGGCCAGCTCTCCTCGGGCTTCTGGCTGGTGGGACGGCACTCTGGGACGGGGAGAAGGCCGTTACTGGGGGAGGCACGAGCGACGCGGGGTGCCACCACGTCCACGGCAAAGCAGGTCTTCGGAGGAGAGCTAGAAATGGTCCAGGAGGGCAGAGATAGAACCCAGACTCCCTCCAGGAAGGGTGGGAGTGCTGGGGCACAGCACTGCAAGCTGAGGGCACACCAAATCATGCAGACAGAGAGCACTAGGGAGACCCATGGTTCATGGTCATAGGTGGCATCTCATGGACTCTGGGCCTCATCCCTTTACATGGTACCCATGGAAGTGTTGAACCTCCTGGGACCAGAACTAGTAAAGAGCTGCTAAATCTAAGAGATCTGCTGTGAACTTCAGAGACCTCCAGGTGGAAAGCAAACCAGAAGTAGGGTCTCACACAGGAGCAAACCAAGTGTACCTGCTTTCAGAGGGCAGATTTCTTTCCTAAAGTCCTGCGCCTCGGTTCTCACCCAGGATCCAGAGGGAATGGGCTGAGCCCACCTGGGTCTGTCTGCCTGCAGGGCTCGCGATCGCACCTCCTCCTTATGGCCCACGTAGCTCATCATGTCCCGTTTGCCTGATCCCATAGTGTTGTCCCACAACCAGGTCATTTCCCCGTCCTGGGAGACAAGATAGGGCAGATCTCTGCTATGGGGACTAGTAGCTTTTGGGGGCTGGAAGGAGGTGAGAGCATATATGAGAAGTTACGGCTCATTCAGCTCAAAGCTGCTGGTAAAAAGGAACCAGGAGAGGAGCTGGGTGAGCATAAGGTGACCCCAGCTCAACATCAATGGGTGTGCCAAGAAACAACATAGGGAAGTCTGCTTGGGGGAATCTAAGAGCAACTCTCATGCTCTTTAGGGGAAGACTGATCCCCCCTTGCATCTCGGGACCTTCTGAATGCGCCTCACAGAAGAGGCATTGAAGGGCTGAGGAGACTGAAGAGACCAAAATAACCCACACCATGAGAGATCCCCATCTCACCCTGGCAAGCGTGGAGTTGGCTTGGGAGCAGGCGCTGGGGTCAGTGCTGGTTTCTCTGTGCTCACCCTCAGCTCCAGGGCTGAGCGGGGGATATCCCCTGCTCTCGTGCCAGCTGTGGGGCAGGGAGAGAGGTCAGCTGGTAGTCAGCACAGCTCAGGGATGGGTGGCAGTGCCAACAGCCCAAGCCACACTGTCTCTGTCTCTGCTGAATGGGCAGACACTAGCAGAGCCCATCCTGGCACCACCAGCCTTGCTCTAGAGGCAGTGAGGAGGAAGGAGACTCTTTCAGTGGCCTCCTGACCTCTCCTGGGAGAGTTAGAGGGTATGGTGGGGGTTGCTCAGCCATTGTTCCCAGGCACGGGTGTGCAGAGTGTCAGGGAGAAGGCATCTGATTTCCTTTGCTTGGCTTCCCACTCCCCGTTCTCCGTTCTTCCCACTGAGGGAGCTCCCCGCTGGTACTCACCGCTCTGTCCCCTCCACAGGGCTCACGCACACATATACCTCGCACTGCGGGGCTAAGATATGGAGAGCATCCCAGGCCCCGCCTGGGTCCGCGTTGCTGCTGGCATTGTGTCCTGCCACTTCCACACCACGCTCCTGTGAGGAAGAAGGGGGTGCAATGGTGCCATCAGCGTGTTGAGGATGAGAAGGAAAGCTGCCCTTTGGAAAAGGCTGCTTCTTCCACCTCCTCCAAGAGCAGCCTGGTCTCTGCGGCTCTTGGTGCCTCTCCCAGCCCTCCGCTGAGGTTTTTCTCCTGCTTCAGGTGGCCCAGCACACTCCTATTTGATGCTGAATGCTCCAGGTGTCCCAGAGACAGCGCATGTGAATGAGGGCTCAGTGAAACATCTCCCTGCTGCCAGTGCTGATGCTGCTGACAGCTACTCTTCCTCCCCACCCAGATCGCCCGGGAAGAGGCGACGGAGCAAAGAGGGAGGGAGGTTTTGCAGTGAAGGCTGTAGCCCCAGCCTCTCTCTGCGCTTGTGGGTATCTCAGCATTCTCCCCAGCCCTGTTACCTGCAGGGCTTATGAGCAGCAGTGGGGGATGCTCCAAGGAGCCGGCTGTCTGTGCTGCCTTCCCTCCAGCATCTCACCCCCGCACTGGGATTCGCTCAGAGGCGACAGCTCTGAGCAGATCACGGGCAAAGGGCTGAGGTAACCTTAGAGGGGCCAGGGCCAGGGGGAGAGAAGGAGAGGGCAAGAAAGAGAGAGGAAAGCTCATTACTATTTCATCATCCCAGGCCAGTTGCTCCTGGAGGGCAGCGAACAACACGAAACCCTTCCTGAACATGAAACCGGCTGTTGCTCGGTCAGAAGCAGCCAAGTGGCTTGTGCAGCCAGCCCTGTGTCACAGCACCATGTTGGATCAAGGTACCCAGAGCCCAAAGACTCATGTCATTTACCCCCCTCCTGCCTTACCCTCCAGGAACAGCTCACTCCATCTGCTCCAGGGTCTCAGCCCTGGCCCTAAATTGACAGCCAGGGCCACAGGGACATCCACCAGGACCATATTCCAGGTGAGGTAAGCCATAAATACCAGCAGGCATCAAGCAGAGATTAATCCAGGATGGGTCCCAACTCTGCCAATGCCCCCTTCCCCCTTGTAGCTTTGCCATCTGCAACACCCCTGCTTTCCCTTCCAGCATCTATCACATCCAGTGCCCAGCCTTTTCCTGCTAAGGTGGCTCCCAGCTCTGGCCTGGGCAGGGATTCCCATACCTGGGAGGTGTGTGGAATCCCAACCTAGAACAAAAGGTTCCTTAATGAAGTATTCATAGCCTCCACGTGGGATGGAGGAGCTCACCTGGACAGAGTGTTGGTGAGCCCCTGCAGCTTGGAAACAGTACTGGCACAGGCTCTTTGCAAATGTGTTGGCTTCAAAGTTCATGCAAGGCACATCATTGATTGAACCAGACATCGTCCATAGCAAGGGTGAAGATCTTTGGCTGCTGGGCTGCTGGCAGGCTGCAGCCAGGAGGCAAAGGAGGAAGGAACAGCGGCAGAAGACCAGAGTTTAGGGTCCCCCAGCCTTTAGCTCCTGTGAAAGCAGGAATGTTATTCCCAGACTGAAGTTTGCTGCTCTCAGCTGGCAATACTGTAATTGAAGGGCACCCAGGTGCAAAATGATCAGTATGATCCATATAATTATAGATAATAAAATTGTATGCTCCAGCAGGGACCTCTTTTAAAAGGGGGCAATGCACTGCACCCTCAAGTGACTGCTGACACCTACATTTTGGGAGTCCCTGTGAACAGAGGAAATGATGCTAATGTCCTGCTATTTTTTTTGATGGAAGCTTTCTTCCTTCAAGCTCTCTTAAGAGGCACAAAAAGGAAAAAAAAAATCCTTATAGCTATAGGGATAGCTATAAGACGCTTAGGAAATTTGGAAACCCATGAGACTCTTCCTAAACTTGCTGATCTCACTAAAATTTCTGAGACCTGTAGGACAGTCAATTGCAAAGCTGTGAAGGGCAACAAGCACAACAGCTGGGCTCCACACTTCTGTCTTGGCTTTTCACATGCACCCTGCCCACCGTCACCTCCTCCGTCCCACAGAGCAAATCCTTGGATTTGAGGATGTGATCTCTGCTGGGAGGGCTCTGTTTAATTTGTCCAGAGGATCCAGCAACAGGACAGGAAGTCAGTGTGGGATGAGTCCAGCATCCCTGATGTGAGCATGCCGCTGCTCCTCTAAACAAGAACTCTCGAGTCAGAGCAGCTGGTCGAGTTTATGAGTGATCCCAAAAACAACTAGGGCCAACTGTCGATGCCAAAACCAAGCTATATTTTTTTTTGTTTTCAGTGCACTCATTTGAGGTACAACAACTGATACTACTGCCAACCTTGCAGACTCTCTCCTCATATGGGGGCATGTATCTTGACTCCTTCACACAAAATACTGGACAGGAGCATAAGCCCTCACCTGCCAGGGATGCAGTACAAAACACCCCAACACTGCTGCCCACCCCTGCCCATGAACCTCTAGTTGGAGCCCATAGCACCCCATTGCCTGATGGGCAAATCTTTGCTCCCCCCATCCTTTGGGGTCTACTGCCAGGGTAATACTGTGATCCCCAGGGTCTCTGGCACGCATGCATGGAGCCAGTCATGCTGAATGCTCCCAGTGCCTCCCAATGCCCCCAGTACCTCAGCTTCCCTATGGCTCCCAGCACCTCGCCGCCCGCCGAGCTCCCCCCTCAATGAAGTTCGCCGTGGGAACGCTGGGGGGCGAGACCCCACCCCTTCCCCTGTCATTGGCTGCCACCGGGCAGTGATTTGAATATCTCCCTCTGAGTGGCTGGCGAGGCGCGGGTTTGTGGCGCCCACGGGCGCGGGTACCCACGTGTCGGTGGCAGCAGGCGGGCGATCGACCCGGCCGACCCCGGGGCTGCTAGAGGCACCCGGCTGCGGTTCATCCCCCCGCCTTGCGCCCTAGGCCTCTTCCTGCCCTTCCCCACGGCTGCATCTCCCCCGGGACCACCCCACTGCCTGCCAAGGTCTGCCCCAGCGCTCCCCCAGAGCATCATTCCAGGGCCTGGTTAACCTGAACCCTAAACTGATGTTAAAGCAGTGGAATCATCTGTAAGCACCGAGACAGCCAAACGTCACCGTGTCCCCCAGCCCAGCTCCATCAGGAGGTCATTCCTACCCACAGCACTCCCCAGAGAGGTTTGTCTTACCTGGCCCTTGCTTGCCCAGCACAAGTCCTGCCTGAGCCTTGCTATTTCTAGTGGAACATGTAAGCATGTTAAGATGTTAAGACATCTGTCCTCCATTGCTCCTGTTACAATCCAACCTCCTCTTCACAGTCCTGGTGAATATTAAAAAAAAACCCAGAAGCTTAATTTCACTTTTTGTTTACCCCTTAAAAGCAGTTTTCAATCCACTCCTCAAACCTGTCTTTCCCAGACACCCTCAGTTATTCAGCTCTATTAGAACATAAAAGTCCTTGTCACTCTCCCAGCAACTTCTTCCCCAGTTCATTTCTGGAAAACAATGCTGGAAGCAGCAGCGGGACTGTACTAGGTACAGCCTTGGGCTTGACATGCTTCTGAAGAGCAATAAACACAGTGCACTGATTATCACACAGCTCATGCACACCCTGTTTTTCCCCAGCTGTCTGACCTCTTTGGCTCCCTGTCTGGTTTTGATGCTCTGTAATCCCAATTACATTTTTGTGCGTGCATGTGTGCAGAATCATAGTCTAGTCAGTGAAAGCCATCATGCATGGAAACCCCAGCATGGCAGCCCATGTCAAAGCCTTGCCTCCCTCTGTGTGAGCCCTCGGGCACAAGCACGAGTAACACGCAGGTGCCAGAGCTGCAGAGCCAAGCGTGAAAAACCTGTGCCGAGGCTGCGGAAGGGGGAACACGCAGGGAGCTGCTGGGCTCTGCTCTTCATTTTCTCAGCAGCGGCTGCACCAGCACGTTCATTTTTGCAGGTACTTTATATTCAGAAGCTCCTTAACAGCTAGAACTTGTTTGTGAGCAGCTGGGCAAAAATGCTCAAATTCATCTTGAAAACAAGGGGAAGCAGCAAACAAGAAGAATTTTCAGTCACAGCCTGGGATGAACTGTGATGTGTCTGGCAAACAACACATTAACTTGGTGTGGAGCTCATATTCTTGATCCAATTTATCCTGGGGTGGCCTGTCTGCACACCCTGCACATAAGGAAGACAACAAGCTGGGGCTGAGTCAGTAATTTACATCACCAAATAAAGCTTTAATCGATCAAATGGAGAAATCAATACTGCAGTGAACAATCCTGATGGTTAACTTGGCCTAGGATGTAACAGTTCTGTTCTCAGTTTTTCCATATGCCTTGGTTTCTTAATGTGAAAACCTAACAGCAGGAACTGGAAGCTTTCAGAAGATGGAAGAGGCTGCTGGTGATTAGAGGGGACACCTGACACTTGAGAAAGGCTCAGACGTTATTAGGGCCAGGAATACAGCAACCTAAAAGAAAGATTCTTGTAAATCACCTGGCATCCAAATGACACTGAAGTGCTGTTGATGTCCCTCTTATCACCCCATCAGGACTACAATGAGGCAATCTAGTGTTGTCCTTATGTGCCAGGCTGCCTACAGGCTGTGGAAGGCAAGTAATCCACAGTTCCCACCACACTTCCAGAGATGTCACAAACACACAGACTGTACATTTCCTTTACAATGGCCATCCCAGCTCCAGAGCAAACTCTTGGGGTGGGGAAGCAAAAGTCACCTGCCCACATTTATTCCAGAAGGCAGAATGTCTGAAGGGAAAGGTGCTGTATGACCCATACAAAGGATGTCACACAATGTCCTCCAGCTTTGAGCTACAGTCCCTTTGGCACACCATTCTAAGCAGAATTTCCCTCTCCTTCCCTCCTACACCCCTCTCAAACCCAACAACCACACAATAGCTCTAGAGCATATTAACTACCAAACCACAAGGAGAAATGCTTTTATGATCCTCTTGGACACTTTGGATGAAATCCAGCCGAGCATCAGACTTTTGGCCTTGCCTTGGAGTTGTTTTCACAGCTCTGAAACAGCCAACACCTCAAGGCAAGACAGGAAGGCCGGGTAACACAGCTCATGGGCTTAATGTGCATTCTGGAGCAGCCTTTAAGGCAATGTACCAAAACTATTTTGGAGGCGAGGGGACCACATACACTGCATTTTCATGATGTGACTGAGGTTATTCCACATTAGCGCTTAAGAACTCAGCTCAGTATAGGACTCAAGAGTCCAAGCACGCAAGGCACATGGGATAAAACAGTATCCACTTTCCCACCATTCACCTCCAGAAGGGAGGTACAAAGGGACCCCCTGCTTCACATGCATGCCACCCAGTTCCCTCCAGAGGAAGATGCTCCAGCAGAAATTGTGTGGCTGCTGTCAGCGTTGAGATTGTACCCTTCTCAACACTCAGTGTGCACATGGTCCAAGAAACGTTGGAGAGATCCACCAGGCTGCAGTTAGCTTTAGTGGCTGGTGGCCATCAGCATTGCTCTGATGTTTCTCCATGAAGCCTCAAGCACTGGTTTGCTCTTTCCCCTCCCACTTCTGGCATGAGGAACATATGTACTCTCCCATTGCTGGGTTGCCAGTTTTCTGGTGGGGGTTTTGGCCACACAAGCCTTTTCTTCCTTTGTCATTTCCTTGCCAGTACACATGTGGCATGGGCGGAGGCTGACAGGGGCAGAATGGCCACCATCTCCTACAGATACTCCAGAATAGAGGCCAGCATGCTGCCTAGGCTTGCTCTTCTCCTCAGAGGATTCACTCAGTTTTGCCACCAGTATTCCTTAACCCAAACCATGCAAACTCTTTTTTTTCCCCTCCTGCTGAAGGCATCCATGCTAAAAAACATATACTGAAGTCCGAAGAAGAAAGGCAATTAACTCCTGCTGACTGCAGCAGCCCTGAGGTAAAGGGCAAGGGCAGCCTCTGCCACTCCCATCCCAGAGAGGGCCACACACATACAACAAGGGCATTAGGGCATTTCATACTCCTCTGAGCTATCGCAATTAAGATCGGCACATTCAGCAGACAATGGAATGAGCCATTCCTGCTCTGGATGGCTTGGCACAACAGAAATAGCTCCATTTCCCAAGCACCAGTGGATTTCAATATCCTTTAAGAACCAGGAACTATCTCCCCCCTTTCCAACTGGTACTGGCCTTAGCACAGTTGCTGTTACAGTTCAAATAAGACACAAGTGGGTGTTTTTTTTTTTCTTAGCAAAATGACTTAATAAAGATTTAGTCACAGTGTTACCAAATTCCACCTGGCACAGGTAGCAAACAAAGAGTACCCCTGCATTCAAGTGCGGCACTGGAGAAGAAACACATGAGACAAGATGACACCCCACCCCTATGGAAAAAGGATTTACTGCACAGGAGAAAAGCCAGGGCACTGATGCGCAAGAGTGGAACCAGAGCTCTTCCAAGCCTCTTAAACTGCCACGACCATGTGCCTGTTGCACTCTGCCCCAGATCCTCTCCTTTGATAAAGCCAGGTGTCAGCTCTGGAAGGTGAGGCTCAAGGACAGAAGGGTCATGCCAAACAGACAGTGTGATCCCAGCAGAAGTTTTTAGAGACTCCATGGCACCCAGGCACTTAGTAGCTGGAGTTCACTTGGAAACACATGGGTAGAGTGTCCATAGTCACCCTGACTGGAGCTCAGGAGGGGAGAGGAAAAGTGATCTGGGCTCACTGCTGGTCAGAGAGCCAAGTCAACAAGGCCCTTGCCCACAGTGAAAGGGTCCCAGAGAGCAGCCGGCCAGATGTGGAGCACTGTCCCAGCTGCTGGGCTGAGCACTAGTTCCTTCATCAATCTTGATCACGGCTCATTTTGCCCGTCAGCCTCCGCCGCTGAGTCTTAGTGGTCCGCCCCGTGCCGGATTTCTGGATTTTCTTGCGTGGGCCTTGCCCACGTTGGAGTCTCTTTCCTTTTCTCTTTTTCCGGCTGCGCATGTGCAGCGTGGCAGTAAGAGCAGAGATCCTGTGCAGGGCAGGAAGAGAGAAATGTTTGGAGAACAAAGTCTGCAGGAGCAAGGCGACATCACAACAAAAGCAGGAGAGCCCTGTGTGGCCCAGCAGGAGTAGACATCAGACATGGTGAGTTCCAGAAGAACTCCACTGTGCTGGGTACCATCCTGGCAGGGCAGGAAACCTGCAAGTTTATGTGTGCAGTAACAACCACAGTGAATTTTCTAAGCATTGAGCTTCCCAGCCACCACAGAGTTAAGTAATACTCTGCATTTCTGAGCTAGCTGTAAATCCTGGATACTGAAAAAACATGGAGAATGCCAAAGCTTTAGGGTCTTTCGACCTTCAATCCTAGGGACAAATTCTGCACCCTGCAATACACCCTCCCCTGCAGTATCTGCAGAGAGGAAGGGCTAGGTAAACACTTCAGGACAAAGCCCGCCCCGCTCTGCATCCTCCTCCTGCTGCTGCTGTCACCAGTGATCAATGACAGTGGAATCGAGCGTCCGGGACAGGCTTGTGCTCTGCCAGTGCCCTCTGCTGGCTCCTGCCCAGCAGCACAGCATTCCCTGCCCTGCAGGCACACCACTGAGCTGGGAAGGAAAGATCATCATCAGCTCGCAAAGCCTAGCAGCAAGTTGCTGGAGTGAATTTATACATACTTTTCAGACAGGAAAGGGTTTCTGGACTTCTTGGGCATTGCTTTTACAGGCTTGTTCACCACCTCTTCTCCTTTCTCTTCTTTTGATTCATCACTCTTGCCCTTAAAAAGGAAGAAAAAAAAACAAACAAAACACCTAAGATACATTATAACAAATAGTTTTGTGATGCTGGTGTTTCTGCTGCCTTCTTGGTTTCATTCTGTTTTGTAAACCATCTTATCATACGTGAAGTTTCTTTGTTTAGTTCTCCACATCCCTTGCTGTCCAAATCTCAAGGTTTCTTATTACAAGGTTTCTTTTGGAAATGGACAACCAGTGAGAAGTCCTGCAGTAATCCACCCTAAGATCCAAAAACTTCAGTATGAGCTTAATGGCTGCGCACCTGGTCTAAACTATGAACTGAAGGTTTCCTCTTTTTTCTTGTTATATCAAAGCCTCTTTAAGTAACTTTTTAGATTATAAAACACCCTCACAAATGTAAAAGGTTAACACAGACACTTCTCCAAAGAGCTCAAATCCAGCCACAGTCATGAAGATCAAAAGGATCAAATGAACCAGGGCCTGAAAGCGTTTCTGGACCAAATACGAGATTCTCAGTTACAATATGTTTTGAACACAAAAGCAACAGCATCCAGAAATGAATGTTTTTTTTTTTATTTGTAGTCCAAGCACAGGATCATGGAGGGAAGTGCCTGTTTGTCCTAATAATTTTTCCTGATCAGGACACATGAAAGAGATAGAAGACAGCCATGTATCAAACCCTGAAACCTTGCTGCTCATATTGTATTGGCTTTTAAAATACTACATTCTCACCTCCAGCCCTGTGACACCTTTCACCTACACAAGGTCAGTTGGTACTAGCAAAGGATTCCAGGGAGGTTTGAGCGAGCTGCTCATGTAAGGACATTTCTTCTATTTTAAAGGCCCAATATAAGTTGTGGAAAAACTAGGAAGTTACAAGTTTCCTTTTTCATCCCTGCTCCCAGCCTGCTGCAAGTCTGCGGGCACATTCAGGGAGTACCAGCCCTATGTAGCCTGCCCTAAGGACATTTACAGCTGACACAACCAGTGAGGCAGCAAGAGGCTTTACCACAGGTGTGGTCAATCCCAGCTGGCGTGCCCCGGAGAGGTCCAGGTCACTGATGGTGGTCACGGTTACAATGTGATTCGGGTGGTCGATGTTCACAGACTCTGTGCGTGATGTCACCAAGTGCTCGAGTTCATCAGCCTCATCTGGGGAGACAAAAAAGGTCCTGCACTGCAAAGCACCCCATCTTCCACAAGATACATTTGCTTGTCCCTGCAGTGCCATGCTCAGGGGGAACCCAGCCTCTGCATCCAGGGTGAAAGGGTGGAAGGGTTTGAACACCAGCACTTCTCCCAGCATAGGACTTGAAGATGTCCTCTTGCTTGCTTCTTTCTGCACACCCTCCTACCCCCTATTCCACCAGGACACGAGGGCTGCAGTGGTCACTACTGATTGCTGCCCAGGGGGAACACTAGAGGAGCAAGGAGCTGATGCTGTGGGACAGTGTGCGAATACTCCTGTTCTTATCAATACTGCCGATCCACGGGTGCCCACCCCCCGACACCGAGGTCCCAGCACCTACCAAGCGCTTCCTCCCTCTCGCTCAGCATCTTCAGGTACTCCTGGTGCCTCTGAGGGGGATTGAAACAGGTCACTGCGGCACCCCTGCCCCTGCAGCCGCCACCCCTCCGACCCAAGACCCCCCTGCCCTGCGGCCTGCCCGCCATGGCGGGAGGCGGACACCCCGCATCCACGGAGGGCCAATGGGGGGGGGGGGTGTCTGTAGGGGTACCTCCTCCTTCAGCTTCCTCTGCTCCTCCTTAAGCTTCCGCTTGATCTCGTCCAGGGCCGCCTTCCTCCGCTCCACCTTCCTCTTGTGGAAGCCGGTCAGGTACTCCCTGCCGCCGGCAACACCGAACCACGCGGCGTTTAGCGAGCCCTTCACGGGCAGATATCCCCACCCCGTCGCAAGAATCACACACACGCTCCCGGCCTCACCTCCGCCTGTCCTCGTCAAAAGTCACCACCAGCCGACCCTCTCTGCCGCCTGCACCATTCTTCTTCTTCTTGCGGCCCATCGCGGTACCACGCTGCCGCCACCACGCTGTCGCCCGCCCCTTCCGCCGTGAGGGGCGGCACCGCCCCGCCCCATCCCGCCCGCCATGTTGCCCCGGGCAGGGGAGGTTGACGGCCTCATGGGGGCACCAGGGGAGGCTGTCTCAGCCTGAAGGAGCAGAGCGGGGCCAGCATCGGGTCCTCTTGTCCCGTTCGTGTGTGGGAGCTGTGTGCGTCCCCTCGCCTGATCATAGCGGTGCGTTCTGCCCCCAGGCAGGGGTGGGAGAGAGAAGCCACTTCGCAGGTGGCTGTTCCCATCCCTGGGGTGGATGGAGGGAGGGTTCCTTCAGGTTTGAGTGCCTCCAGCTCCCTTCTCCCCTCAGCTGCCTCCTAGCAAAAGGGTTTTGCGGTGGTGCCTTGTGCTGATCTCTCATCTTGAGATGTGTTCTC
Organism: Pezoporus flaviventris; assembly: GCF_033815535.1. Classification (NCBI taxonomy): domain Eukaryota; kingdom Metazoa; phylum Chordata; class Aves; order Psittaciformes; family Psittacidae; genus Pezoporus; species Pezoporus flaviventris. The sequence goes on from NW_026892559.1 coordinate 3,397,367, forward strand.
AGTATTGTACATCTCCATCTGTTTAATAAAGGTTTTTCCTCCCAATAGTTAACATCTGCATTTCATCAGGAAAGGTCCAGGGGTTTGTTTCAAGCTATCACTGTTTGGTGTTAGTGGCACCTGAGCTGCTCCTCTTAGTCCAGGAAGACAACTCGGGGGATGCGTCTCGGCTCTTACACTGAGTCTCTGATATGCAGGACCTGGCTCAACAGCCTTGGTTTCTGTAGTGACAGACACCAGCATGAGTTGGAGGGGGGCATCAGCACTGCCATGTTCTTAGATGGTTGTTTGAGTGACTTTGGCTGAACTCTTGAACTTTCTTGCTCTCTGGTCCTTGCTTTAAAGGTGTGTGTAATGCCTGTGTGGCGGCCAGCTTACTGGTGTAAGCTCCTGACGTGCTGCAAGGCCAGCCCAAAACCACCCCCCATGTCACAGAGCGTGATGAGCCCTGACACAAGTCCTGACAGGACTGGTGGCCGCCGTCTGCGGCCCCCTCGCCTTTATCAACTTGCTGGCTGCTGCGCTCTCTTCCTGGCCTGTCCCTTCACCAGCAGAAATGCGGCAAAACCAGTTCTGTGGTTAATTGCTGCACTTCCCTCCCCGCCCATGGGGCAGGTCTCCTCCTCCTCACCCGTAGCCTGCCTGCACTTCAGCCTCTTCGCCCCTGCCTGGGCTCAGCCGGCTCAGGTGTGCCGTTAAGGCCTCCACGCTCCTACCGTTAACCTTACGGCTTCTCCTGCTTTCCCTGTTTCCTGCTCTCTGCCAGAGCTGCTGTCTCTCCGGTGGCTCCTTCTCCCTTGGGTTGGCCTGCAGGTGCAGAAGGCGCAGGCTGCCCTCCTGGTCCTGCCCTGCCTGGGAGGGATAGCGCTGGGACGTGATGGCTGGAGGACATGAGCGGAGCATGAAGGCCCTGAAGGAGGTGTGGAGAAGAGCAGAAAACTCTTTATGTGCAGACTGTGGGAAGCCAGGTGAGTCCCCAAGGGCTGCTGGAGGAAAAGTTGGAAGCAGGAGCTGCTCTCTAACAGCTCTTGGGCTGCACGGGAGCCTGGAGTAGAGGGGAAGGGGAGTCATTGCTCTGGGTATTTACTTCTTCTCCCTGGAAGTGAGCTGGCAAGGGAGGAGGAAGGAGATGCTGCCACAGTGCCGGTGGGAAGAAGGACGGGGATGCGGCAGTGCCCTTTGAGCAGGGGCTGTGTAGCTGCAGCGCCATGGGTTGTAGTCATGTCAGATCTCCAACACAAATCAAGGTCATGCCCAGTCAGGACCCGACAGGAAAGCTCGCGGTGAAATCCTAACTGCTCCACAAAGAAGGAGTGATTCAGGAGGGCATTGTCTCCTCTGTGACTCAGCTGAGCATACAACCTGCTACAGGCGCCTTGGAGATTTCTCTTCCTGAAGGGCTTGCTCTCTTCACAGGGTACCCAGTTTGAGGTCCTATGGGCACTGCTAAAAACACTCATCATGCTCTTCCCAAAAGGGGCACATGGAGCATACCATCCAAGCCAAATTAAGATTGGGATAATTGGTATCCTTTCACCTTCTTAAATTCTTCCAGGAAAATTTTGGATTCGGGGCTGCTTTCCACTTCTGCAGCTAAATACCGTTGTGCGTTTGCTATATTGCACTAAACTGCTGGAGTCTTTTCCCAGAGGTGGTTTCACTTTCATCATGGGTGACTCTTTATGCAAAGGGAATTTTCGCAGCACTTGAAGTTTTTCAAGGTTCACGTTAATAAAGATTCAGATGAAGTGGTTGAAGCAGGGGGGATGGGGGGGCTATAATAGCTCTGCTTTTTCCTAACCAGCATATATACTTTGGGTGTTAATTAATTGGTTCAGATGAAACTGTGGTCACACAGCTCTCTGTTTCTCAGGACTGTGTTCTCAGTTGAGGTATACATCCCAGGGGAATTTACCACTTGTAGTCATACCGTTTTTTATACCCGCAGACCCTGATTGGGCGTCCTCTACTCTGGGTGTTTTTATATGCCTCAGCTGTTCAGGAATTCACCGCAACATCCCTAGCATCAGCAAAGTCAAATCCCTGAAGATGGACCACTGGGATGATGCCCAGGTGCAGGTGAGATCTTTATCCCCACTGGTATGTCAGGTGGGTTGGATCTAGGTCATATACTAACTGTCCTGGGAAAGTCAGCCCTTTGCACAGAGTTGAAGATACAGTCTGATTTAATCTGTCCCTTTGCTACTTATGCTCTGGATATTTGTGCAGGGATAACTCCCCATAGCCCACTGGGAGAGGCAGGATGCATTTGCCTTATGTGTCTCTCCATGTCCTGTTACTTTATGGCAAATGGAGAGTTCTTGCAATGTATTTTGCCAAGGCTCAGGGTCTTTGTCACTCCAGATTACTCATTTCCCACTCACCAGCACCATCCAGATTCAATGTCTTCTCTTGGATTCAGCAGTCTGAGGGGAAAATTTGGGGCAATTCCATGCTCTGAGATGAGATTCCAGATATAATGTGATCTCTTGAGAAAAATGGCATTTGTGGGAACTTGACTTCTCCCTGTTACACCCCCCTCAACCCATAAATCTTCAGGGGACTGAAAACATTTTCTGAACATCCAAAGAAAATAATCTGTATCTTGCTGCTCTTTTGAGAGGAGCAAAGAGTTTTGGAATGTCCCCCCAGAAGGCATTGCATAGCTGTTGAACATGGTGTCCCTAGTGATGTGGGGCATGGCAGCAAATCCACTGAGTGTGTGTGCACCAAGCCCCACGGAATTGACATTTATGGCATTCTTTGGATTCAGGTGCAATCAATGTAACTTCTAAAAGCAGACAGGACCTTTGAGATCCACCTTTATGGAGCCAGACATTACTGGGATGTCGCAATGGAGGGGAAGGAGAATGCTCCATTAGAGCTTGATGTGCATCTAGCCCTGTAGTGGGTCAGGAAAGAAAAAGGTCCAACATTACTCAGCATCAAAGGGAAGGAACTAACTCTCTGTCTAATTCTGCAGTTTCTGGCCAAGCATGGGAATGCTGTGACTAAAGGCATATATGAAGCTCACATCCCTATTTACTATTACCAGCCAACCTACAATGACTGCCAGTAAGTTGCTGCATAGAAAAAAAGGGGGAATGGCAGTTCTGGGTTCCCCTAAGTGTTTCTGAGCTACCTGTCACCTCTCTCCCTAGTGTGCTGAGAGAACAGTGGATACGGGCCAAATATGAACGCAGAGAGTTCACTGAGCCAGGAAAACAGCTGCCATATTCTGATGGTAAGAGCAGAGCACAGCATCAAAATATCCTGCCTGTTGCCTTTGCTGGAAGATTTTGAGTACCATGAGAAGAAAGCTCATAATGTCAGAGTGGCAAATCCCACAAGTACTCCTGAGAACCCAGCTGGTATTTATAGGGTATTGTGTTTTTTGGAGAGGGGATTCAACTGTGGCCAGTGTAGGTTGGTATTGCCATGGGTTGCTTCTGTGCTTTTTCAAAGCCATTTTCTATCCTGTTGGAGCCAGACGTCTTCAATAAGGAATTTCTGCCCTGCTGCAAACTACTCCCTCCAACCATGGCAGCTGTCTTTGAAATGCCCCTGCCAGTGCTGTGACACAAGGTGCTTCTAGTGGAAGGTGTCCCTGTCCATGGCAGGGGCTTGGGACTGGATGAGCTTATTAAGGTCCCTTCCAACCCAAGCCCTTCTGTGATTCTACGTGCTTTATCCCAAAGATATGGCTAGGACCCCAGGTTGCATGCAGCTCTCTGATGCCTACCATGCTTGTGAGAGGATGCTTTTAAAAGTGGCCTTTCTGCTCCTAGGAGTGAAGGAAGGCATCCTCTGGAAGCGAGGTCGAGACAATGGGCAGTTCCTACCCCGCAAGTTCCTCTTGTCTGAGAGAGAGGGATGTCTGAAGTATTTCACGAAGCAGGATGTGAGTATGGTGGTCAACTCCCAAGCCAGTGCGTACTCCACTCAGGACAGTGCAGGCACAGAGGTGTTTCATATGCAAGGCAACCTGTTTCTGAGGTTGCCTGCCTTATCCCAGACCAGGGATGATGACAGAAACATGTCTCTGAAGAGAGGGGTCCCCATCCTACTGTCAGGGTGACATTTCCCCATGTCCTCCCTTTGTGCTTCCCTATACCCTTCCCTCACTGCTGATAAAAGGTTTGATTTTTCACTGATGGATGGATGCCCCACCCCTGGAAACGTTCAGGGTCAGGTTGGACAGAACTCTGAGCAACCTCATCTAGTTGAAAATGTCCCAGCTTATTTCATAGGAGTTGGACTAAATGGTCTTTAAGGTCACTTCCAACCCAACTATTCTATGTTTCTATGATTCTAGGAGTGGACTCTTTCCTTTTGAGGTCAGTTAGCCTTTAGACTGGCAGAGCTGTAAAGTCAGATGCACTCCCAGTGCGCTATTGGCAGTTCCAGAGTAGGCACAGGTCAAATGTAAAATGGGGTGTGTGTATGCCCACTTTTTGAGCTTGAGCACAATACATAGTGAAGTGAGTGTGTGCTACAGCAATTTTGTTGGGTAGGAGCAGTTATTACCTTTAAGATCCACTGACTCTCTCTTACCCTACAAAGTGTCTTTCCCACTAGGATTGCTTATTCATGACCAGTGCTATTCTGTTTTCAGGCCAAAGAACCCAAAATCAATATTAAAATAGATGTCATCAATGCTACATTTCAACCAGTGAAGATTGGGAACCCCAATGGCCTGCAGATCACCTATCTTAAAGACAACAAGACTCGGAATATATTTGTCTACCATGAAAGTGGAAAGGTATTTCGTTTTAGCATCAAACATTGCAAAGCAATTGAGGTGATCTGAGAAGCTCCTGATACTAAATAGTCTGAAGCATGGGTAGGACAAGGTATGTGTGTGTGAGTCACTGTAGGTAGGTAATGGGGTGGGGGCTCTGGCTCTGTGTCTGTGTGTCTGAGAGGGTTTTGCTGCAGGGAGTAGGGCAGGAGCACTGACTGAATTAGTTTGTGTGGAAGGAGCTGTCACAGAAGATGTGCAAATGTGCTGCTGCCTGTGGGTGTGGGGAGTGGGGCAGCCGTGCTGTTTGTGTGTGAGGGAGATGATATAGGTGCTGGGGAGGGAGACCTGGCTGTGTTTGTAGCTAACATAGGGTTGAGCTGGGTGAATTTAAGATGGCTCAGTGTTGCTTTGCCTAAGTTTTCTGTCCTGTCCTTTTTCATTCTCAGGAGGTAGTGGACTGGTTCAATGCCATTCGCTCTGTGCAGTTCCATTATCTGAAGGTAGCATTTCCCATTGCCAGTGATAATGAGGTAAGTCAGCACTAGAGTGCAGTGCTGAGTCTTCCACTGATACTTGGTGATGTGCTGTAAGAGCCCATTAGTTACTGTAGTTACTATTAGAAGCCCAGGTACAGAAGCAGAAATTGCAGTATTTAGATAGAGGGATGAGAAAGTGTGTGTAGAAGTGCCTGTGGTAGCCTGAGAACAACTGCTTTCTGCCCTTTCTGGGCACTTTGAAGACAGAAGTGACTCCTGGCTAGGCAGTTCTTCAAAAATTAATATAAAAGGCAACTGAGTTTGGGGGATAGAAGGAGGGGGACGGAGAGGAGCAAAAGCAAATAGCAAAGAAACGTGGCTGAGTTTATCTGACTCTTGCCTTTTTGTCAGATAAAAAATCGGCTGACAAGAAACTTCCTTAAGGAGGGATACATGGAGAAGACTGGTCCCAAGGTGAGCTGCTGTGGGGAGAAAATCTAGCAGGGACCTGCCAGAGAGCCACTGACCTTCCCTACTTCAATGTTTTTCTCCTGCTGTTTCCCCATTCCCCCCGACTCTTTAGACACCCGTGGGAACAGTGTGTGTGCACCAAGGGAGGGGACAATAAAAGGAAGGGGAAGGACACATGTGAAAGTAGATGAAGCCAGAGTCCCTGCTTTCTCCCAGAACAACAGATCTCTCTGCATGTGTCTGTGTGTGCGTGACCTTACAGGTATTTAGCGTCTAGATTTCTCCTGTCTGAACTCTGGGGTTCTTCACAGAAGTCCAAGAGCTGGGGACAGCAGTTGGGACTGAAAAACCCGATACTGATCCCTACTCTCAGCTTAGAAAGGGTGAGGAGGAAGTTGCTGTTAAGGCAGGGGCTTGGTTCAAGCGGTTGGGATGAATTTTGGCTATCCATTCGCACTGCTCGCAGCAGAGGGCACTGTCCGCTTACATATGTCACCTCTTCCCTTCGCAGCAGAGAGAGGCTTTTAAGAAGCGCTGGTTCACGCTGGATCACCGCAGGCTCACCTACTTCAAGGACCCTTTGGTGAGCAGGAGATCTGACCTCTGGCAGCTGCAGGCAACGGTGCTGAGGGCAGGGTCACAGTGCAGTCAGAGTCTTTGCTCTGCAGTAAGGCAGGCTTGCGGATTCCCCAGCTGCTTTGAATGGGCTCTAGGTCTTCCCCTTTCCATCTCAGTTCATTGTATGCTTTCTGTATTTGTTTCACTGCCTGTGAACAATGGGAACAGGGAGGGCAGCAATGTAAAATAGTGATGGGGAGGAGAGTGACATGGGGGGTGACACGGAGCAGTGTTTCCTTTCTCAGACCTCTCTAGATCTATGCTTGTAATTTTTCCTTTCTGCTGCTGCTTTTGAGCATCACCTCCCTGCTTCTCTGAATTCTCTGACCTCCCCTGATCACCATCCCTGGTCCTCACCCACTCTCCTCCTGTCCTCAGGTGCTTGCTATTATTCCCTGGTTCTTCTGAGATTCTGTAAACCTCACTTTTTCCCTCTGATGTGCAGGATGCATTTGCTAAAGGTGAAGTGTTTGTGGGCAGCGGAGATAATGGATATAGTGTCCAGAAGGGATTGCCTACAGGGACACAGGGCAACTTCTCTTGGAACTATGGCCTTACCATCGTCACCCCCGACCGGGAATACCTCTTCACTTGTGAGACAGAGACTGACCAGCTGGACTGGATCTCAGCCTTCACCAGTGTCATCAACCAGGCCATGACACCACAAGAATATGCAAGTAAGTGCCTGGATGCTGTTTTCTTCCCCTCCTGCTATTCCAGTTCAGGGTATTGCCCTAATGCACCACCTTTTTCCTTCACTACAGTTGAAGCCTACTTCAAGTTTAAATCCTAGGAAGCCATGGAGAAACCTGCTGTGACTTGATTCTACCTGGTCCTGTTGCTGGGCTGTCAGGAGAGGAGACCAACATCAGAGAAACACAGTGCTCTTGAAGCACCCTTTGAAGCACTTTCTTCCCCCATAGATGGTCCACTTAGTTTTGAGCACCCGATTAAGCTGCTTCCTTTCAAGTACAAGACTTTGAGAGTCTGACTCCTCAGTGCAACCTGTCACTGTTAAATTGCTGTGGTATGACTGGACACTGGCAGGCCTTGAAAACTTGGCACTTGCTGTGTTGGACTTGGGACCCAGCATCACTCCTGCATGAAACTGCAGGCAACCACAAACCTTAAGAAGACAGCTGCCTGGCTGGAGCTAAACCCCAGCAGGTTGCAGGGGCTTCTGGACTAGGAGACCTGTTCCTTTACAAGAAATGGTTTCTCTGCTGGTGTCAGAGATGTGAAACATGTACATATTTGATCAGAGCTGTAGTTGAGAAAGGTCACTTAAAAGATGTAAACTAACAGCCAGATGTGAAGCCTGCTTCGTCCTGCTGTGTATGGCCTTGAAAGCTGCTTCAGACCTTCCTTTGATTGCTACAGAGAAGAGAGAAGCTCAGAAACAATGTGTGGGTATACATATGTGTATGTGGATAATGTGTGTGTTTGTGTGTGCACATAAAAAGTGATGGGAGGTGGAATACTGACCTAGGAAAGATAACTGTGGGGGATATTCATGCCACTGAAGTTCAGCTGTCAAATCTGAGCCTGTAGTCAAACCAATGGAGAGAGGATGTGTCCTGCAGAGAGCAGCTTATGGCATGTCTGATACAGCGTTCTGACTTGTCTTTGCTAGAATCTTGAGGTTGATGTCCAAAGACATCACAGATTCCCTCATTCTCTGTGTCAAAGGCCTGGCATTTTCATTCTGCCCTATATATTACATATGTTTATACTGTATACCACATATACATATGTTTTTATGCAGTAGTGTAACAGGGAAGTCTGTATGTTCATATCCTTCTAGTAACAGTTAGCCCTAACCACTGAATCAACCCATGATTCATATCTTAAAGATCATCTCTTAAAGCTCTCCTGGCAGAGCTGTATTTCACGTGCTGGAAGGACGAGCTGAGTTCTTCTGATGGCTGTAGTATTTGATGTGTCTGCAGCTTTACACCAGTAGTGTTAGAGCAGGCATCTCCTGTGTTAAGGGAGCTAACTGGAGTTAATGAGGTAACCAGTATTTTAATTAGTTTGTAAAGAAATACATTTAAAAATCCCACTAATTTATTTTAATTTCCTAAATGAAGTTAGGAGGCTAACAGTAGTTAGCTGAGCTGCTGACTACTAAGGTATAAGGCTGTTTCTTGAGAAACAAAAAGGATGGACAATCAGAGCAAAGAGCTGTAGGTATTCATTGCATTTCCTGGGGCATTTAAACTGTGGATTTTTCCATCAGAGCAAAATGGGCAAAGTCATGGTCCCCCTCTGGTTCCCTGGGGAGCCCTCTTTGTGCTGAAACTGCCAGAACCTGTTGGGAGCATGGACTTCCTAGGTGAAAAACAGCACCAGGAGTGTTCCCCGAGAGGAATGAGGCTAAAATGCGGGTGAAGAAAGGGCAGGGAGCATTGGGTACAGCAACATCAGGGCATAGGTGCCATGCAATGATGCCCCGCTAGAAGGCGATGGTGCCTACCTAACAGGCTAACAGCAGGGAGGAACAGAGCCAGGTCATAGAGAGTGTGAGATGTCCAGCCATCTGGTGGGCTTGCTTGCAAACTGGGGGCTACATCCATTATCTGTACATTAGGGGGCCTGATGTCTTTGGAAGGGAGTGGGGGACAGGCCTTCATAGCCTAGCTTGGCTAAGGGACAAGCAGAGCAGTGTGGCAGCTCCTTGGCTCTGGTTTCCCTTCTAAAGCCACAGCGTGATGCTTCCACACATTAGGGAGTTTTGTCTTTCAGTTATCTCCTCTCTCAAATGAGGACAGCCAAAAACAAGAAGAAAGAGGGACCAGGAAGAAGGCACGGGAAGACGGGGAAAGAAAGAGTGTGCCTGCAGGAAAGAGAAGGCAGACAGTAGGTCTCCTCAGCTAGCAGCTGAGTCTGGTATGAACTGGGACTGCATTCACACCGGTGTGTGAAGCTCTGAGTCAGACACATTCCTCTCTGCAGTGGGCAAGGCAACTCCCCAGGGGTTAGTTCAGGGAGCAGAGCCCACCTCTCCGGAGTCTGTCTGAGTTGAGAAGATACAGACTTCGGAGGAGAAATCCACTTGCCAACCGAGTCTGCTGGTTTCTGCGGGCCCAGTGAACACTGGAGAAACAAATGAGGAGCTGGTGAAGATCAGAGACCTTTCCTCTTGGCTGGCAGAGGTTATTTTGCACCTCTTGGTCTTGAAGGCAAGGGCATTGTCCCCTTCTCAGCCCTTTGGTGATTGAGAGAAACCAACAGACAGAGCTTGTGATGGACAAGACCAGCAAAATGGACTGGGTGGCAGGAGGTGAGGAATAGACTTCTCTGGAGTACCCTGTATCTTCCCTTCCCTCAGCTGCTTTCCTGGCAAGGCTACACGTATCCAATATATAGCAAGGGGGGAAGGCAGGGGGAAGGAACAGGTCTCTGACAGCCTGCCTTATTCTTGCTTGCTGTACCCAAAGATGTCTTATGACCCTTCCTTCAGCAGCACAAGACCCGGAGAGGATCTTGAGGGTGGCAGCTTCTTGGAGGAAAGCAGTGGTGTGGGTGATGACAGTAGCGTCCTGGGAGGGGACAGCCCAGTCACGGTGCCTCTGGGTGCAGTGCTGCTCATCATGTGCCTCACTGGGATGGTGGGGAACATATACACCATCTTGGTAGCCTCCGGCAGGGTGGCGGGCCACTCAGCAGGCTCCTTGGGGGTCTATGTGATCAACCTAGCCCTGGCTGACCTCCTGTACCTCTCCACCATCCCCTTTGTGGTCTGCACCTACTTCGCCCATGACTGGTTCTTTGGGGATATGGGCTGCAGGCTTTTGCTCAGCCTGGACCTCCTCACCATGCACGCCAGCATCTTCCTCCTGACTGCCATGAGCCTGGAGCGGTACTGGGCAGTGTCCAGGCCACTGCGGGCCAGGTGGGCGAGCAATGCTTACCGCAAACTGGTCAGCGCTGTCCTCTGGCTCCTCTCGCTCCTGCTTACGGCCCCCATGATGGTGATGACCCAGCTGCGGGAGGAGGACGGCCCCCACAAGCGCATATGCATCCCCACCTGGACACCGGCAGCCTTCCGGCTCTACCTGACGGTGCTCTTCACCACCAGCATCCTGGCACCTGGCGTGGTGCTGGGCATCGTCTACACCCGCCTGGCCCGCGCATACTGCTCCTCCGCATGGGGCCTGGGGCTGCCGGTGGCTGGCAGGGTCCCTGCCTGGCAGCTGTTGTCCAGGATCTCCACCATTGTGGTGGTTTACTGGGCCTGCTTCCTCCCCTTCTGGGCCTGGCAGCTGGCTGGGCTCTATTGGGGTGAGGGGCTGGGCATTGGTGCCACCGCACAAGCCTACCTCAACTTCGGGGTCACCTGCCTGGCCTACAGCAATAGCTGCATCAACCCCTTCCTCTACACCCTACTCACTCGCAGCTACTGCCAGTGCCGCAGGGTGGGCATGGCACGGCCACCAGCGCCATCCTAGGAGCCATGGAAGGGCTAGGGGGAGGCCACAGCATCCCTCCACTTAGTAGAATCATAGTCACAGAATGGTTTGGGGTGGAAAGGATGTTAAAATCATCTAGTTCCACCCCCCCTGCCATGGGTAAGGACACCTAACACTAGTCCGTGTCACCCAAGGCTCTGTCCAACCTGGCCTTGAATACTGCCAGGGATGGAGCATTTTATCACTTCTTTGGGCAACCCGTTCCAGTGCCTCACCACCCTTACAGTAAAGAACTTCCTCCTTATATCCAATCTAAACTTCCCCTGTTTAAGTTCTAACCTATTACCCCTTATCCTACTGCTACAGTCCCTGATGAATCATTCCTCTCCAGCATCCAATTTTGGGAGAGCTGTTGAACTGTGGGGGATGAGCAGCATCCCAGGTTGGGAACATTGGCTGGGGTTGAGCCAAGAAATAAAAGTGCATCACCCTCCATGCTGGCATGCAGTGTCTTCTGTTGTCATTTTTCCAGTGCCTTCCCCTTCACACCTTCCTCTCTGCAACACTGCTCACCCTCCTCAGCTCAGGGGGAGGATGTGTGTCTTGGGGATCCTGGCTCCGTCCTTGGGTCCTTCTGCCCTCACATGCCAGCAAGTGGGTGGAAGGGAGGAGTCAGCCTCCATACTCTTAAATTACACAGCTGGTTACACAGCTGGGGAGCCCTCGCCACCTCTCACCTCCTCGCTAGCAACGGGCCAAGCCATAACAAAGTCAGGACAACAGTGAGTCACAGATTTCACAGGACCAGTGAGTCACTTCGAGGAGCAGCCACGCTAGCAGGAGACCTGAATTAGGTTCATCCTCTTGTGGTAAAGCTCACACTTGGCTTTCATCCCCCACCTGCCACAGAAAAAATCCCTTTGAAGAATCTTGCTAAAAAAAGACTTCCAAGTTCAGTTAAGAGACATGGTGAGATTGCCCTGAAGTACAGCCTGAGGGTTGTCAGCACATTTGCTGAGCTCTCAAAGTCAGCCCAACAGAAGAAGCTGTAAGGAGACTGTGTGTCCATCATCACAGCTCATGCAGGGGGCCCTCAGCCGCACCATGTCTCTGCTAAGGTTGAGGAAATCCCCAACTCCAGACTGTGCCAATACCACTGTATAAAACTGGGCCAGGTCCATTTAGCCTAACATGGGTCATTCCCATATGGCTAAACCCTCTTCTTATCCCCAGAAAGAATGGCCTCATTCACATCGCCCCATGGGAAGACCCTCCAAGCCATGCTGTCCCCCAGCCATGCCTATGCACAGGGTGGCAATGTTAGATGTTGTGTTTACTATTATAGATGTAGACCTAAAGAGTGGGATGTGATCACAGAATCATAGAATGGTTTGGGTTGGAAAGGACCTTAAGATCACCCAGTTCCAACCCCCCGCCATGGGCAGGGACACCTCACACCAGACCATGTAACTCAAGGCTCTGTCCAACCTGGCTTTGAACACTGCCAGGGATGGAGCATTTACCACTTCTTTGGGCAGCCTGTTCCAGTGCTTTCCAGAGCAGACTGGCTTTGGGCAACATGGGGCTTCAAGAGAGATCCAGCTGCAGAGCCTTGAGTTGCGTGTATACCCCCTGTATTTCTGCCTCCCAGCTTAAAAGCCCATCTTGAGCCCGTGTCTCTCTCTTCCCCCCCAGCCCCCCAGTTCTTCGCAGCCAAAACTTCCTCTGCCATGGGTACCTGAGACACGGGACTTGGCACAGCCTCATGAAATACAGGGCAAGAACAGGAAGTGCTGCCGCTGTAGGGGCAAGTCCCAGTGTTGCAGCTACTCTGCAACTGCTTAATGAGAGGTTTCCACCCAGCCAGACCTGTGGGGAGTGCTTGTAAGACATCAAGTTGTTGGTGCTTCATGTTGCTCATGGCCAAGCCTGGAAAGGAGGACACAAAGGTTGGGTCCTTCCATCCCAACTGCTGTGCACTATGGAAATGGCAGTTCCCACTTCTGCCATGCCCACCGGCAGTAGTCCTTGTTCCCATAGTAGCATTAGATTGGGAGAGCCCCAGAGGCAGCTGCTGGCTCATACCTTGGGTAGTGACCCACAGCCCATTGAGAACTATGCTGCAATACCAAACATGCCTCATTAGCTCCACACTTCTCCAAATCCAGCCTCAGTTTACACTGCAAAGTGCTCAGGCTCATTTGAACTAATACAAGTGGAGGGGTAACAAAAGCATCCTTAGCATCCCACATCCCAGCTGGGCATTACCACCTCTCCCAGCTCCAGATGGACCAGAATAAAAGCAGACCTCTCCAGATCACCACCCTCCTGTGCCACATCAGCATTTGTGCTTCTGCAGTTGTTGGAAGAAAGGAGTTGGGTGAGGACCCCAATACCTGCTCTGCCACACTGAGGCATCCTTTCCTACTGCCGCTCCAGGCAGCGGTAAGAGGCCCCAAGAAGACATTGGAGAGCTGTGTCACAAGTAGGATGAACTTCTACAGATGGGTGCAGGCCAAAGCTAGCACAGCTGAGGATTATTCCCTCATTCCATGCCCCACTAGGTTTACCTAGCACAGCAACTCAAGGCTGCCCAGTTTAGGGAGTGAGAGTTAATAAACCCAGTTTACTCAGGAAGAATAATGAGACGGTCTAGACCTCAAGAGCAGGTGACTTTGCCTAAGGGACCCTTCCACTCTCCTCCTCAGTCACACCTAACCCCATTGTTTGTCCCAAGCCTCTCCTTGGGCTTTCCACCCTCACCCTCCTCTCCATGACTCTAAGACTGGCACAACATCACCCACATATTGTTGGCTACCCTCCTTCCCTCGCCCCTCCAGCAAAGTGATCAACCCACATGGACTTGCAGTATGAAACAGATTAGACTGAGACTGGGTAGGACAAAACTTATTTATTGAATGATATTTCTGTATCTTTGCAATGAAGGGGTGAGAGAAAAGTTATTCCCAGCTGAGGGACTGCAGTGTGAAGTCCCCTTGTGTATCAAAGTAGTCAAAGACAGCGAGACCAAGCCGGTTAGGGAATGTGAACTGGTGGCCTGGCAGGTGGACTGTCACATCATTTGGGTTGATGCTGAAAGTGATCTGCAAGACAAATGGAAAAGTCAAAGAAAGCTTCTGCAAAGACACCCTCAAGCTTTTCCCCTCTACAGTGTTACTGTGTCACCCTCCACTTTGCAGGGTGAACATGCTCAGTAGCATAACCTGCTCTTCAACAACAGGACTGTTATTCTGGCCTCCCAAGAGATGCCTATTCCCTGCTGTGTTCAATAGTAACAACCCTTTGAGCTAGATGGGGCTTGCACCTTTGATCCCCACCCTCTGTCCCTGCTCAAAGCCCTGGGTGGTAGCACTGGCCAAGCAGGAGAAGCCAGCCACCTCCTATACAGGGAGTCCCTGCCGTTGGGCGTCTTGTGCCAAGCACTCTTCCTTCACCATGTTGTGCACAGAGAGCGCATCCCAGGCCTCACCTCTGCACTGCCCCCCTTCTGGAAAGGGAAGACAGTCTCCCTCTGCTCTGTACCCCACTCTTCCACCTTCTTTGAGTTGCACACGATGGTGTTCACATCACCATGAGCATCAAAACGAGGGTTGAAGTGAAGCCCAAGGTGGGAAGCATCCTTCCCCAGATTCATCACAAAGCTGCAGAGAAAGAAGACGTCAATACTGTTTTAATCAACACTGTGGTAGCATGCTGCTCATCGCCATGAACATCTCCGAGTCTGTTGCTTTACCAGCTGAGGGTAACCAAAGAGAAACCCTTTGCTGAACTGCACAACTTCCCCAAGAAGATGGTGCTGTGCCGGTAAGGGGTACTCTCCTCTACTGGGGGGATAGCCCCACAGTACCATCCCTGGGAAAGGCACCACTTGGTTTCCATGAAGCCTTTAACAAGAGAAAGGTTCAGCACTCAGAGCCCTGAACAGGGAGTTACCCGACACCCAAACCAGCTCCCAAGAAATCAGTTGCTTTCCACAATTTCCTCTCAGGCCCAAACAGTTAGCTGGCTCTGCATCCTGCCTGGCAGCCACTGCCTTCCTCTCCACCCTGCAGGCAGCTGTCATAATTACTATGTCATTAGCCATCCCAAAGCATCTGCAATGGCAGCAGGAGGAAGCAGATTCCCAGCCCAGTGTCCACCTTGCCCCAGGCCTCTTACCCAGATGAGAGGAGACATTATTTGGCAAGGGAACACCCAGGAGGCTTCACTGATGCTAACGTGCTTCAAAGGCACTGGGAAGAGCTGGGACATGTTTCCTGGAACACCGCTAGTGCTGGTACAGCACCTACAGGCTCCACCTTACCCACCAAAGGACCTCACCAACCACAGACCTGCACAAGGGCTGGGGCTGCTGTGGAGCTTTCCCAGACACCTTGATCCCTGCACATTTAAGGATGCTTCCTTCCCCACTGGCATCTAAGAAGCATCTCCTCTGGGTGAAAGTGAATTTCAGCACCCCAAGATGCCTTGCTGCAACATGCAGCCTTCCCATCTGCACCATAAGCTGTGGCTGAGAGCATCCGTGGAGCCAGAGCACCCAAGACCTCCCAGCCACTTGGGTGATGCAAGGCACTGTAAATGTGTTCCTACTCCTGGACCATCCTCATGCAGGGGAGAGGATGTGGCTGTGGGGATGCAATCGAACCAAATCAGATACACAAAGCTTCTGTTTCCTTTACCCTGCTCTGCAGAGGATATGGTCAATGCCAGTGCATGCAGCTGGAGCTTCACATCTGCTTTGGCTTAGCCCCTTGGCAGTACAGTGCGTCTGCAAAGTGCATTAGGCAGTGACTCACTGCGAAGCACTGGTAGTGTTAACCCCTTCCAAAGCCACTCCTCTCCTACCCAAAGGAGGGATTCCTTTTGTCCCCAGCCAGCAGAAGACAGCTCAGTGTGCTGCCCCGACAGCACAGCTTACCTCTTGGCGCTTGGAGCGATTTTCCCCTTGACAGTGAGGCGCTGGCCGGGCTTGAGACCCAAGTTGGTGCACACCGGTCCCTGGGGAACATGGAGGCAGAGACATTAGCTCAGTACCTGCTGGCTCACTTTTACTCCCACTTGGCAGCTCTCCTTGCTGCCTTGCAAGTGCATTGCTTTGGACCACTGGAGACAGGGAAGCTCCCTTCCCCTAGGGCACTGCACCAGTGACATCCCATAGACATGTGCCCAATTTCCCAACCTTCCTCCTGCCACTGTCATCAACTTATCTGTATTTCACAGCAGTAAAGCCTAAGTAACTGCAAGCTCCCATCACACCCACCCTGCTACAAACACACCTGCTTGCCTTGTGGGCCTCACCATCCCACACAAGCCTGGCTGCACATGGATGGAGCCTCCATTCCCTTCCATAGTTTGGATTTGAACTTCAAGCCTTGCCCATGTCCAGGGGCTCAGACAATTTGCTCTGCAGCTTCCAAGAGCTGGAGTGTTTTCTGTAGTCTCAACATTTGCAAGAGCATTCTCCTGCTCCATGTGCACACCTTTCCCCACCTTCTCTCTAGAACTAAAATACCCTGGTAAACCCCTAGGTACTCATTTTCTGTCACCACAGAGGAAGACCCCAATACAACTAAGAATCTTTCCCCCATCCTACTTTAATAAGTCTGCACTTGGGACACTCCCTGGTGAATCACCCTCTGTCTAATGAAAGATTAATTAATCAAATGACTGCAATCACTCTTTTGACAATCATCTACCTGGCGGTCCTTGGCACTCACAGAAGGACACTACTGTAGAGCACATTATTTTTGTAAGAAAGGAAAGTAACGACACAGTGACTCAGTAAAACCTCGGCCAGGAAGCAAGCAGCAAGACTGCCCAGAAAAGATGCTTAGAGAGCAATAAGCATTATGGCAACCGCTTCCCCAGAGCAAAGCTGCTGCGAAACAGGTTACCCCAGCTTGGGAGCCAACCCAGCAAGGACCCCCCCCACGTTACTCCTAAAGGGATTCTGCAAGGACAAAGAATCATGTCTGCCAGAAGAAGAAATAACAGCCACCCCTCTGCAATGGATGCAGCAGGCACCCAGCTCTAGCAGACCTCCTGACACAGGGGCTGAGGAGGATAGCGCAAATACCATCACACCAAGCCAGCACAGCACATTCCCACTCTGTGAAGCACCACCTGCAGCAAAGCTGCCCCAGCCCTTCCTCTACTCACGCAAGACATGGTGCTGCTCTGCAGGGTAATGCTCCTGTTCGCCAAGGTGCAATAGTACCAGGCAAGTAACTGTAGGGGCCCCACCCTTGTGTTTAAATAGATGGAGCGCTCAGTTGTCCCAGCCCTTCTCCATCCCAGCCACCAATCACAATGGAGAGAGGGTGGGAGGGCTTTGTTTTGGAGGGAGGGAAGGAGGACCTAATAGGCAGAGCTGCCTCCTCCCTGTCCTCACCCAGGCTCATCTCCAGGATGCTAACCCCAACCCTTCCAAGCAGGCTGCCTGCCGGCTGCTCCAGGAGGCGATCCAGCTGTGTGTGGCCATGAAGCCAATGGAAAATAGTTTTACAATGAGTGTTTTACTATCCAAGGCTTTTATCCCACATGGAAAATGGTCAGATGGATTTGAGACTTGGCGGGAAGGGTCTGGGAGGAGGGCTGGGCTCTTCAGCTCCAGCTAAATCAGGAGCAGGAGAAATAGCGCTGTGCACATAGAAACTCTTTGTGGTGCAGGTGAAACCCCAGGAACAGAGGACTGAAGCTGGATCCAGGGTCATGAGGCTGTGCCTAGCTGCCCACCCAGCCCTTACTGATCACTCTTGTAGGTACAGGAACCAGAGAAGGGAACATAGTCCTTACTGTGCAGAACCCCTAGATGCCCTCAAATCCATGCAGTTCATCTTGGCTGTAAGGCATAGCAAGCCAAAAGGAAGCCGTCTTGGAAGGGTGGGGAGGAATTATCCAGGAAAGCTTAGTGCCTGGCTCTTGTGCCTACCCTGGACACAGCTGGGGGCTGAGGAACAAGGGGATGGGGGCAAAACTATCACAATAAGCCATAGCATCTATAAGGTCCTTTATCTGCCTCCATGTTCTCTTTATAGCAAGCATGATTCACTCTGGGTGAAAGGATTCCTTTGGAAAAAGTTACCCAATTACTACATGGCTCAACTGTAATTAGGCTGAAAGAGGAGGGAAAAAATTCAGGCACCGGGCCAAGCTTGTGGCTTAAAGCTCTCTTGTCTTGCATATTTGTCTCTAAATCACAAGACTGTGATTTCCTTAAGGGGCCCAGAACTGAAACTCACTGAAGCACTTTCTTCTTCCCTTTCCATGGGGCCCATCAGTTCTCCTGCTGCTGAGGACATGATGGTCCCCAGCCATCTTACCCCTGTCAAGCACAACTCCAGAGGCTGTAAGTCCTGGGTATTCCCCATCAGTGCCAGCAGAATCTCCTGCCCGCTGGTGTTGGGGAGGGCATGGTCAGGCTCCAGCCTTTGGCCAGGTTGCTGATCACCCCATGACACAGGGGGCTGGAGCAAAGGCCAAAGTGGGCTTCTCTGCTCTGCCATGGGCGCTTCTTTCCCCCTTTGGAAACCTGCCTCAGAGTTCAGCCCTTGAGCCTGATCCTTTCCATGTGTTGTGGGACGCGGAGGAATGCTCTACAGTAACAGGAGAAAAAGGAACTAGAGACAGCTTCTTCTCTGCTCGGGATATGTGTGTAATTAAATCAATTCATTTTCAATCTAAGGTTTTGTGAGACTGAACCCCTTTAAAGGACTCCAAGGTGCTTATCTCCAAGCAGATAAGCTGCTGCTGGAGCCACGGTCTAGCTGGTTGCAGGAGCCAGTCTGTGATACCCTTGAGGCCCTTCTTGTTCCCTTGAAGGAATGTTGGACAGGGAAGGGAAGTGTGTAAATATTTGCTCACTGGGAACTGGAGATGGGGAATGCCATTTAAGATGTATGGGGTGGGTTCTTTGTTTCCTACAGTGTTTCTGGCAGCTGGGCACTGTAACCCAGCCTACTAAGCTACCAGCTCCTTGAGTCATGCCTGTCCAAATGCTGCTGCAAAGATTAGAGACCAGCTCATGGATAGCGAGGGAGGGGATACCACACCAGAGGAGACACTGGAAGGGCTGTTCACATAAAGCGAATTCAGCCTTCAGACTTGAGTCCACCTCAGGCAGACTGTGTTTCTGTGACGGAAGTCCAGGAGTCTTTGCTGGCTTTCAAAGAGCTTTGGATTAAATGTCATTTGCATGACAGGTTAATAGCATGGGCAAGGGTACCTTGGGGTGTCCCACTGCCTGTAGGCCATGGGCTACCTCCGTCACTATAATGTCATGTCTCCCTTCCTACCTCTGGGTTAGAGGTGAGGTGATGGGGATCTAAAGGTCCAGGATGAGCGTCCTTACAAGGTAAGGCTGAATTCAGGTGAGGGAAGGTCCCTGCTCACCCTGATGATGAAGGTCCCTGCTTCAGCACACTGATGATGCAGAGGTGCTTGCCCATTGTTTTCAGCACCAATGTGGTGTAGGAAGAGCCACCGTGGGTTGAGGACAGAGCCAGGCTGGCTAGAGCTCGCAGTCCTCACCTGCTGTCACCATATCCCTTATCAGTGTGTGGCTGGTCAGCCAGCTAGAGGATGTGCCACCAGGTTATCAGCCCATCCAATTTGTAAAGGATGGACCTGAGGAAGATGAGGACAGATCATAGCAGACCTTGGTGGCACAGGCTTATCCCACTATGTGGGAACTCAGCAGTGGGATAGGGCTTTTCTCCTCCACCTTTCCAGTCAAGCTATTCCTCACCAGGAGAGCTCTCCTTCATCACATTGCAAATCCTTACTTTGTATTAGAGGGAGATCCACTGACCCGCGTCGTACCTTGTGAAGCAAAAGATCTTTGCCCAAGCCAAAGGGAGTGAATGGTCCTGTGCTGTTGCTGCAAACAGTGCCCATGGCCATGCCAAACTCTTGGCCAGAGGCAGCTGTGAATGTGGAGAAGGGAGTAGTGTCTGTGGGATATTACTTCAGCAACGTCTCATCTCTGGTTACGAGGGTGAGGCCGCTGGTGTTTGCATCTGCACCTGCTTTCTCCAAACTGGGACTGTGTGTCCTTGGACAGGATGGGGCCAGGAGGAGCGTGCACAAGAGCCTGCTGCCATGATGGGGCAGACCAAATTCACAACCAGCATGTGTATGCAAGGCCAGAAATCACAGCAAAGGCCCCACCGCCCATGTCCTATGCTAGGGGTTATGTATCCCACTCAGGTCCTGACCCTGGGTACCTCTGCTGTGGCCCGTGCTTCAGTGACAGGCTCCTGGAGCTGCCCTCTTGCTAGCCTTTCCTTGCACAATGTCCCTGTCTGCTCACTCCTTGCTGGAAAGAGCAAATTGCCTTTGTATGGTGAGAAATACCAGCCAGCCCTCAAAGAGTCGCTGCTGCCGTTGAGGCCTGAGGTCATCCCTTGACGCTGGCTGTGACCAATCATTCCCATAGAAGGGACTGGACATCCACATCTGCAGCTAGGGTTGCCCATGATCTTCATTGTGGCTCTCCTTCCAGGGCCTCAGCCTTCTTCCTTGACACCCCTTGACACCCTCCTTGACACCCAAAGAGCCTGTGCTGATCTCTCCATGCTGAGATGGCACGGTTTCTTAAGCTCCCAGCTTTCCTCATGGGCATCCCCGCCCCTTCCAACCTCCAAGCTGCAATTCAGCTTAGGTTGAAGAGGGAAACATGATTGCCAAGTGTGAGTTTCATCACTGAGAGTAGCTTTGATTTAGGGCCTGCCTTCTGGTCTGGCTGATAGGCACTGGTATGGCTCAGCATACTGAGACTGGTCCTGCGTGCTGAGGGCTGGAGTCTAACTACTGCACGTTGTGAGGTTGAATTGAGCTGCTGGGTGGCTCTAACCAAGGTGGTTTGGCAACTGCCAAAGAAATAGCCAAGTCAGGCAAGTGTCTGAAGCAAAAGAGGGAAGTTCTGCCCCAAGTCTGCTTGTGAGGGATGCGGCGATAGATGGGGCATCCCAAGTCATGACCTTGGAAAGGGCTTGGTTGAAAAACACGTGGACTACGTGACCAAAGTCCACCTGTATACATTGCTGTCCAGCTGGCAAAGAGAGTTTCAGCTGCAATTACTCCTTCTGTGATTTGCAACATCTTTCCACTGGGAGAGCGTCTTTGTACCTGTTCAGCCACTTCGTGTTATGTGGGCTGTGGTATTTTAAATTCAGGATTAGGTGCGCTAAACTCAGATTTATTATCTCGCGGACACAGAGCCTCACATCAGGAATGAGCCACAGCAGGATCTCCCAAGCTTCGCCTGCTGAAACATTTCCAACCACATCCAATTTCCTGGATTAGAAGCCGACTGTGAGGCTCCAGCTCCTGCTGACTCCAGAATCTCTGCTTTCATTAAACCAGTATGGAAATATGTTCCCCAGTAGTGAAGATAATCCTGCAAATGTTATCAAAGGGTACCTGCACAAGGTGAATTATCCGGGTGAGCCTGAAGTTACAGCTTGGGGAAGCGGGAATGACTCCTGCTCATGCTAATAACACTGGGATGTGTCAGACACACCTCCAAGTGTACCCCAGCAGCTCCCCAAATCCATACTCCCCACCTCCTATCCTGTACCTCTGGCTGATCGCATTGGGCTCCACCTCATCTCTGGGGTCCAAACCCTCCACAGGTTCAGCGGGGAAAGGAGTGCTCCTAGTCTGTCAAATGGGGTGGCATCCTGACAGTCTAGGAAGGCAAGGAGGGAGCCATGGGCAGCTTGGATCAGCCTGTGTCAGACCATGGAGATGGGTGGCCCAAGCCTTTCAATTGCAGTTCCACCATGCAACGACAGCGAGAAGCCACCTACTAATCTAGGTTAGCTCCTCCGCCTGGGTGATAGCAGGAGGACTCCTTGCCTGACGGCGCTAGAAATACTGACAGCACAGCAAAAACGTGCCAAGCCTTTGGTTAACTTGGACATGAAGGATCCTGACTGTGAGGCTGGAGCAGCAGAGTTAGCAGATCTGTAATCCCAGCCAGGCAGTGGCTGCTCAGGAAGGCCTCAGGCCATTTGCACCTCAGTTTAAGGGCACTTGGCCCAGGGTGGCACAGCAAAGGTGAATCAAGGAGGGCCTGATGCTTCTTGGTTTTGACACTGGGAGGTTGCTCGCGGTGACACAGCCTGGACTGGGTGGTTGCTGCACGTAGAGTATTGCCAAGAGCTGCAAATGAAGGTGAAGAAAAGCCTTGCAGCAGGTCAGGCAATCACTGCTGAGCCAAAGTGGGACAGCACACCAGAGCTGGGAGGTGAATGGAGTGAGGCTTAAGATGTCCTGTGGGTAAAGTACAATTAGGGACCTTGTAGAACTGTGCCACACAGTTTGAAACCAGTGGTATTTTTCTCATTTAAGGAAAATGGTAAATCAGCTTCTGACTGGTGGCATGGATTTCCAAACTTCTTTAAATATTTCAAATTGGAGAAATAGAAAGGAAAACAGAAGTGAAAATTCAGTTGGGGTGCAGCGTGTATTGTTCAGGCTGTGCAAGCACTGCAGGCAAGGCTTCAGACCTAACCTTTAAGAAATGAGATGTTTCAAAAGCAGAGCTGTAAATGCTGGCTATAGAGGGGAAAGCATTGCCACCACTTGTCTGGACATTGGCTAATGACTTCCAGGCGGCCTGAAACACAAGCCCAGTGCCACCACTGCAGGAGAGGAAGGAAATATTGTGCTAAAGGACGATTCTAAGACTATTCCTGGGCTGCTTGGTTAATGCTGGGTGTTCAAGGGCAAAGAAATGCAGCTCAGTGCGAGAGGGTCAGACGTTTTGGCACTGACGTGCTGAAGCAAGAGAGCTGCAGGCTATCGGCTGACTGTGGCCACCGGCTCTGCACTGCTGTAATACCCATACTGGTGTCCTTGTGGTGCCTTGGAAACCTGCTATTTGCTGAGCTTATTTCAAGCCTAGAAATGACCTGCTGAGGCAAATTCCTTGTCTCAGGTTGTTGTCTGTCAAAGTGACTTTTGAGATGCGCCGGGCAGAGGTTTGTTTGCTGTACTTAATATGCAGGCTGTAAGTGGATGCTGTGTTTGAACATGTTACAGCAACCCAGAAACCCAGCTCTTCCAAGAAACAGTGCTCAAGAGAAGTATGTTCGTGGAATACAGGCACGTTCTCCTGCAACACCCTTGAGACCGAAACTCAGCCACATGCCATTTTTCAGCGAGTAATGTGTATAAAACCCAGTGTGGAATGATGATCCTGAAGAAAAGGGTTGCCTTGAATAGGCTTTGCTGGCAGGGATGACAAAGAGGCCTGAAAACACCCTTCTTTTCTGTGCATGCAAAGTGGTACCTAGGGTGTGGACTGTGATGTTGGTCTCCACACAGGGCAGAAACAGCATCAGAGCTGCTCAGAATGCGAGGCCAGCAGGAGGGAGCCTGGAGCACATCAGGGTTTTCTCACCAAGATGTACTCTGCATGGGCCATTGCATCTGCTTTAGGAAACGCTTTTGCTGCAGCCAGCCCACGAGCCAGCATTAGGGGCACATCTCGTGCTTGGAGAGATTCCAAAGCACATGGGACCACAAAGCATCAGCAGAGCCAAGCTGAAGCCAAGGCAGGCAAAAGGCCAACTTGGCCTTTCTGAGGGGCAATGGGGCCCTGCCAGGCAGCAAGAACTGGAGAAAAGAGGGTTGCCTAGGGCACACATGCACTGCCCTCCCTTGGGGTCCTGTGGGAGGCACGGATCATCATTCCCCAACAGGGATGCATCCTCCTGGCCCCAGAGCCAGCACAGCCAGGACTCTCCCCTACTGCATGAATGGGGACTCCCAAGCACCCCCAAAACTCCCTTGGGGGTTTCAGTAGAATATGGCATCCCTCACTTGGTGCCCCAAACAGTTAGGCAGTGCTGAGCCCTGTTAGGCAGATGCTACCTGCCACCCTACAGCCTGCTGGAACAATTACCTCTCACTAGTAAACCGTCTGTTATCTGCTGGGATCTGCTGCTGAAATAGGAAGGTGTTTCAGCAGGGCTTGGCACCCTCCTTTCCCCGAGGCTCGTACTATTTGGGGAGAGAAAGCGCAGGGCGCTCCTCTCCGATGCTATCTCAGATGGGAGGCAGTGGAAAGCACTGGGATGCGTCATCCCCTGCAACACTGCTGGTTCCCACCCCCTTGCAAGGGGCCCAGGAACCCTCTGGGGCTGGTGGGCACATGCACATTCCTGGATAGCTCCTTTTCCAAGCAGATCTTTCTGAGGAAGCCCTCTGCAGAGCCATCTCGACCCCTGCCAGCAAGCACGGCCATCCATCTTCATGTCCCCAGCAAGAGCTGAAAGCACCCCACTGACCCCAAAGCTGGGCTTTGCCTGCTTGCAGGGCTTGGGAAGAGCCAAGCTGACACAGTTCAGGTGTCAACTGTCCACACCTCATGGCAAAAGATAGGTTCCACACTTGGGATCTCCTTGTCTCCCTCCTCCACATCTGGTGCTGGGGCAGGTCCACAACAGTGCCTGTTGGGGTGGTAATATAGGCCATTTCATCGGGAGCATAAGCTCACACTCCCCTAGCACTGGCAGCACAGACATCATCTGCCTCTCTTCTGCCTTTGCTCCAGGGCTGGGCTCCTCAGTGTTTCCCAAACAAAGAACCATCTCAATTGTCTGGAAGAAAGCCAAGGACCAGCTCACATCCCAGCAGAGCTGGGTGGCTTGGGAGAAGGGAGGGAAGCATGCTGATCCACTTAGCACCAAAATAAACAGCATGGCTTTGTTCTATGGGATCATAGTCTTGCTCTTGTTATGATAGCCATTGAGGCTGAGCATTGACAAACTCCTGACTTTGGATGGATGGGTCGATCTTGACATGTCAACTGATTGCCTGGCCTTGTGCATGGGGGGGGGTCTACTGTGGAACAGCTTTGAGGATCTTAAGGTCCTTTCCAACCCTAACTGTCCTATGATTCTGTGATGTTAGGAAGTGTTTTTGGCCTACGGGCTACTGGTTGAGGAACATTTTTGTATGACGTAGAGTCGCAGATGGTGTTGATTAGACATAATATCAGCTTCTGCTTAGCCTCTTCATAGCAGGAGCCTGAGGGAAGGAGGATGTACACTCGTAGCATCCATGCAGCAGCGATTTGGTGGCAAGCACTGTTCACATGAGCATGAAACCTGCTCTTCTCTCCCGGCATGAAGAGAAAAGAGAGTCAATGTACCTGCTAGACCCCATAAGTAGCCAGTTTGTGGGGCATGCATCACAGAGCAGCTCTGTGCTGTCTGTTCAGCCCACAGCAGGCTCACCACGTACACTGTGAGGCAGTACAGTGAACACATCTCTGTGGACATGATGAGACAGAAGCATCAAGAATCCGAAGTGGGACAGAGTGGTGTTTATCACTTCCTCTTCACTCCAGCTACTGATCATGGTAACTGAACAGAGTTACTAAGCCTGTCTGACTTCCCCTCTTGCCCCAGACCCCGGGCTGCTGACAGTGTTCTGGAGATCACACTGACATGGTTCTCATGGTGTCCCCTGTGCCCCTGGCACTGAAGGACTTCTTCATGGCCTTAAGTCCTACAGTCTAAGACTTTTCTTGGGCAGGATGGATTAGCTTCAGGAATCCTGGGCATCTGAGAGGTACCAGCCTCCAGGCCCTTGGACACTTGCTCCAGAAGCAGATGGGAGCTGGGACACAATTTCCATTCCCACCAAAGCAAGCAGAGAAAACCAGGGAGGTTCGCCTGGTCTCTGCACTGGCGAAATTTAGTCAGGTGGGTTCAAACTGTGACATAACTCGCCTCCTCCCATTCAAAGAGAAGATGGGGATATGAGGGTAGTCCTCAAGTCAAGCCCATGATAAGGAGGTAACCTTGGAGTGAAAGCAATGTCCCTACAGGGTCTGTTGTGTGAACTTGCTCAAGCAGGACAGGCCCTTTGCAGGTCCCAGCCCTAAGCCAAGCTCTGGTTGAGGCATCCCCAGCCCAGGCAGAGTGAGAATCCTGAGCTTGTTTCCCTGTCTCTGCCACCTGAGAGCTCCTGGAAGGAGCAACCCAAGGTTGGAGTGGTGGGAGCTTGGAGCTGGGCAGCCCCAAGAGAAGGCCACTTCTTTAGAGCTCAGTTTTGGCACCCTATGGGGTGCCTGCCAGCCCAGAGGCACATGGAGATGTCCAGGAACGGGGACTATTTGAGTGCCCAGTTGGTGTCTGTGCAGGACAAGCCATGAGGGAGGGAAGGCTCCCTGGGCAAGCAGGCATGAGCCGTGACTTTCCTGGAGAGAAACAAGCAGAGGGCAAAAGCCTCAGCCCTCCCCAAATGTGCCCCTTCTTAACAATAGCACTGTCAGCAAGGACTTGTGCTGCCTGCAGGGCTTCCCACGACCCTCGGGGACTTATCTAGCCCCTGACAAGAGGCAGGGAGACATGCCGTTCTGACGCTCCATCCCACTATGGGAACAAAGGCGGTTGTCTCTCTTTGTGGTGGTCTGTTTATTTGGGGGAAAGGGAAAACAGCATAGAGCAGAACAGGACCTTGCCCCATGTGATGCTTTATTCGGCTGCCCTGGGGGTGTCAGCTCAGCTTTGTGGGCAGGGGAGGTTTTACCTGCTGAACAAGTCAAGGAGGACCTGCACCAGTGCAGGAGGCAAAGCAGTGGCTGAGAAGGACCCATCAGGGTTGATGGGGCAGGCCAGACCTACAAGTGGACAGGACCACTTCTGCAGCCATGATAGTCTGAGAGCAAGAAGGGTGACCAAAACTACAAAGCAGCCTGCCCAATACTGTGAAAGCAATCAGCCTTCCCTAGGTGGCTCCTCCCGGTGATAAGAGGTTACCCCACTTGGCCCAGGCACCCAGTGCGCCTTCCCTAGGAGCTGGTCCCCTCTCCAAATGGCCCAGAGGATCTCTTGGCTTGGATGCCATAGAGGAAACAGGGCTGCTGCTCCCCTCTCCTGCTGCTGCTGTGCTGAAGGCTTCGGTGGGAGGGCCACCTGCACCACCTCCCCACCATCCTCAACACTCCCAGCTGGTGGGCGAAGGTGCTTCTGAACTTGCTCAACAGGTAGAACCTTCCCTCCGTGTGAAGTCTCTCCCTGCCTTTATGACTGCCTGCTTCTGAGCCAAGGATGCCTTTTTGGCAGCTCCAGGAGTGGGCCCGGCTGGGCGCGGAGCACTGTTTTTGTCCAGGTTTTTATTACTTGTTTTGTTTCTCATGGTGCCTCAGCTGGCCATCCTTCAAACTCTTCATCACTTCATCACTATCTGCTCTCTTCCTTCCACAGCCCCGCACAGACCCCATGCATGGCAGGGAAACCACAGCCAAAACACCCACTACTGAGCCTTGCTACAGCCTCTACATAGACTGAGCCATGCAGCATCCGCATGGGTTGGGAAGGAGATGGGGACTCACACAGAACCTTTGCTGCTGCTGCTGTTCCTGCTCTCTGGCTGCACTGGGAGCCTTTCACACCAGTGCCAACAATATCTTTTGCTGGGCAATGCGGCTGAGCCACCCACCCTGGTGCCAGAACACCCCGCCACATGTCCTAGGCTACCTAGTCCCTCTGTGTTGGGATTGCTGCTTGCCTGAAGGCACCCCTAAGGGCAAGAGAACCCCTCTGGGTCCAGGCAGGACCCTCCAAGAAGCACCATCTCTGTCCTTGCTGCCCAGACCCTCCAAGCACAGGCCTGGAGCTGAATCAGAGAGAGAAGGAGCAGAGACCCCAGCACTGATGTTAATCTCCAGATGTGTGGGGCAGCCCTCTGGCAGGGCAGGGTGCTGTGCTAGAGGAATCTGCTCTAACTGAACATCAACCATCGTCTCTTGTGCTGTGCGATGTCCACCAGGCTAAGGCTTCCTGAAGAACACCCCCTCAAGTTCCCAAGACCAGCCAGGGAAGTCCTGGGAGCTTCCAATAGACTGGATTCTGTCCTTTGGGAGCAGCACACATCTTGCTTCTGAGCCCTGCATGTACGGTGTGTGCCTGAGCAAGGTCAGGAACTGCGCTGCACTGTTTCACTCAATGCAATAAGGCCGGAAAGGGTGGCTTTGGGGTTGTCAGAGAGGCAGTCCAGGTTGATGCAATCTCTTGGTTAGGTTGGATGCAGCTGTGTGGGGCTGTGGGATGCTGGAGGAACAGCTGTAAGATGTCCTGACCGTCTGCTCCCAAAGCTCCCCTGGCCTGTTTGGCACATAAAGGGATTTGGGATGAAGGGATTTGCTGTGCCTATAAGGCTCTATAAAGCTGTCATGTGAAGGAGAAGGCTTGCAGAAAGACTTTATCTCCTGACACAGAGAAGATTAATGCTGAGAAGCCATGTTTTGGGACACAGGAATGGGGGACAAAAAGGGAAGTGTCATTTAGCCCTAGAGAAAAAGCTTAGTGGATGATGGGGATGAAACCTTGTCCCCCCTCCTCCTTCCAACCTAATAATAGGCAGTCCTGCTGGAGGAAACCTAACCCCTCCACATACGTACTACAGGGTTGTCATGATTTGGGTCTGGCCAGCCTCAAAGGAGTGAAACTGAGAGGCTGCGCTGCTATTCCCAGAAGCAAAGCGGGTGAGAATGCTTGGCCATATTGTGAGCTGGCCATCCCTTTCAGAGGCAGGAGCAAACAGGATGCTTTGTGGGAAAAGCAAACAGCAGCACCCTCTGGGCAGAGGCAAGAGCTGCTGGGAGTGGGGTGGCCCAGTTTGCTGGGCATGTGCTTGCCCTTCTTATGGGATGCTGGCAAATGGCTCAGAGAAGCTGCTGCTTTGAGGTTTTTGGCCTGGCATTGAGTCTGCCCAAGACGGAACAATGCCCCTGTGTGTCTGCAGGGCCCCCCTCTGAGCGTCCAGGGAAATGTGTCCCAGCCCTGAAGAGCCCCAGCACTGTGCCAGGGTGCGGGTACACGCAGTGGACAGGGAAGGATGAATCCCAGGGGAAGGTGGACAACAGGACATGCGCTGCCGTCCATAGCCAAGATTTTGTGGCTTGATTCTTACGTCTCTGGGTGTGTTCCTAAAGACGAGATACTCTTGGGTCCCGCCAAGAGGCTGAAACGTGAAATACACTGCTATTCTTCGTTTCCTTTTTAATGCAATGGTGGTGTCTCCCCAGTTGTGCCCACACGCTTCTGGCAACACCAAGACATTCACTAAGGAAAACCACCCAGCTCTAACACCATGGACTAGGCCCCAGCAGCACCAGCTGAGCTAATGGGAGCATAGGTGTGTGGCATGAGAGGCAGAGTCAGAGCTGGCCTGGCCAGAGGGAGAGAAGATGGTTTGTGAGCAAGTGGTGCCTTGGAAATGAGAACGGGCATCCTGAGACCTCTCAAGGCATCTCCTTCCCGGGGGATGCACTATACTGCACTGCTCCTGTCCCCATGAGCTGGGAGAGGAGGATGCTCTCTTACCCCTCCTTTTTGGTACCACAGCACCCTCCCCTGCTCTGGGTCCCTCCATCACCC
The DNA here is from genome assembly GCF_033815535.1 of Pezoporus flaviventris. Lineage (NCBI taxonomy): Eukaryota > Metazoa > Chordata > Aves > Psittaciformes > Psittacidae > Pezoporus > Pezoporus flaviventris. The sequence goes on from NW_026892559.1 coordinate 3,426,510, forward strand.
CCCAGAGCAGGTTTGAGTGGGTGTTTGCAGCATGCTGGCACACCAGACATTATCACAACAGAGCTGGGTGCCTGGGGGAATCCCTGCTGCTCCCCAGCACCCAGAAAGGTGGCTCCCAGTGCTGGTAGCATCTCAAGGTGACACAAGCTGCAGGTGGACTCTTCTGGTCTCTTCTGTGTGCAACCAGGACGAGCACCGACAGGTCCCAGCTCTCCAGCACGCCTTTGCCCAGTGGTGTGTTTAGCTGTGCCTGCAGAGGAGCACACAGCTCCCCCACTGCACTGCACCGGGGTGCCAAGCCTGACTTTGCTTCTGGCCATGTCTGCTGGCCGTTTGACCGCAGCGCTTGCTGTCCCCAGGCTGGGCACACCACAGTGGCAACCTTGCTGGCGTGAGCGTCTGAGGCCTCCTCCTGTTGGAATATCACTCCTCGAGGGCAAATCAGATGGGCACCAGCAAATGAGCTGGGCTGAAGATGAGGATTGCTGTTACAACAGCAAGTGTGTGTACGTGCAGCTCCCCAGCATCGTGCAACCGCAGTCCAAGGTGCTCTCCTTCCCCCTGCCCAGCCAGACCTGCAGAGGATAAGGGGCACTGCCCCAGCTGCACTGTGAAATCTGGCTGCTCAGCCAACATGGGTCAATAACTGCCCTCCATGTGGCTCTGGAAATGGGCACTGCACATGGATTTGGGATTGCTGAACCCCTTGGAAGGGGTTGCGGATGGCTCATTGTGGATGGCCCTTTTTCCCCATCCTGCTGCTGCAGACTTCAGGTCTGATTCACAGAGATTTAGGCACCTGAAACTGCTACTAAGGGCTTTATAGAAGTGCCTGAACAGATTAGGTTCTCCTTCACTTTGACTTGCATAGACAATGGAATGGGCTGCTGGCCTGGAAAACAGAAAATATGACTTTTGTAGCAGTGCAGCCCATGGAGCAGTGAGTAAAGTAGCAAGTAGGGTGTCTGGTGTTCATGAAGGGACAATGAAGAACCACATAAGACAGCTATTGAAAGGAGGGTGATGTGCAGACTAGAAAACATGTATCTATAGCATTGAAACTATAGGGTGTATTTGGAGAGCTAAGCGCAACTGGAAGTATGATGGAAGATGCCAAGCAACAGCGTGGTGCAGCCTGGTGCAGAAGGAACTGATTAAGTTTGCACAAAAGGGAGCCGTGACTTGGACGCAGACTGCAGGGCTGTCAGCCACATGGTGTGCTGTTTGCTTTCCAGGACACAGCCTTGTGCTCACCAGCAACCAGGCTTTCTTGAGCAGAGATGCTTGTGTGACCAAGCTGCTGCCGACTGGAGCTGTGGGGTGAAGCAAGGATGAGCTGTGATGAGAAACAGCTCCGGAGCAGTGAGCTGCACCCATGGGGTGGCTGGCTGCACCCAGGGTGCCAGCAGGAGTTAGGGGCCCTATGGTGTCAGCAACAGCCAGCAAAAGAAGCCGATGCCCAAAGAACAGCCAAGAATATCTGTGGCTATAAATCTGGCTTTTCAGCACTTGGGAAAGGGACTTGTTCAACAACTTGGAGGAATGCAAGTTTTGAATGTGTGAAGGGACCAGTACTTCACACTCTTTTCCCAGCCAGCTGCCATTTGTCAACCCATATTTCTGGGACTCGCATCGGTCAGGATGACACCCCACCCCATCCCATTCCATTCCATCCCATCCCATCCCATTCCATCCCACTCTCCAACCTTCAGCTGTTAGGTCCTGCCTGGCAGAGCCCCCTCTCTTGTGGTGAAAGCATTCCTGTCACTGAGCATCACACCGATGTGAAAATAACCCAGGGTGTTTTTTTGCAGCACCAGTTTATGTTGGGTTTGCAGATCTATGGAGCAACTCTGACGTGAAACTTACCATTTATTTCTTCCTACTGGGCCAGACAGATAGATGGAGATTCAGGCAACAGCGAAAGTAAAGTCTGCTGGAAAGCAGCTTCAGCTGCACTTCTTTCTATCCAGTTGCATTTTTATCTCTTACCATGCATAGCACTGAGGCCTCTTGGTGTCACCAGGCTGGTCTTGGTGGGATGGATGGTGGTGGGAATGCACAGCTCACACTGATTGTATAAGGAGCTGACAGGCAGCGGAGCACTGGTAGTTGCAGTAGAAACGAACAAGGAAAGAGGGCATTTGACATGAATATCATGAAATGAAAGAAAAATCTGGTGTCAGTTCACTGCGGCTGGCATGATGGGAACACAAGGCAGAAGCCTCCTACTCTAGATTCATTTTCAGCCTTGAGAACAATAGTGCGGGAGATGGGAGGATAAGAACCCTAAACAGATGTCTAATTTGACATTAGAGATGTCTTATTTACTTATTGCACCTGGTACAGCATCCAAGTTCAAGAGACAAGGAGCAGGTAAGGATTACTCTTTGTAGGTGCCTTACTCTTCTACATTGCAGGACATTGCTGGGGCAGGAGGAGGAAATATGGGTAGTGGACAGGATGTCTCCATATTGCTGAGCTTGGAGGTTTGCTGCCAGAATAAACCCCAAAGTAACTCACAGGCTCCTTTTCCACGGAGTGGTATCTCTTCCTAAGTCACTACAGGGACAGGTTTTCCTGCTGCTGTTTTGTGTCCCACTGCTGGAGACACTGTTCTGGAAGGCTTACAACACACCTAATGCAGTAATGACAGAGTTTTGTATTGCATCAGCAAGTAGCACCAGGGGTTCTACCTCAGCTCCTGCCACTTAAAAGATGAGCCAGCTGGGCCCATGTGCTACTTGCAGTGATCGACCACGTTCATCCCTGGATTGGCCTGAGGAACAAGTGTAACCTAGTAGGAAGGACTGTTCTGCTTTCCCCAGCTCATCAGCAAGTGACAAGTGACCTTTGGGATGAGGAAGACCACCTCTACGGAAAGCTCTCTAGAGCATCCTTACCGTCAGGCTGCCTGAACAGGCAACTGGGAAGCAGCAGCAAAAAAGCCTGCACCAACAGGTAGATTTCCAGCAACATTGGCTCAAGGGCATTCAGAACTGCATGTGGCCAAACAGGAGTCCAGCGCAGCGTGGGATTGCTCAATGACATAGGTCCTTTCACCCCTGAAATTATTAAGGGAAGGCAACTAATGAGACTGTGGTGGATTACGAAGCAGTGAGCACAGGGAAGCCCAGTCTAGACACAGCCTATGCTCTCCACTGAAGGAGTATGGCTACCCCATCTCATGGGACGTGTCAATCTCCAGGTTTCCAAGGCTGTGGCAGGCATGTGGTCCCCTTGTACTGGAGTGCTGAATGGGAGCACATTGCCATTCTTCACACCTCCATTCCCAGACTCTGCAAGGGTACAAACAGGGACTGGCACTGCTCCACACTGCTCCTAGGCTCTGCTCAAAGCTGGTTAACAGGTAGCTAGGCCATGGAAGGACACCAAGTCAGGAACACCTCTGTTTTGTGAGGGAAGGGCACCTTGCCAGGGCCACAATCATTATTGTCCCTGCAGGTGGGAAATCTCTAATCTACAGCCCACTGAGACTCAATTTCCTCGTGCATCCATGCTGCGGGAATAAACTACTTGCACACAAGCAGTGGTAGTACAACAGCAGAACGCACCTGGAGGAAACAAACTACATCTGAGTTGTTTTAGGTTACTTGAAACAGGACAAGTAGGGAAGCAGTTCTTGCCCCCCAAATTTTGACTGGGTACCACTTTCTGTGCAGCTCCTGAGGGATCCAGGCTGGAGGTTCATCAAGGGCTGGTGAGCAGAAAGGCTGGCACAGGGCTTTGGGCAATGTGATGGACAATGTTGTCCATTTAAAGGCCAGGTTTCACCTGTAACAAGTGAAGAGAGCACCTCTGTGCTCAGCAATATCCTATTTACAGAATGGAAACTGCTAGGTGCTGGAGCTGCACATCTAGCAGGCTAAATCACAGGGCAGAACAACCTGGATCGTTGCAGGCTACCCTGTGACCTGGGAATGTTTCTGGCATCATGTTTCCCTTGTCTCCATGCTGAAGGCTCACAGAACAGTGCTTTGCTGTTGTGATATACTGGAGCTACAAAGACCAGGATAACTCTCTAAGTTGGTGGAGTTCTTAATGGCTTTTAATAGCTCTCAGCAGGTTCAGCTGTTCAGTACCTCCCAGGGATTATACGGAGTGCCAAGATAGTTTGTCTGCCAGGAGCACTTCTAATACATTATCCACACAAAATTCCCAGGCAGGCAGAGTCCAACAACACAGTGGCTGCTCCTGGATGTGCACAACCATGCAAGTCTCCTGGGTTGCGTGGTGAGGTGGTTGGGCTCAGAGTCCATAGAGCAAATGAGGCAGCAATAAGGGATGAAGAAATAGGTATGGCATAGGGATGGCAAAGGGGTACCTGAAAGCCCATGTTACAGGGTGGAGGGGTAAGGAGTGAGAAGGAAGCTGCAGAGGAGGGACTTCTCCCCACATGCTGCTGGAGGAAGAGCAAACACTGACTTGCTTCCCAGGGCAGGCAGTAGCAGGCTGCTTCTCCTCGCCTCCTCCTGCTGTGGGACAGGGCGGCGCCAGAGCCGCCTGCCTTGGCAAAGGGGGACTCCCACATCAGGTTAGGCAAGTATTGGGCAGGTTACTGGGATCTGGAGGCACTTTCCCATGCACTAAAACCTCCTCTGTCCTGCCAGTCCCAACACCTTCCAGATCCTCCCAGTTTTCTTACCATGTCATGTGGCTGAGCACTAGCAGCTTCCCAGCCAGGATGATCATTAGTTCCTCATATTAAAGGCATCTACTCACCGATTAATATCTGTGCCCATTTGTTGTTTTCCTGAAGTGTCAGTTGCTTGATCAGCTTGATAAACTATGATGAAATGTCTGGCTTGGAAGGTGAGGGGAGAGCAGCAGAAAACTGCTACCCTGATTTCAAGTAAGGTCTTTGACACTGCCCCCTGTAATATCCTCATAGAAAAGCAAATGGAAGTATGGGCTGGGGAAGGAAACAGTGGGGTGGACTGAAAAGTGCTGTGCCCACATGATGGTGATCAGTAGTAGTCTAGATGGAGGCCAGTAACTAGTGGTGTCCTCAGGGGTCAATACTGGGTCTGATCCTCTTTAGCATCTTCATTGATGATCTGGACGATGAGGCGGAGTGTATCCTCAGCAAGTTTGCTGATGAGGCAAAACTGGGAGGAGTGGCTGATACACCAGAGAGAGGGTCGTGCTGCCATCCAGAGGGACTCTAACAGGCTGGAAAAATGGGCTGGCAGGAACCTCATGGTGTTCATAGGGAGAACTGTAAGCTCCTGCCCCTGGGAAGGAATAATCTAGGGATAAGTCTATGGAGTGGTCACAAAGATGACTAAGGAACTGAAGCACCTCTTCTATGAGGAAATGCTGAGAGCTGGAACTGTTCAGCCTGGATAAGAGAAGGCTTTGGGGGGACCTTGTCAATGTATATAAATAGCTAAGGGGAAGGTGCAAAGAAGATGGAGGCAGGTTCTTACCAGTGGTGCCCAGCAACAGGATCATAGGAAATGAACACAAACTGAAATAGAGGAGGCTCCTGCTGAACATCAAGAAATACTTTATTACTGTGAGGGTGACTGAGCACTGGCCTAGCTACTCAGAGAGTTTGTTGCTGAGTATCTTCATCCTTGGAGATAGCCAAACGCTATCTGGACATGGACCTGGGCTGCTGGTGCAGGGAGCACTGCTTGAGCAGGAGGGCTGAAGCAGATGACCTCCAGAGGTCCCTTCCAACCTCAACCATTCTGTGATTCTGTGGGAGGGAAGAAAGTGGAATGCTTGAGAAGGAACATAGGAAGCACCTGTTAATACGCTGACCCAGGAAAATAGCAGCGTGGTGAACATTTCAACCTAAGGATGGCTGGAGTCTGGGAGACAAGATGTACTTGCCTGTCCGCCAACTAGGGGAGCACAGGCATGCCTAGCCTCTCCCAGGCCTTGCCCATAGCCAGCAATGCTCAGCAGGTTGCTGCTTTACATCATCCAGCCAGCGGTTGCCACAGTAACTGCACTTACAGATGAAGGATGCGAGGCTCCTGGGGTAGTGGAATGATTGGCACCCGCTGGGTGTTGTCTCTATTGCACAGCAGGAAAGGAAGATGTGGTTTTCTGAACGTGAGAAAATAAAACACCCTTCCCTGTGCTACACCGAGCTGGGCTTCCCACCCGCTTCCTACTGCAGCTCCCCTCTCCCCAGCCCTGTGCTCCCTGGCAACTGCACTGGTTCCTTGAAACACTCAACCCAAGAAGTAAAACAAGAAATCAGGCAAGAGGCATCACTTCAGTTTCAACAGCCCCGTCAGACCCATCCCAGAGGAAACCAAGGCCTGACCTCCATAAGGATCACAGACCCCTTAAGTGTCAGTGGTTGAAGGGCTTGGATGGAAACTCACTGTCCCTCAGGGTCCCTTCTTGTCTAGTTTTCTAATGAGATCTGCTCACACTCACCTTCATTGCATGCAGGATCAACAGTAGCAGAGGGAAGCCACACAAAACCAAACCCTGGCAGACATGATGGATCCCTACAGTGCTGCTCTTATCCCCATTCAAAGCAAGAACAGCCCCATGGGTAAAGACAGCACTTCTACCCCTGATTCCATTGCTGGGGAGTGGAAGCATTTATAGGACACAGGTGCCTGGTGCCGTCAGATACATGAAGAACCAAGGGAAGGCCAGGTGAAGCCTCTTTCCCTTCTGCTCCAAGTACACCTTTGCTTCATAGCAAAGCCCTCAGGGAGAGGTGCGCTGGATGAGAAGTCCCATGCTAACAAGAGGGATCAACACCCCCTCTGCTGAGTTCTGTTTTCAGCAGCAGCCACATGAAAAAGAAAACCTACTTGGCTGGCTCACCATTTGGGATCCAAAGGATGAACTCCAAAATCTCAGAGCCTGAATGGGCTGTAACACTCAGATTCTGGGTTCCTTTCTGTTTCTGGTGTGCCAGCCTGGGAGACCACAGCCTCCAACCTCCTGTCTGCTGGCTGGGAGAGCTGGAAAGAACAGAGCATTCATCCTCAAGCACCTTAGAAAAAAGAGGGAATCTCCTGGGGATGCTCTTGTTGTGCACTGTCTCCTCTGTACACACTCATTTAACCCACTCAGTCTGTCCTGAGCTGTACTGAGCATTCCCATCTGCGGCCACAAGTCACAGTAACAGCGCTCTGAGTTTCAGCCTGATATAAGATCTGAGAGCTCTGAAAAATAAATCAGGGTCTGGGTTTCTCTAGTTCAGCAGCCAGAGTTAGCAGACACATTAGGTCTCAGTCTTGCTCTGGCTGATGATGCAAGTGCTGGTCAGACACTCATTAAGAGAGCACCAGTCCTCTGGTTGTCTAATTGAAGATGGGACAGACAAAAAGGAGAGAAAGTTGCACATGAAGGGACTGATTAAGATAAAGGGCAGTCTTCCAAGAGCTTTTTGGGTCAGTTTTTGTTTTAGAGGGCTGTTTGCTAAGTTACTGGGGAGTGGGGGGGAAGACTCTCAGTAGCTGGAATTGTCCTAGGGCCAGTAAGTCGCATCTAATTCTACCGTGAGCTGACACATCACTAATGTACACCGAGATCAGTTCTTGAGCTCGCAAGCTGATCTCTCAAGACGTGATGCTTGGTCACCATCAACAGTTGTTAAAGGGGTCTGACAGACAAAGGGGAGGATTTGGCTCCCATATGAGGAAGGGAGGCAAAATACGTTCCCAAGCTGTTTTCTCCTTCCTGCCTGGCATCACAGACAAACCCAGGGAGAGGACACAAAGGATGGCAAGCTACAGCCCAGTAAAGGTCACCTGCAGGGGTACAGCAATACTCATATCTCCTTCTCTCAAAGCTTAGTGTACTTGAGAAGGGCCACAGCAAGACCCGATTTGGACAGTTCTCAGCTTTCTGCAAGCTACATGACAGAGGTGGCACCTCACCCCTGCTCTAGCAGAGCTGGACACCACTGTGCATGGCCACATAGGGTCCTCCTGACTAGCAGTGGGCAGACTTGAGGCACAGCACAAGAACTCACCATTCCCCAGCAAGCAATCACCCATGCTGTGAATTGGGTGGCAAAGATAGCCTCACTCACTGCTCCAATTCGCCTGACCAGACCCCATGTCCTACCCCATAGCCCCACTAGCCACCTCCACCCTCCCCTCCAGTTCCAGACCCCAGTAAGAGACAGCAGCAAACAGCAGCTTGAAGATGCTGTCCAGAAGACATGGTCCAGCTCTCTCTTGCCTACTCAGCAGCACCCCCTTGAGTCTTGCCACATCCTCATTTTCGAGAGCTCAAAGATACCACAAGCGAATACAGGAGATTATTTCCAGCCCACGCTCACACTTTATTATATACAGAGACACAGTGAGTGTAAGAACATCAACATGGGATGTGGACAGTAAGGGAGGCCTAAAGGCACTGCCTCCTGTCTCCTTGGTGCAACCAGTCAGCATACTTTATACAAATAATACAATATTTGAACAATAAATAAGTTTAATAAATAAGATCAAAAAATAAAAAAAAAAGGTAAAAAGACAAAGCAGCAAGGAATGGATGAGGGCTGTGACACACCCACAGCAGTGACAATACCACCACCATCTCACCTGCACACCAGCAGCTGCAGCACAGACCCCCAGCAGCCCTTTTCTCTCACTGTACTACAGCAAAATCCAACTGAGGAGAGAGGGCACTGGGTACAGTCCAATATTTCTGTGCTGTTGTGGTCTAGGAGCCCTCTCTCCTTCACAAGCCCCTTCAGTAAAGGTGCTTGAAAACAAGGTACAACTGCAGCCCCGCTGTATGCAATCACAGCTTGTCAGTTTGGCACAAAAAAACCTCTCAACTAGTCTCTTCCCTTCCCATAGTCCCTCAGACACTGGCACAGTTATTAACTGAGTTGGGGCAGGGGGACAACGAAGGAAATATCTCTAAAGAACGGGGGAGAGAAGAGATGAGGCAATGCTCCCTTTCACTCATGGGAAGCACAGATGCTCTCATTCATTGCTCCAGCATACTCCTTCCACATGCCCTGGCACTGAAAGAGACCTGGTGGGTGACATCCCTGGGCAGGAGGGGCTTACTACAAGGACCTCAAGGATGCAGCTCAGAAGTTAAAGAGTTATGACCAAAGGGACAGCAGTAAAAGGCCGCCACTGGTTACCTAAGAGAAAATAAGACAATAAGACACCCAGTCCCTAACTCCTGCAGGGGGTGAGGCCGCACATACACACTGATGTGACCCCCACGTTGGAGCTCAAGGCCTCCAGCTCTCTCCCAGAGACACTGGCAGCTGGCATATAAGGGAGAGGAAGCGTCATGGACAGCTCTCAGCAGAAAGAAGACAACTTGAACCCTGGTCCCTCCTGCCAACCCCCCCCATTTTGCCCCCAGAGAAGGGCACTGGAATGTGAAGAAACCAGGAATTGAGGAAATAGGGCAGTGAGAGAGAAATGGGAACAGTTGGAGATCTGGGATGCAGAACCTGACCCGTCTGCCCCCACATATACAGACTGCTACTCATCCAGACCTGGTATCAAGTCTGCAATGCTGTCCACATAGTAATTGGGCACCATATCCTTGGCAGCGGCGCTGTCACTGGCCATGTAGGCCTGCGCCTCTTCCAGGCGGGAGACACCTGTCAGGGTGAGGATGGTGGAGAGGCCGCAGTTCTTGCCAAAGAGGATATCTGTCTCCAGACGGTCTCCCACCATGAGGGTGCGGGACGGGTCGACGCCGAAACGCTCCACGATGCAATCAAACATGTACGTGTTCGGTTTCCCCACCACTAGTGCCTTGCGGCCTGAAGCCGTTTCCACCGCGGCTGTGAGGCTGCCAGTCCCTGGAGAGAAGAGGGAGGAGAAAAAGACGTAGCCACGGGCTACTCGGCTGCGGGAAGCTCAGCACTGAGGGTCCCACAAGCGGACTGGGATGCTGACAGGGATGGATGTGAGCATCCTGATGCTCAGGGAACCTCCTCGCCCGTGCCTGGGACGGTGAACCCCAACCCAGACCAACCCCGCCCCCCCCGGGGCAGCAAGGGAGGGAGAGGGGCCCGCGGGCTCACCGGGGGTGCGCTGCCCGTCGCTGAGCGGGTGCCAGGGGTCGGGGTCGGTGGCCACCAGGAGGCACTGCGGGTCGCGCAGGTAGCCGCAGGCCTGCGCCAGCTTGGCGAAGGTGAACTGGTCGTCGTAGCCCACCAGCACGGCCCGCACCGGCTCGGCGGACGCCGCCTCGCCCTCTCCCGCCAGGCGCAGGCCGGCGTCGCGCACCTCGCCGCGCAACCCTTCTCCGCCCAGCACGAAGACGCGGCCGCCCGAGTCCCCGCTCCCCACGCCGCCGCCGAGGAGGCGCTGGCGGAGGAAGAGAGCGGAGCAGAGCGCAGAGCTGAAGACGTGCTCGGCGCGGACGCCGCGGAAGCCGAGGCGGCTGAAGCGCCGCTCCAGCTCGGCCACGGAGCGGCGGCTGTTGTTGCTGACGAAGAGGGCGGCCTTGCCGCTGCGCCGCAGCCGCTCCAGCAGTTCCGGGGCGCCGGGCACGGCGCGCTCGCCCGCCCACAGCACGCCGTCGCAGTCGAAGAGTAGCCCCTGCGCCGGGCCCAGCACCTCCCGCAGCCCTGCGCCGCTCAGCCGCCGGCAGCTCGCCATAGCTCCGCTGCACCGTCCACCGCCCGCCGGGCCGCCGGCCGGCCGCCGCGTCCCGCCCCGCCCCGCGGGCCCGCCAATCACCGCCCCCCGGCCGCCGCCGCCACCAATGGGAGGCGGGGAACGCGCTGAGCGGCAGCCCATCTGACCCGTCGTTCTCGAGGGGAAGGGGCGGGGCCAAAGTGACAGCTACCCAGACCTATCAACTGCCGAGGAAGGCGGTGGGGAGGCGGGACAAAGTCTGAGCTCTCTTGCCGATTGGTTAAAGTCGCCTTCCTCAGCCGCCTCCTCCGGGGAGGCCTCGCGGCAGCAGGGCGCCCCCTGCTGCCCGGCGGTGCCTGAGAGGCGGCCCCTCTTGAGGCACCCCCTTGAGGGCTGCGGCCGCCCCTCTCCGCCTTGGCGTCCCTGCAGAACTGCCCGTCCCCCTCCCGTCTGCAGCTTGCGGGTGCACAGCCTCCAGCACCTCGCAGGGCTGAGCCCTGTTCATACCTGCCTGTGACTTGTGACACCGGCTTCCTAAATAACCTCGTTGCAAAATATACATTTTTCTGTGTGTTCCTGAGGCAACACGTTTTATGGCACAGTGGGGCAGAAGGGGCTGTAATGAGTGCTGTGTACCTGCAGAAGAACTTGCCCACGCCAGCCCCAGAAATGCCTCCCTGCCATCCATCTCCTGTTCTCCCAGGTCCCCATGGAGACCTGAACGGGACCCTGGGTCCCTCAGCAATGGCTGGGCCCAGCAGGGACATGGTGGTGCAGCGAAGGAGGCTGTGGAGACGGGAGAGTAAGGGGAGGCGGGCGATAGGCAAGATGGAGGAGCTGGAGAGGCATGCCATCCCTCAGACCACCCTGGTGTTTTCACAGTGCGTGCTGGGCCCAGGGGCGCACTGCACCCCATCCCACTCACTGCTCAGATGGGCGATGTGGCCAGCGGGCTCCCAGCCTCAGGCAGTGGCTGCCCCTCATCCACGGTTCCGGGGGCACAGTCCGTGGTAATCACTGCATCGGCCTCACTGGCCGGGGACCTGGGGGACGGCAATGGGGCATCGTGGCTGTGGCGGTGTGCTGGCTGTGGCGGGAGCGGTGGTGGGACGCTGGGGGCTCGGCTGAGCGCCCCGGCCATCCGTCGCGGCAGGGCTTTGGGGCTGGCTGCATGCTTGGGGGCTGCCAGGGCAGGGGCTGTGCTGCGGGGCTGGGCCACAGGTGGTGGAGCCATCATGGGTCGGGCTGGAGCCGGGCGCTTGCCTGGAAAGAAAGCTGAGGTGGGATGGGGTATTCTCTGCTGGGGTCTCTCTCTGGGGCAGGGGGGCTGTGGTGTCAGATGTGGGTTGCAGAGGGACAAACTGCCCCTTGCCCGTCCCCATACTGGAGACCCAACAGCTTTTGAGGGCTTTTTCCATCCTCTTTTCTTCACAAGAGGCTATGAGCTTTGACCTCTCTTACATGGGACACTGGAGGACTTACCATGCCCATCCCACAGTCCCACCTTGTCTGGGGCTGGAGCACACAGTGAGAGGCTGGACCCTGACCGTGATCCCAGCCAGATGCCCTTACTCTCCTTCGGTGGCAGTGACATCCCCAGCACCCTCTCATGCGGGATGAAGGCAAAGCAGAGGAGGTGGCATTGCAGGGTGTCATTTCCCAAGCACTGTGCCAGCAGGGGCACCCTAACCTTTGCGCGCAGTGTCGTCAGTCAACGTTGGAGCTGGTGGCCCTGCAGCTTCAGGAGATGGACTGGTCACTGCTGGGGATGACCTGGGCTCAAGATCCCTCGAGGTGCTGCACAGAGAATGGGGTAAGTCAGGCTTTGGCTAGGCACGGGGAGCCTGGTGTGGGGTGGGATGAGGGAGGACATGGGGAGAGCTGGGAGAGCCCCCAGCTCCCACCAGACTTACACCTCTCCATCCAGGAGAGTGGGGGTGCTAGCTGGAGGGACATCAAGGGTCAGCTCTTCCACTGGGGTGGCGTCGCTAAGTCTGCTGTTTGCAGGTGGCATGAACATGCCTGAGACATTGAAATCTACCTCTGGGTGGACAGAAAGGAGGAGATGCCATGAGGAGAGGCTTACTGCCCAGAGCTTCCCCCGATGACCCCATGGCAGGGGACTGGTGCAGCCACCCCTGCTTCCCTCCCCCTGGGGAAGGAGAAATGTCCCCTTTTCTTCCTCCTCCCTTCACCCTGGGCTGTCACCCCCCAGGTGAGGCCCTGGCCCTACCTCCAGGGAAGAGGGTATCTGCGTGCTGGATGAGGGCTTCAACCACACTGACCACCTGGATGGAGGAGACCGAGGCCAAGTCCAGTTGCATTGGGTCTCTGAGAGACAAAGGTGGGGGGAGGCATCAGAAAAAGTATCTTGGGCCATTAACCCTTCTGGTGTTCATTTCTGAGGGGTGTGGAAGGGCAGTAGGTGGGCCTTGTTCCCTGTCCTGGAATCCCTGGAATTGGTGTTGGAGGCCATCCATGTCATAGGTTCTCCAGGTCTCAGCCACTCCCTATGCTACTTTGCAGCGTGGCCAAGAGGACATGTGCTTGGTGAAGGGATGTGCCAGTCATGGACCGTGGGGACAAGGGACAGTATTTGAGGATGGAGGTGCTTTAGACCAGCCTGAAGGCTGCTGGATCAGCCTTTCCCATGGTGTTTGCTCTCCAGGCACCCCAGCTGGGGCTGGGGCACTGCCTCCCACCCTCCACGCAAGGTCTTACCCTGTGCTCTGCTGTGACCACAGCAGGTTGGGGCCCAGCACGATGGCGATATTGCTGGGGGTCATTTTGTTCACCTCCTGGTGTTCAGCCAGCTTAGCTAAGAACTTGATCAGATACCTGTGGGTAAAAGGAGGTCAGGCGGGCGGTATGTGTGGGTTTGGGGAAGGAAGAGCTGCCCCAGTGGTTGCTGAAGGAGCCCTGTCCTCACAAAACACCTCAGGTTGTTGTAGCTCTCATGGGGCAGGTGACTGCAGGTGTCCCGCAGGCTCTGTATGCGGCTCTCATCATCCTTTAAGCTGCAAGAGAGAAGGAGGAGTGGGGAGCTCAGCCTGCTCCCTATGGCAGAGAGGGACAGCGTGCAAGGGAAGACGGTCAGTGTTAGCCACCCTGTGTGAGCCGTGGCCCTGGGGTTGGGGATGCCCTGCTGTCGCCTTTACTGGGCAGCTAAGCAGGCATCCAGAGAGGACAAAATCACACCCCAAAGGCTCAGAGGGTTTCATATGATACAAACGCAGCTTCTGGGTGGGCCCAGGGGTGAGCACCCTATTTCACTGTGACTATGGGGCTCATTGGCATGGAGCTGATCCCTTCAGAAAGATACTCTCCCCTTTTCCACGGCTTTTTGCCGTGTTCCCTTCACCACCCCTTCCATCGCAAAAGCAAGAGGCCAAACTGGGCACTAGCCATGGGGCTCACACTGTTGAGGTCAAGTGGGTCTTCACACAATATACTGTTTCTACAATATAAAAGGTTGCAGCCTTTCTCCTTCCGCTGACTTGTTTTTTATTGCTGTTCCCCAAGATTTTGGGCTATTCGGATTTCTGCTGAGCATGGGACAGACCAGGTGCTGTGTCTCTCCCTACATGGCAAACAAGGCCAAGCAGCCCTGCTCTGAGTGCTAGGAGGGATGGAGGGGGGTGAGTTGGGTTTATTTGACCCCTGCCAGGCTTTTCTGCCCCAAAGCCTGCACCTACCTGGCCACTTGGAGCCACTCGTCATAGAGCTCAAAGGTCATCAAAGGCTGGGGCAGCTCCCGCAGGTAGGACTTCAGTGCACCTGAGAGAGGAGGAGGAGCAATGGGGGTGATGGTGCTGGGGGACAGCAGGGACTGCCCGGTCATGTCCCCCTATGCTGCATCACCGGCACCCACCGGCCACGGCGTGGGGGTCTGAGTAAAACTCTTCCAGCGCATTGGAGCCACTGGCCAGGCTGCTCTTCAGCTTCCTCAGCACTGAGGCACCAGCTGCCAGCCGGAAGAGTCCCTGGAGATGAGGTGAAGAGGGAAGGGATGTGGGGGGACTGCATTCGGGGAAGGAGGGAGGGTGGTGGGAGGTCAGGAGTGCTGCCTACCTCCTCCCTCATGCCAGAGGCCAGCAGCATCATGACACAGGCTTCGATGGGCAGCGCGATCTCCCGGCCCAAGCTTTTGAGGTGTGTCTCTAGGGGCACACCGTAGTACCCCACCACTGGGGTGTCTGCAGTGAAGGAGGGCTCTGGAAGAGAGAGGTCAATGTCAGGAGGGATGGTGGCCTCTGGGGTCATCTGGCATCCAGCCACAGTGACATCTCGCTCTGACCAAGAGCAGAGGCAGCATCCCCATGGTGTGGGTCCCAACCCACCAACCCGACATAGGAGGCAGCAGCAGGCACAGTGAGGGAAAACCTGGCTTTCCCAGCCTCACAAGCCACATTTGCATCCCCCTAGGCTCAGCTGCAGTCCTCCCTGGGCTGCATGGAGAGCCATTGGGTACCTGTCTGGCTGTGGCTTTCCTTCAGCTCTGCCAGAGCCGAATCCAGAGATCCGAGGGACTGCCGGTGATACTGAGCTTGGATTTCCAGCAGCTGCCAGACATGGGACAGGCAAACAGTGCTTCTTTTGGCATCAGCCTCTCTCAGAGAGACCCCCCACCAGGAATTGTGCCCACATACAGACAGGGCAAAGGGGAAGCTGCAAGGGGAACCCCCTTGTGGTCATTGGACCATGTCTGTAGTGGTGGGTAGAGGGCAAATTGGAGAGGGAGGGTCATCAGGACAAGTAGTTGGTGCTAGTGATGGCATTAACCTGCAGTGCATGGAGCAAGGATAGCTTTAGGCATTTGCTGGTGCCTGGGGCTGTCCCTTGTCCTAAGCAGAGGGCTTAGTGTAGATGGGGACAAGGCATGGCTCAGACATACTCCAAGAGACATTCACATGCTGAGGATGAGTGTGAGAGAGGACTTACTTTGATGAAGTAGCTGGCATAGCTGTCCTCTTTGGTGGAGAAGTGGTACAGGTCAGCCATGTACTCATCCTGGGAGGGGAGACAAGAGAGAAGAGCAATCTTCCACCTGAGGAAGAGGGGACACCTTCACAAAACCCTCTCATCCAGGCTGTGAGTTGTCCACAGAGGGTTTCCGGGTGCAGTGGGGAGGCAGGCTGGGACCGTGGGGGCATTTCTCCTTGCCTTCATTGCTTGCATTTCTATAGTGGCAGTGACCTCTCCTGCAATGAGGGTGCTCACACAAGTGTCTCAGGACAAGAGGTGCCTGCACCTCCAGTTCTAATGAGCCCATGGCTCTGCCAGGCAAGGCACTGGGCTTTTCAGAGAAACATGGAGTAAGTTGATGTGGAGGTCCCCGGCCACTCAGCACAGATCCCAGCTCAGCTGGTTCCTAGCCCAAGGGGACCCCATAAGCTCTCTGCTGTAGCCCCTGGAGCTTCCTCTCTGCAGAAGCTTGTGCTTTGAACCCTTAATTCCTCTTCTTCCCTGAGCTTGGGGCATCCCCCTGTTTCTGCTCCTTGAGGGACTGGTTTGCTTGTGGAGGGCAGGACATACTGGCTGGCGGCATCTATCTCAGTATAGGGTCACTTTGGAGGGAATCCGTGAAGGGGAACAAGTCTGCAGCCCTGGAGGTGCCCCACGAGGGAGAGCAAGCAAGGTCTCACCTTGCACTGCTCCACCTTCTTCTTCACCTCCTCCTCCTCCTCCTTCAAGATCTCCAGTTTGTTGGCAGCAGAAGATGCCCCTGGGCCAGCACCAGTGCCAGCACTGTTACCGGAGCTCTTGGCAGCTTGGTTCAGCCTTTGGAGTGGGAGAGAAGAGTCACACCTACAGCATCAGTGCCAGGGACATGGGGTGGGATGGGTGTGCAGAAGGGGTATGGGGATCATGAGGAGGACAGCAAGTCCAGGTACTGCCCTGCAGTGCTTTCCCTAGGCCAGTACCTCTCATTTCCCTCACCCAGAAGATGGTGCTGCACAAATGGGTGTGACCTGGTTAGGTTGGGGGGCATTCAGCAAGGCTGACTGAAACACCCAGGGCCTGCAGGACCCTTCCCAAGCCTCATTCCTGAGATGAGCCATCATGACTCATGATGTGGAAATGACCCATGGCTGTGCTGCTCTTCCAGAGAAACCTGGCATGGCACTTGGAAATTCGTTTCCCAGAGCGTTGTCTCTCATCCTGGGTGCCTGGATGCCCTAGCCCCCTGGCCACAGTGTGCCCCATACCGGCTCTTGATTGTGTTCCAGTCAGAAATCAGCTTCTGGAGGGTCTTCTTGCGCTTCAGGATAATAGGAAGCTCCTCCTGGGGAGAGAGGGCCCAGAGTGAGTGGGGAAGGCTTGGGGATGTGGGAAGGGGTGATGGGATGGGAGAACGGAGCCAGGAGGGCATCCAGGCCTACCTCACTGAGCCTGTTGAGTGGCTGCAGCACATTGCGCTCCAGGGTGATCTCAAACTCAGCCAGGATTTTGGCCAGTGAGCTTTCTATACAGCAGCCCATCTCCAGGGCTTTCCTGCATAGGAAAGACTGTGGGCTGGAACCGTGACACTCTCTGACTCAACACCCCTCTCCATACCAGTACTTCTGTGGGACCCTGAGCCAGCCCCCGGCTGAAGGTGCTGTCTGTCCCCTCTTCCACTCCAGTGCCAGTATTTTCTCTGAGGACAGGGTTTGACAGCTCAGCTTGGCCATGGGAGCCCCTGAATCAAAACAGTGGCACTGACAGTATGTTTTGGGGTCACACCTGGCACTTTCTCCCATTGGCACTTACCCAAGGCTGGACTCTGTGTCCAGTTCCTTGAAGCTCTCAGCCATCGTCATGGATAGAGCCATCAAGGGCAGCTTCTTCTGCACAGAGACAAAGTTTTGGGAAAGGGATGGTGACCTGGCATGTGGCAGCTCCCTCCCCATGAAGCATGCCACCATGGCATGACAGCAAGTGGCCGAACCCTTCACTGGATGCTCACATCTTCCCCTGGCCCACCCATCCCCACTGGCCCTGGGGCCTGAGGAGGGGCCCTTTGGATGTTCCTTCATCCAAAGCCAGGATCCAGTTAGCTGAACAATGCATCAAAGCTTTATAGTTGGTTAGAAAACCTCCAGCCTTCTCTCAAATAGACCCATGTAGAAAACTGTGACACTGATGGAGGCCCTCACCAAGCACAGCCCACTCCGCCATGGCTTCAAATGTACGAAGCGGTTTCATCGTCAAGAATAATTAAGCCAAGCTGGGGCTTGTCAGGTTGCCAAGAAAAGTGGAGCTCACGGAATCACGGGAGAGCTAAGGAAAGTGTGGGCTGAGGTGGAGGATGCTACTCACCACTCGCTTGTCCATCTCGGAGCCGCACTGCCCTTGCAGGCAGGCTTGCAGCCTCTTGGACACGCTGTGAGCTGCTCTCTTGGCTGGCTCAATCCTCTGCTCGATCTGAGGGCAGAAAGGTGGGAATGGGGAGGCTCTTTTGCCAACCGTGGGCTGGGCTTCCCAACGCCATCTCTTCCCCAACACCCAGCTCTGGCGTGAGTGGCCCACACAGCATCCTGCTGCAGCGCAGATCATCCCTGGTCCAGCAAAAAGGGAGGACAGCTCCTGGTCGGGATTCATCCCTCTGTGAGTGGCCGGAGAAGCCCTTTCCCATAGCAGGAGCCTGCTGTGGTCCTGGAGCTGCTCTCCAGCACATGGGCAGATCCCAGCCCCACGACTTGGACGTGCTGGCAGGACAAACCGCAGGCAGGAGCGGGGCAGGTCCCACACCCATGCACAAGCAGGCACACGCCTGCCGGCCCTGCCGCACCTCACCTGCAGCAGATCTGCTGGCAGCAGCTCCGTCGCTTCTTGGGCTCTGCCGGGGAAGCAGAAAGAGCCATCAGCAGATGGGGTGACCTTCTTCCGCCACTCTTTGGGAGCAGGAGATACTGGCTATGGCCTGGACCATCTTACACAAGGCTATGGGTGGAATGAACCCAGGGGGATGGAGCCGGAACAGGGCAAGGCAGCCAACCTTCCTGGCTGGTGGACACCCATCAGACACAGCTTCCACGTCAGAGCACCATAGTCAAAATGTCCAGATGGAGACAGGGGTAGTGGGGCCATGGTGGGGGTGGGATGTTTGATGGTAAAGTCTTCTACCCCTGACCACTCCCCTGAAGCCAAATCCAGGGCAGTGCTCTAGAGCCTGCACATGTATTTGATGACCAAGCTGTGGCCTGAGACCAACACAAGCCCCTCCAGAAACGCCTACATGAAACTGGCTTTCTGCTTGGTTTTGCAGCAGGTATCAGGAGGTGAAATTTCTGGTTTGCAGCAAATTCTGCTCAAAACCAGATTCACATCCCACCAGCTGCCATCACCACCAAACCTCCCTGTAGAGGAAACCTCACTTCACGGCCTGCTGCCATTGCCGTGCCCCAGGAAGCCTGTTTGCTTTCGCTCTGCTGCTGTTTTCCCCAGTTCACGTTTCTCTCTTTTTACCACCCGATGGGGGACGAGGCTGTGGAGCTGCAGGAAACGGGGGTGGCTTGGTTAAAGGCAAGCAAAATCACGTGAGACCGCAGCCTGCAAAGAAGAGGCTCTGCGGCAGGTGAAGAACTTGCTTTAGGACAGGATAGGCTGCTTGAGACCTGCCTGGCACTAGTGAAACGGAGGTGCATCTAACATGGAGATGAGACACCTTGAGCGAGGAGGGATGGGAAAGGGGATCATGGTCCCCTATGGGAAATGAAAGAAGAGCAAGAGGCCACCAGGATGTAGAAGCTGCTTCCCTGTGGCTGGTCTGCTGGGCTGGCTGAAGGACCAGTGCAGTGGTGCAGGGGACATGGTTGGTCCTGCTCAGCCTCCCAGCGCTGGGGAGCCTGTGGAGGTGGCTGTAGGAAAGGAGCAGTGAGGGGGCTGGGAAGGGAGGGCCCAGCCCTGTAATTTCAGTTCTGGGTTTTGCAAGGGGAGAGCTTTGGAAAGGCAAAGAGAAAAATAAGGAAGAGGCAGAGGTAGGATGGGGCCAGAGGGATTTGTGTGAAGCTGTAAGATCCCCGGCCCTCTCCTCAAAGGGCATGCCAGGAAGCCCATGCTGCCAGGCTTGCTAGAACTGTGCAGAGCATTCAGTGCCTGTGAGGATTCAGCAGGGAAGGCAGGTCCCAGTTCCTAACACCCTCCTGGTCACTACACAGCCAAGGGAATTTTGCTAGAAGGTCCTTCCCTGTTGCCCTCACATCCTGAGGAAGCCAAGCTTGGGAAAGGCCTCTTTCCAGGTGGAAGTAGCATCTGGTAGTAGCTGGTCTTGGGCATCCTATCACTGTTGAGCAGCACCAGTGCAGCCTTCCCATTGTCCCGCGGGCACCAGGAAGCCACAGCTCCTCAGCTTATGCTGAAGATGCTCTAAACCCAGGGTCATTCCCTCTTCCCCTTTTCCCTGGCCATGGAAGATCAGTCCAGCCCCAGTGCAAGCCCTCCAGGACCCACATCCCGCTCCCTCCCATCCCCTCCATAGCAGGTAGTGCAGAAGTCCTTACCGGCCGGTGATGTTGGGATGGGACAGCTGCTGCCGCATCCAATTGATCTGCTTTTTCATCATCTTGAGTGCTGGGAGGGAACCGCAAGAGCTGCTCCACTTGTCTGTACCCACTCAGCACCCTTTGGCAATGCTTGGCATCAGACGCTGGTGGCCCCTCAGCTCCCCAGAGCTGTTCTCCCCTTGCTTTTCCCTGAGGACCTCTCCTTCCCCTGTTCCCCCTTTCTGTTTGTCTGGCTGGCCCCCTCCCTCATCCCTCCCAGGGGACGCCCTGCCTTCTTTCTCTTCCCCTCCCTTGGACTCCCTTCTCTGGCTCCCTCTCTTCTGAGCTTCCTTCCTCTCCGTCTGCCCTTGCGCTGCAGAGCAGGTAAGAGCAGCTCAGGGCTCCTGCTCCACTCTGTGTTCCTGTCACCACCCCGCAAGTATAAATAACTTCAGCCCAGCCTTAAAGGGGAAATATTACAGCAAACACATAACAAGGCAGGACAAGCACATGTGCTGCCAAGCCCAAGCAAGGGCCCACGCTCTGTTTCTTGCTCTGTCTCAACTCGGCTGCTGTTTTTCCCCCTCTTGCCTTGCCCACCACTAGCTCATGTCCATGCCGGCTAGCTGTGCAGCACACACGGAGTTTCTTTCTGATGTACATCCTGCCCTGCCTGGTCACCCAAACTCTGCTCCGTGCTCATGGGTACAACTCCACTCTCTTCCCTCTGCCACATATCCCTCTTGTCGTAGCAAATGCAGGAGGTCGAGCAGCAAAGCCACTCCTGCAGCCCCTTCTGTGCCCCCCACCCCACTTCCCATCACCAGCGCTCTCTAGAACAACAGAGCTGCTGCCCTGTGCCCTGGGGAGGCCCCTTCCTCCCTGTTCTCCCACTGCTGGCAGAGCTCCTCGGGGCTGAGCACAGCACAGCAGCACCCGCATGCAGTCACACAGGAACCACAAACTCCCCGTTCCCAGGCTCGGGTGCTGCCCGCTCGCTGCAGAGCTGCTCCAGTGCTCAGCCTCTCTGTGTTTGTGTCGAAGCATCCCCTTCACACCAGCACCACCTCCTTTGCTCCTGGTGCTGAGAGATGTAAACCTTGCCTTGCTTCTGGCTACCTGCAGCTGGGGCTTTCCTCCATCTGCAGTTTGCTCTCGGCTGCATTAACTTCGGCAAAGGAACGAGCACGAGCACAGGCAGGAAGTGGTCAGCTTGTGGGCAGAGACAAGCAGCAAAGGAAGAAGAGGCGGAAGGGACATTCCACCTGTGCCCCCAGGCCTCAAGGGCTACAGTTAGGGGGGTGCTGGGCTCTGCTCTGTAGTGGAGGGCAAAGGCTCCAGTGAGGGCATAGCAAAGCAGTGCAGGCAGCTGGGATGGAGCAAGGAAGCCCTGCCTGAAACGCCAGGTTGCTCTAAACCTGTGGCTCAAGTATGTCTGATACCCCAGCCATGAGCCCTGGGAGTGCTCCCAGCAGGCAGTGTAGTTACTGAAGGGCATCAAGTCTAAGGGGTTCAAAGCATCTCTTCCAGAGGCTAAAAAGCCCCCCCCAAGACCCTTGTCAGAGCAGATCTCTCTCTTCCCCCCCTGCACTAAAACTGCCCTGGGCAAGAGGAGGAAGAGCTGCTACAAGCAGTGGTGAAGCTACAGTCATGTGGGGCACAGGAGTGAGGGCAAGCCCTGCTCCTTACGTGATGCAGGGCACTGACCCTTGCCCCACAGCCTCTCCCTAGGGAGAGAGGGAAGCAGGCAGCACACAGCTTCCAACCTCTCAAAAAGGAATTGAGAGCAGCTGGGGGACTTCCACCAACTTCTCTCCCTGGTCATGGGAGTGGGGAAACCATGGTGGCAAGGCCCCAGGTGACTGGGGGATGACTTAGATGATTGCAGGGGCAGGATGAGCTGGAAATGATGCCTTGTGGGGTGGAAGTCAGGGAAGGGGAGGGGAAAAGGCATTCCTTCAGTCAAAAGGCAGGGACAGGATCAGGAAAGAACTATTTATTTCCCATAAATACAGCAGACTGTTCGCGCCGGGCGTTTTGTTTTCAATGTTTGTTTTCTTCCATTTACAGAATTTTGCACTGAAAATATATACATGTCTGTTCAACCAAACAAGATCTGCAAAGAAAAACCCCATACAAAACCCTAAAAAGAGACCAGAATGGGAAGTAAGACACAGCAGAACCCCAGCATAAAGACCTTGCTTCCCCCTCTCCTCTACCACTCGCTGCACCCAGCTCCAACACCTCACCTTTGCTGCCTCCCAAGCCATGAGCACGAGGCACTCCACTCACCTCCATCTTGCCCAGGCCTCCTTCTACCTCTGGCAAGCCTATTGCAGGGCGCAGCTTGTTCCTACTTTTCAAGATCAGGCCCTCTTAAAACCAGTTAAGGGATGGGAAGCGGCTCCTGCAGTCACAAGTCCCATGGGGACATGTCACTCGCCGGTCCCCTCCGTGCCTGCAGATCCCCCCTCTAGTGTCACAGTGATCAGGTGGCTGTGTGGGCCCCCTCCCCGCGCAGGGAGCCAGGCAAAGGTGCACAAGGCACAGCTGAACCCCCCCCCCCCCCCCCCCAGAGCAGAGCCTAGTGGTGGCCCCTGGTGATGGGTGGCCCTCCAGCCTCTCTATGACTCCCAGTCCATCACCCACCCCACTGCGAGAAGACACTGAGAAAGCTCCCCTGCCCCACCAAGCCCTCCAGCCCAGCCAGGAGGGAGGAAGATTGTGCTGTTTCCTCTCTGTCTGGCAGGAGGCTGCAGGGAGACTCACCCCCACTTCTCCCAGCACACCGCCCTTGGGGGTGGCATGCAGGACAAAGTCCCCAAAGCTCGCTGTGGCAGATAAAGCACATGGGGACTGTGTGGTCTTCCTTGCTATGGGGACTCAGTGCCTAGGTGAAGAGGATGGGAAGGCACAGAACAAGCCCTGCCCAGCCCCTGGGGTCCCACCTCCCACTAACAGTTCCATATTCAGCTGGAAGGACGGAGATATGGGGAGATGACTCCTCCTGACCCCCTCAAAGCAAGGACAGCTGCCTGCTTGGAGAGTGCTGGAGACATGAAGTCTCCATCCAGCCTCGCTCCACAGCAGCTCCAGTGGGATCCCATCAGACAGGGTACCACCAAGGCCCAGTTCCAAAGAGGGGGCAAGGGGGACAAGCACCACACAGCACGAAGCAGCTGAAGGGCTGGGAAGCGCAGAGGGGACAGACAAGGAAAAGGATCTTCCTTTGCTAGGCCTTGCCCCAGGCTGAGGCTGTTAAAGCTCCCCTTCCTTGTTCCCCACTGCCCCTAGAGGGGGAAAGCAGGATTAGAACAGAAGCTGGACAGACTGGGGAGGGAGTGTCGCCTTCGGAAGAGCAGGGAAGGCAACTGCTCACACACACGAGGCTCTCCACGTCTGGTGGGGTGAACATCTCCCGGTGTCTTTGCTTTCCTCCTCGAGGCACGCTCCCTCTGGCCCTCGCCCGGCCATCTGGCGAATAGAGCGTGAGCAGCAGTCCCCCACCCACCCTCCCCATCTCCTCGGGCTACTCCAGCCCCTGAGGGCTGGCTTCCCAAGGACTCTGCAGTGTAGTGCCTGCAACGTGCAGCCCTAGAGGTTTCCCCAGGACTCCGGTGGGGGAAACTGGTCCACATCCCCCATTTCATTGTAGGTTTGCTCTCCCATAGTGAAGATCAGCTTGTACCGTAGCCTCACTTTCTCCTGTAGATGGGGGAGAAAGAATAAAGTCAGAAGAGGGTTAAAGAAAGGCATGAGGCACAAACCCTGCAGGTCTCTTGGAAGCCAAGGAGACCAAACAGGGATGGGGTAGGAAGGTTTTGCTCAGGAAGCAAGAGCAGCCCCTGCTCATGCCCCAGCAACAGTGCTGTTACCTTCTGTGGGTTAGCAAGCAGCAGGACTTGTGTGATGGCACTGGGGTGGACAATGGGGTTGAATGCCGGGAGCTCCGTGCCTGAGGGAGGCTGCAGCTTCACCTTCATCACCTATGGAGAGAGGAGCAGCCCACATTCCCAAAAGGGACATGGCAGCCAGAGGCCGTGCTCCTGTATTTGGAGAGCCTCCACAGTTTAGTCAAAGAGTATTGTGCTGGCTCCTGCTAATCTGAAAGCAGCACAACTCATTCTCAGCCCCACAGAGCTCCCTCCACCCAGCCTGCCCTTCCTGCAGAAGCAGAATCGCACTTTGGTGAGGTCTGGGGACCTCAGCCCCATCAGCTGCCTTACCTTGGGGACAGCAGACTGAAAGACAATGTTGCGGATGGGCTGTGGGGCTGTGCTAAGCATAGAAATCACCACCACAAGCACATCAGGCCTCTCAGGCAGAGCATCCTTAGCAAAGTGGAAGAGGACACGGAAGCCATGCTGATCATAAACCGTCACAGGAAGGATGCTGCCTGTGGGAAAGGGAGGGACAGGCAGCAGTCAGCAAGAGGGAACTGGTCCTGCAGCAACCTCTGCCCATCACCCAGACTCCCTACAAGTGACAGAGACACTACTCCCCCTCAACCTCCACAAAATCCAACCAGCAAGAAGTTTCCTCACACTCTTCCCTTCCAAGTGCACATGGTTTGTTCCCCCCAAGCTTGCTCCCTTCTTCCTCCCTGGCTCACTGGGTTTGATTGACTCCAGAGGCACAGTGATGTTGGCCAATGAGATCTCCTGGGGCAGCGTGGTGGCAGGAGGCTGTGGTGGGACTGCAGAACTTCCAACTGGTGTGATAGCAGCTTTTGGGAGTGCAGCAGGGGCAGGCAGCTCCGAGGCCAGGGGCAGCGTGGGATTAGGGGAAACACTCTGGAGCATGGGCAGAGTGCTGGGACTGTGGGCTGTGGTGCCAGAGCTGCTCCTGTTCTGGAGATCCCTCAGGGTGAGCCGGGGGGGTGGCTGCTGCTTCTCCCTGTAGGGAGAGAGAGAGCAAGGAGTGGAACAGGGCACTGAAGTGGCACCTTAAGCACCCCAGAAATGGACACGATGAGAGATCACACTACCCCTGCTTACCATCGCATTTGCTGAGACTCTGGAGGCAAAGACTGTTGCAGCAGAGTCTTGCCCAGGAGGTCCAGGTCATCCAGGCCACTGGTGGAAGGAGAAGGTTTGGGGGAGGATGAGCCAGCATCTGCTTTGACTGGTGGTGCTGCTGTGATAGGGGTGATGTTGAGCTCATTGCTATCCGATGACTGTAAAAAAGAGTGCACAGGAGACCCCCCAAGCAGGGTTGCACATCAGCACCAACCAACAGATGTGGGACATTTCCCTACCTACTCCCTCTGTTGCTTTCCCCACCCCCCTGCCCCCACCTTCTGCCCTGGCTCCCGGCATGTTACCTGGAAGCTGTTCCAGCCACTGCTGTCACCAGCCTGGGCAGGATGAGGTGCTGGGTCATTCAGGCCTGCCAGGGATAAAAGCAAACATGATGCTTAGCTACCAAGTGGTTTAAGAGCATTAAATGTGGCCTGAGTAAGACACAGAAGCAGCAGGGCAGAGCCACCAATCTGGTCTCCATCTCTGGCTCCTATCTTTGCATGGGGGAGAGTCAGGAGGGTGACAGTGTTTTTTCTGCCCGGGGATCCTCAGTTACAATCCAGTTCTCACTTCAGTTGACAGCGAAGTGAATACCACTGTGCTGACAAGCCCAACTGACCACATTGTCTACTCCATGCTGTTGTACTCAAACCACCTGTCTTTGGAAACATATACTTGGCTGGGAAAAGAAGGACTCTAGAGCCTCCTAGGACTGGCACATCACAAGAATTCCGTGTGAATAGTTCTGGAAGTCCCATGCATCTGAGTTCAGCTGCAAGGAGTAAACACGAGGAGCTGGGGGGGGATCCACCCTTGTGATCCCATCTGGGGATGGCCATTGCATCACTCTTGATTTACCTGCCAGGTCAGTTCTCCCAGAGCAAATCAGGGCACATCCTGCAGGCTCTGACTAGGCAGGAAAGACCATCGGACTGAAATTCAGAATCATAGCAGGGTCTTTCCCTCCTTCTCCTTCATACTAAGGACACTTCTTGGGTCTTTCATTATTCATCTCTCCCAGAACTCTCCCTTATTCATGTTCCTGCCACAAGGAAAACCATCCATGCAGACTGTCCAGAGTCAAGGAGAGAATAAAAGAGCTTTTGCTCTAGATTTCTCACCTAAAGACATGAGTTCATCATCCAGCAAGGAGACAGAGCCACCTTGGTCAGGCATGGGGACTGCTGAGCCACCTGATAGGGTGGGCAAGGCTGGGTAGGAAGGGCCTGTTGCTGGGAGATCCAGGCCTGACAGATCCAGCAGAGCTGAGGTGCTGCCTGCAAAGAAGGAACAAGCTGAGAGACAGAAACCTTCTCCAGTGTGCTATCCTTCCTCACCCCTGGGAGAGGAAACTCTCCTTCTGCTCTCCCTTTCAATTCCCTCACTTTGTGCATCAGTCATCTCTACAAGCCATTTCCTCATCTCACCAGCCCCACTCAGACCTCCTGCAGGTTTCACCTTTTCACTTCTCTCAATCGTCTCTTACACTGCAGGAAACCAGTAGTAGGGTTCCTCTGCTTAACCTTCCTGTCCCCGTTCCCCAAGTCTCCTCACCTCGAATGGAACCGGCCACTGTCTCCCCATTGATCTCTTCTCCCCGTACAAGCTGCTTATAGAGATTGATCACCTGTGTCAGATTGTCATTGGCTTGCAGGATCTCCGCTGAAATTGAATAGGTGGGAAGTTTGAAAGTTGTGATGAAACAAGAGTGCCTTTTATACTCCAGCTCTGTCTATTCCTTCAAAACAAGGCCTGAGGAACTGATACAGCGCACTGCAGACAGCATTTTCACAGTTGTTGCTGCACAGGGTATACTGACACAGCAGGACATGCTACAGTGAAGTGGAGAAAGCCTGTTACACTGCCGATTGCTGCCATGTCCTCATGATTAGTGCCAAGCCACAGACTTAACCTACAGCAAGCAGACATTCCAAACAGACTGGCAGCTGCCAAGGACAGGCTCCCTGAAAGAAGATGGAGGGAGAGGGGGACAGAACAAGAAGGGCCAGATATGCTTACCCAGAGCTTCATCATTGTCTTCTGTGTCACTGGCGAGCCGGAAAAGCATGGGCCTCATGCGCTCGCAGCGCTGATACAGCTCCTGAGGGGAGAGACAAAGGGATTCTGAGATGAGAAGCAGGATACTCATTTGGGGGTGCAAAACGGGCAGGAGGAACTTCAGCAGATAAGGGTCACCTCAGCCCAGGGAGAATGCTGGGATGGCCTTTCCTCACCTTCATTAAGTCCTCATTGCTTTCTGTTGTCTCCCCCTTGCTGTAGCTTGTCACCATCTCTGTCAGTAGTTTCACGTTGTTGTTCACCTCCTCAATGGCATTCACCCTCTTGGAGATCTTCTCCATGCGCTTCTGGTCCTAGAGGGGAAGCACATAGGGAATAATGTCCTTGCTCTTGTCTGCAACTTAGAATGGAAGACGGCTGGCCCCGCAAACACACCAACTCCCTGGACTAAGGCACAGCAACATTACCCTCAAAACAGCTCCTGCTCCAGATCATCTCTGGGCCAGCACTTGCCAAACAAGAATGGAATTACCACAGAACTAGGGCTGCAGTGGAGCTTGGGACACAGAAGGTGCCCAGAGCCGTTCCTCCAAGTAGCCAAAGGATGGCAAAAAAAAAAAAAGAAAAATCACACACAAAAAAAAAAAAAAAAAAAAAAAAAAAAAAAATCACACAAGGACTCTTTAGCAGCTGCTGCTGCTGCGAGATTTGGGGCAGAAGCTCTGTACACCTGCATAAGGACAGAGCTACTGCTCCCTTGGTGTCAATCATTGCCATGCAGACCACGAGTCCCCAGCTCCCGTTTTCCCCAGCCGCACCTCCTGAACCATCTCCTTGATGAGCTTGTTGGCAGCCCGGAGATCCTCAGGATGGGAACTTTTCAGGAGACGAGCCAGGATCTGCAAACAGAGAAGACACTACTGAGCCCAAGCTGAGAAGTGGCAGCCAGGGGCACTCTTGAAACACTAAAGCCAGTTACCCCTGCCCTAAACCTGTATATGACAGAGGGAGCTGACACTGCCCGCCCTTTGCAAGCCCAGCCACAAGAGCTTGTGGGTTGTTAGAGACCAGAGAGAGAAGTAGTACAACTGCACTTCCTTTTCCCATTGTGGCTGTGGTCTTTCCCTGAAGATCCCCTGCATTTAAAACCTGCTCCTGGCTCCTGCCTGCCCATCATGCACCATGGAAACCCTGGAGCACAGGAGCACTAGTACTGAAGAAGAGAGAAAGCCTGCACATGTGATGCCAGTTTGCTGCAGGGCACACCTCTGCTGCAGAACTACACCCAGAGGAGGACAATACTTACTTAAATGTATCAGCACTGATAGTGCAGAGGCTTGTCTGAGGGGTGACAAAATTCTGATGGAAACACTGTAGAATGGGTCAAGGAGGGGCTAAGTAGTTGGGCAATAAGAAGACTGCAATGCTGGGGTTGGGGAAGAGATAACAGCAACAGCATCTGGGGCTGGGATTTAAACCTCCTGACCAGATAGCTCAGAAGCCTGGAGAGCACACAGCAGCAAACCTCCCAGAACCTGCTTGGCTAATATCAGTACTTCACCCTTTGCACCATCTTGCTGCTACGTGCTCCAAAGGTCAAACTGAGCCAACATGCCCCACCTCTGGCTGTTTCCTTTGTCATGATTTTGGAGTGGGCCCTCAGCATTCCTGTGATGTGTTTTCCGAAGGACAGCATGTGGAAGAGGGGCTCTGACTCTTTCTGGATCTCCACCTCAGTGGACAGAAGATGCTGGGGCAAGGAAGATGATGCCTGCTCACATTCTCCTTGTACAGAGCCCTTACCTTGGATTTCTCTTCATCATCAAAGATGATGTTCTTGGGCCGAGGGGGAGGAGGTGGAAAAGGAGCATCATCAGGCAGCTTTGGGTCGCACTTCACAATCCCTGCAGTAGACACCAATGGAGGGAGGTCAGGAGGACTCACCCACTGGGGGATGGCACTGCCACTTAGGCCTTTTCTTCCCTAATAGCCCACCAAACCCAGCTGGGACTCAGGGTGTGTAGGTTTGCTCCTACTACCCATGATCCAAGACTGTGTTTTCATGGAAGAACTGCCCTCTACTTCCCACAAATATCCTCTTAGAAAAAGCCAGCATCAACTGCAAAAGCAGTCACAGCCCTTCAGCCTCTGACTTTCCCAGTGCCCCACCCTTGTAAGAGCAAGCTATGTCCCCTCTGACCCATCAAGCAACAAAGACCACCAGCAACTCCCTCTGCAAAGCTAGGAGCCTCAAGGCACCTGCCTCTGGTGCTGAGCCAGACTGAGGGATGTGCTGGGTGTAGGCACAGGAAAGGGAGAGTGGTTTAGATTCTGTCCAAACCATCCTTCCACCTTCCCCTTCCAGACTGTGCCTCTCACCTTGTTTCTTGAGCATCTGGTAGGCTTCTGAGATCTTCACCTCGTGAGGCAGCCCCAATGTCCAGCTGTACATCAGCTCCAGGATCTTTGACTTCACTTTTTCTGATGTCCGGCTGCCAAGATACTAGAGGAAGAGAGAAGACGTGGCTTGAAGCTGATCTGAGCCGTTGCAAGCCTGGTCTGTTCCTCTCCTCCCCTCCCCCAAAAGTGAGACCGTTCCCAACGGCACAAGGAGGAGGAAAGAGGAAGCAAGCAGGAAAGCTCACGAGACCCTTGCAACATGTCCTGTGCTGTGCTTGGTTTCCTCCACAGGAAACACAGAGGTGGAAACCCCTCAGTGACATGCAGGGACAAGTGGGAAGACTCAGGCAAGTCTCTGTCACCTTGTGAAGGAAAGGATATCGCTAACAGAGGCTGCTCAGCAAGGGAGTGCTTTGGGAATGAGAAAACAGCAGGGCTGGGAAGGGAAGGACTGTGGGTAATGGTCCCTGGAGCAGGGCCCAGCCTCACTCTCCAGCACAACTGTGTGGCACCTTTTAGAACCTGGTGAGCCCCAGATGACCAGCACCCAGTTGTGAGATGTCCAAACATTACAGCTCTCCCCTTGCCATGCACTCATCCTTCACGATTCTCCCATGGGTCTCCTGGAGGCACTGGTGCTACAAACACTGCATATGTCACCTGGGGCCAGTGGCTTAAGGTAGAGAACATTCTCCAGGGTGCCTAACAAGAGGACTTTAGGATGCTGCTGTCACTGTCCCTGGCTATTCATCATCACAAGCTGTGACTGACAGATGAAAGTCTTCCTTAGTCATATTTAGTCTGTGTTCCCTTAACTCTACATTTGCTGGTCTTAACTGTCTTGACTGAATAGGAAAGCATGCACAGCTTGTTCTGCTGCAGGAACAGCAGCATCAGCACCTCTCTGACTTGAGCCTTCAGATGGACTTGCCAGAGCACCACTGACCAGGCCTGGGCTTGCCCTCTGACAGTGTCTCAACCAGACTGGGACACCCCAGAGACATGGTCACAATGTCAAAGCTGGGGGACGTTCCTGAGCACAAACAGAGCCCACAGGGAAGGCAACTCCAGGCACGCACATAAACCCAGTAGTCTCACAAGCACTGGTTGCATCATGTCTGGCTGGCCTTCAGTTTCCTGCATCAAGAATCTGCATGGAGCAGAAGGCTGAAAGCTCACCTTCACATCAGAAAATTCACCAGGAACAAGGACTAAACTTCCTACTAGCAGTGCCCTGTTTCCCCCTCATCTCAATGGGTGTCTGACTTTTCTGCTCAGACACTACTTCTTCCCACAGCCCTCCTGCCACCAGGCTCCAGTCCCCTCCATCCAGCACAATGCTCTGAGACCCACCTTGGGTGACACCACTTTGATGAGCTCATTGAGGAAGCGGAACTTGCCCACCTCATCATGGAAACGTTTGCCACAGCTCTTCATGCAGGACTCCAGCACCTGGGGAGAGGGGCCAGGTGAGCCTCAGCATGGGGCCTGCAGCAGCTTCAGAAGCCAGACCCCCCCTGTGCCAGGCACCGGGGCTGTGGCTATCCTCACAGCAGAGGACATCCCCTTTCCCTCCCAGGTGGCCAGGCACCCTCCCAAAGGGAAGCAAGAAGAGTTTCCTCCTTGGGGTCAGTGTCTGCAGAGGTGGCTCAATAACCCATGGAAGGCTCTGTTAGAGAGCTCACAAACACTGGTGAGGTTTCACACTGTGGATCCATAAAACAATTAAGAGTCAATCATTTAGGTTGGAAAAGATCATAGGGTCCAACTATTAATACTGCCAAATCCACCACAAGAAAAAAAAATAAGCTATCAACTCCAACAGGCTCTGATCCTTCCTAGGAACAAGACGTTTCCTACCAGTCATCTCTCCAGTCTTGTAGAACCATCTTCTCCCTTCTCCCACCCAAGGGCCCAGGTGCTACAGGGTTTTCTCAGAGAGAATTCAAAGCTCCTGGTGTCCCTCCAGCCAAACTGGAGCAGCCCCACATGCTGGCCCTCCATCCAGTTCTACCAGCCTGCAGATGCCCTTACCGTGAGGGCCTGGATAGCTTCCCATTCCTGCGGAGACTGGATCTTGTGGGCAAGAAGTCTGGTAGCAAGCGGAGGACTGGACGGAGTGAAGGGAAAAAAAGACTAGCTGGTTACTGATGGAAAGCCTGGCGCCTGTGTTATTATCTGTGAATCCAGGGTTGAAAAGCATGTTGCAAGTTTAAGGCATCAAGACATCTCAAAACCCTGTGGGAAACTTCTGTCAGAGGACCAGGACCCACCCCCACTTTGGGGCGCTCTGTGCCTATTCAGCTCTCAGAACAGCCACACTGAATTTTACCAGGTGGATTCACAACCCAGGCCTGTGACCTAGAGCACACTGTGGAAAGGACACAGCACTTACCCCTCTAGCTCCTTATTGAGTTGCTCACAGAAAGCATTGATACCATCCCAGTCCAGGTCCTTGTTCAGGGGGTTTGTTGCTTTGTCTAAGGGTGGGAGAAGGGGATGGTGAGCAAGATCTCCCCGTGGGGAAGTGAGGGTCAATACTGCCCCCGCTCCCTCCAAGACACCTCAATACCTGCGGCCCCAACACCCCTGTCTGCCCCAGGCCGTCCCCTCTACACAGCACCAGGCCCGCCCTGACACACCGCTAGCTGCGACCCCACCGTGAGCGCCGCCTTTCCCTCACACCCCGGTGCCCCCCCTTCGCCAACCACCGCTCCCGGGCTGGGCCGGGCCGGGCCGCGCCGTATCAAAGGGAGCGAGAGGTCTGCTCGCAGCCGCACTCACTGATGCGCGCCTCCAGCGTCTCGGGCTCCATGTTGGAGGGCCCCGGCCACCCTCCCGCCGGCTCCTCAGCGGGGCCCGTGCGCCCGCCCGCCGCGGCGCCGCGGGGCCATCGGGAGCGCACCCAACGCTGTACAGCGGCGACGCCGCGGCCTCACCATAGAGCGCCGGAAGTGGGGCAGGGCGCCCCCTGACGCAGCGCACCCGCCCCTCCCGGATCCACCATAGAGTTCACCGGAACGGCGAGAGGCGGGGGGGAAGCGGAAGGCCTCCGGGAAGGGGACATAACCAGTGAGAAGCGGAGCCCCGCTGCCCTCCCCGGAAGAGCCAGGCTGCGGGCGGTTGAAGCCGCTTCCAGCATGGAGCCCGGACACTTCCGCCCGGTGGCGGAGGGAGCCGTGTGTCCTTTAAAAGGACACGAGCGCGGCGGTAATGGGGCATGCGCGGTGTGAGCCTGCCCGGACCTCGGGGGGGGGTAGGTGTTGTAGGTGTCTGTCATCGGGGCTCTGCGAGGAGGTCTTGGGGGGGGAAATGGGTGTTATAGGAGCTATTATAGGTGCTAGGGCTGTACCAGGGACCCCTGGCAATAAGTAAGGATTCCAGGAGTATAAACTTCGATTATCCTTATTGAGGGTGCTGAGGCCCTGGCACAGGTTGCCCAGAGAAGCTGTGGCTGCCCCATCCCTGGCAGTGTTCAAGGCCAGGTTGGACAGGGCTTGGAGCAACCTGCTCTAGTGGAAGGTGTCCCTGCCCGTGGCAGGGGGTTGGAACTGAATGAGCTTTAAGGTCCCTTTCAGTGCAAACCATCCTGTGGTTCTTTTCCAGCTCTGGTAACCCAGGCCAGCCCTAAGCGCGACACTTAATACCTCTTGTTTTTTCCATGCTCCAGTGGTCTTGGAACAGAGCGTCTGAGCGCCTTCTCCCTGTGATGTGTTATTGCTTTTGTTGTTTGCTTTTCTTCTTAACACTGGTGAAAGGTGCCGATTCAAATACGTTTGGGGAGCACAGCCCTCCTGCTTACAGAGTCCTCGGTGCATCATGTGGGCATCGGTGCTCCAGAGCTTGCCCTGCCGGAGCCTCCGCGATGAGAGCACGATAAGAGTGTGATACAGCCTATTCAGCTTTCAAGCATCTAATCCGGAAAATAGACGTCTGAGTCAGAGCTGTCCTGTGTGGAGTTACTCATTTACAGAGCTAATCCCGCAGATGGCAGCCGAGGGAGCTGCCCTGAGGTCACGCCTAATGTCTTTTCCGTATGGATAGCCATTGTTTGGAGGTGGATTTTTTGGCCATTAAGAAGTACTTTCTGGCTCTTGACTGTAGTTCTTTTTTTAGCTGTTGCTGACTTGCATCACAAAGCCTTTTTTAAGTGCTTTCCTTAGAAAATGGTCACATCCTTCCCTCTGCTGTGCTCAGGCACGTTTTACATGGGTTGTTTTATGAGTCAGCTTTGCCTGTCACTACTACCTCTTTGATTTTCCTGAGAATCAAGTCATCTTTAGGAGACCGAGGCCTAGATACTGCTCTTCTAGGTCACGTATGCTGTGCGCAGCAGGCATGCATCTCCTCTGCAGCCCACAAAGCGGTGCCTCTGAAGGAGTGGTTTTGCAGTCTAGTGTTTCACAGCCCCCTTTTGCGCAGGTTTCGGTCTGTCTGAGTCTCAAGTTTGTTTGCCTCTCTTTGGCAACACCCAGTGGTTAGCAAGGCTGAGGGGAATGGAAGGCTGCACCTCTTTTCAGCTGGTTGCAAACAATGGCAAGTGAGCTCATGCCTAAAAGCTGTGGCAGCAGTGGCCTTTCAAACCTTGCTTTTAGTTCTTATAGATTCAGGAGTCTCTTTCCACTTTAGTTATATCTGCTTTCTATATAATGAGGACTTTAAGTGCAGTAAAAAGAGACCCAAGTCTGAATTTTGCTCCCTGTAAGAGTGGCTGGGTGACATGTGAGGAAAAAACCTGTCTCCTCTGGGGCCCCGAACACAAGAGCAATATGGACCTGCTGCGCGGTCCAGAGGAGGCAATGGAGATGCTCCGAGGGCTGGAACACCTCTACTATGGAGGCAGGCTGAGAGAGCTGGGCTTGTTCAGCCTGGACAAGAGAAAGCTTTAGGGAAACCTTAGAGCAGCTTCCAGTGCCTAAAGGGGCCAACAGGAAATATGGAGAGAGACTTTTTACAAGGGCAGGTAGGGACAGGACCAAGGGGGAATGGATTTAAACTGGCAGAGGGTAGATTTAGATTAGATATTAGGAAGAAATTCTTCCTTGAGAGGGTGGTGAGACATTGGCACAAGTTGCCCAGAGAAGCTGTGGCTGCCCCATCCCTGGCAGTGTTCAAGGCCAGGTTGGACGGGGCTTGGAGCAACCTAGTCTAGTGGAAGGTGTCCCTGCCTGTGGCAGGGGGTTGGAACTGGAGGAGCTTTAAGGTCCCTTCCAACACAAACCAGTCTGGGACTCCTGTCCCTCGATTTATTTTTTTACTGACAGCTGGAATCCCAAACTAAGTTTGGCTGGAGTGAGACACTGTGTTGTAATTAACACCACACCGAATGAAAGTACTGCAGCTATAATTAGCTCGTAGCCAGTTGAAGAGGAAAGTGATTAGAGAGGCATGGGTAGTTGGCATGCTGGTGTCAGGGCAGCTGGTGCTGGATCCCACGTCGGCCAGGTCCCGCAGCAGGCTGTCCCGCAGAGGGCAGCAGCAGGCAGGAGAGCTCCTGCCTGACAGACGTGGGCTCAGCGGCTGCAGCCTTGATGTGTCGAGGTGAACCGTAAAAAAAGCACGGTGCCGCTCGGTCGGGAAGGGCAGGCCGCCTTGCAGGAGCGGCTGGGTGGCCTGGGACAGGGGTTTTCCGCCCACCAGGTCGTCTTCAGACAGCCAGAACGGCGCTGTCGCCCTCGCCCTGTCCCAGCGTTTGTTTGGTTTCTCTGTCTTGTGTGTTTATGTGAACCCTGCGATGTTTTTCAGATGTGCTTCTGTGCAGCAGCGAGAGCTTTGGTGCGCTTCCTGCCGGGTCGTCAGCTCTGGCCCATGACGTGAGGCTCCCTTTCCCCTGTCGCGTTCCTCTTGCCTTGGCAAGGCATTCTGCCCCGGAGACCTTTCACTTTCCTGAAGCTCAGTACTGCAGTCTTCTGTTCCCTTTTCTTGTCTCCCTCCCCTGGCTGACTGCAGAAGCCAGTTCCTGGGGTTTTGGCTCAGTTTTACCTTTGCTGCTTTCTCTTGGAATAGGGCTGGTGGCACCTCTCTGACATCACCTCGGACCATGCACCCCTTACGCAATCCCCTGGATTTGCAGCCCTGCTATTCCCTGACCTTGGCTAATCTCCTTTCTTTTGCAATACTTCTAAGCACCTTTCCCAGCGGAGGGTTGCAATTAGAGAGGCAAGTATAGGGTTGCATACTTCTCTAGAGGGAGAGAGCAGGTTTGAATTCCTTTAATCTAATAGGAAATATCTCCTTCCCTTTCATATGCAGCACTTTCTTGTGGTATGCAGTCATCCAGGATTGCTCCATTCCATTTCTTTCAGTGTTTCCCTTTTTGCTGTAGGAAGACCTGTCCCTGGTGATCAAAGGCATCTTTCTAAACTACAGGGGCAGAATGAGGAAACAGGATGCTGGATAAGGGATCAGAAAACTAGCTGGCTACATCTCTGCAATTAAGCATGTCTCGGAGCAAGACTCGAGGAAATGCACAAGCTCTTCTCACTGCCTCAGTTTCCCTGGTCGCTAGCGTGGGGATAATTGCACTAGCTTCCTTTAGGGAATTGCCCCGACCTCTGTATACTAAATTTCCTTTCCATGTTGGTTCTGTCATTAGAGCAACTGGCTCAACGAGACAAGCAAGAGAGAGGGGCAAATACCAGTTAGAGGTGAGCTGTGCTTCTTCCTCCTGTTCAAGCGCCACTTCCAGACTGGGCACTGTCTTGATCCCTTGACTGAGCAGGCAGCAGCACCCTCCTGACTGGTGCGGAGTAGCAGTCCCTTGTAATCCCTGAGGAAGGCTCAGATGGGTTTGCTGTTGCCGATAGCTTCTTCCCATGAGAGTCCAGGACATGCTCTGCAAACATGGGAATGCTGTTGCTGCTGAGGAACAGCATTGGCAGCAGGCAAAGATGGAAGAAAACTGATAGGACAGAAGCCCTAGTCATAGCCATGGCTTGGGGGCTGATAGGTTATGTATCTGGGTGAGCCAAAACCAGACCAGGGAGAAGACGACCTGCCAGAGCTGCTTCAATTTATGGGGCTGAAGTGAGCATCGAAGGCCCGGAGCCCGCAAGGGGGAGCCCGGATGAAGTCATTCACTGCACTGCTGATGAGATCAGCTCCAGATGGGAAACGATCTGCTACTGATACAGTGCATTTGGGATTCAGGTGTCGAGAGGGGCACTTGAAAACGTGAGCAGATTCACCCATTCTTGCTGTGTTATCACTAGCAGATGGAAGGGGTGTCATTAGAAAGCACAACTATTGGTGAGAAAAATGGTTTAAGAGGCAGGATTTTGCCAAGTTACAGTTTAGCTCTGAAGAACAGCAGGAGGGAGAAGGAGAAAAATCCTCTTGCACAGGCATTTTTCATGGGCATCCAAGCATGATCTGAGCAGAGATTGGTGACACGAGACCAGGCGTCCTGGAGCAAATCCCCGAGCCTGGATGATGAATAAATGCCTGCATTGCGGCGACAATGAAGTGTGACGTTTGCCAGGGATGTTGAGGGGAGCTCAGGCGCAGCCGTGTGCAGCCTCTCTTTTATAGCATGGCACAGGGAGGAGGCATTCCCGCTGCGGGGTGCCCCGGCAGAGGATGCATGTGCTCTCTGCTGTGCAGCTGGCTCACGTTTGGCAGCTGGGGAGCTTCAAGAGATGGGTTTTGGCCTGGGCTTGAAAATCCCCCATTGCCAGCAATCCCGCTTTGGCTGCAGCTGCCTCAGGTTCCCTGTAGGAAACTTCAGTGCTGGTTTAAGCCTGGGCTGTGGAATGGCAGGAGGAGGCAGTCTGGCAGCATTCCCCTCTAGCCTGGCTGCTCAAGCATATGCTTGCCAGCACAATGAGCTTCAGCCCCAGTGAGAAGCAGCAGAGCGGAGTGAACCCAGTGCTGGTGAATGGCAGACGTGGGGTTAGGAACAGAAAGAAAACTGTGACCGAGAAGGAGCTGGAGGAGGGAGACACAGAGTCTCTGTGTGTGCAGATTTGCTGAGGGTGGACCTGGCCTTTCATAGGCGGCTTTCTGGTCCCTCTGGCTTCATCTGTCTTGGTAAATGCAACAGGAGCAGGGCCAGGCCTGAGTGCTGCTGTGGGATGATGTCTCATACTGTGTGGTTGTTAGCACCTTCCCTGGCACGGGTTAGAGCTGTTTTAGCTAGCAATGCTGCAGCAGCCAGGCACAGCTGGGGGCCAGGGTGCCCTGGGGACTGTTCCCAGCAGAGCTTTGGTGTCACTAAACATTTAACCCCATAGAATCACAGAATGGTTTGGATTGGAAGGGACCTTAAGATCATCTGGTTGTAACCCCCCCTGCTGTGGGCAGGGACACTTCCCACTAGACCAGGTTGCACAAGGCCATGTCCAACCTGGCCTTGAACACTGCCATAGCTGGGAGCAGTGCCTTGGTCTTTACTTCTGGAGCGGAAACAGCTGCACTCTGTAAGGCCAGGTCCCTCTGAAGGCAGCCTGTTGAAGTGCAGTCCCCTGCAGCCTCCATATTTACCCCTTAATTTTCCATTTTTTCCTCTCTCCAAAGATGCAGAAATGTCACTCAACAGGTTGTAAGCGAGTGTGTGGGGTGGGAGTGTGTGCGCCAGACTGAAACTGGGAAACACTGTCTGCTAGCCGTGGCTGAAACAGGGTTGTGACTCAGTGTTCTACACGCTATGCTATGTATCACTGACCACGTCTTACCTCCTGCCTGGTGGGGTGAGGGAGATGCTATGAGGAAATGTTGCCCAAGCACATGAGGTCATGGGGGTGTGGGGGCCAGCTCCTGGGTGCAGGGAATCGGACTGGACTGGGTGCACAGGCATGCTAAATTTGCACCTCTGGCTTTTCTGCCTTGGGCAGGCAGAACAAGGACCCCACTATATTGCCCATAGAACACACGATTCTGCAGCCTGTGTCGTGTTTCCCCCACCACCCCAAACTACATCAGGTTTGGGAACTCACTTGGGGAGCAGAACAGGGGCAGAGCTCATGTATCTCCATTTAATGTGCTGCTGAGACAAGTCCTCCAGCCAGGGGGAGACTCAGGTCCACAACTCTGGGGGTATCCAAGCAGCCTCTGCCTGGGAGGGGCTGCACACTGTTGTTCCTCTCAGCCCAGTGTGCGTTTTGAAGGCAGTGTCCACTTTCTAGCTCTTGCTGCAACCACGCTGCATTTGCACATTGCCTCTGCTGGAAGCATATCCTCTTTCTGCCATCCTCATTTGCAGAAGGGGATGCTTCCAGCAGAGGCTGCTTCTCTTTTCAACTCCTTCCTTGCAGAGGGTAGCTTTGCATCTTGAGCAGCTCACCTCCCCTTAGCTGCGCTCTGTCTGAATTTCAGGAGGAGAGTGCATGCTGGGAGCTGATGGGGCTAAAAGCACTGTCGCAACTGGCAGAGTGGGCTATGAGACCTCTTCCCTCCAGCTTTCTCTAGCTGCTGTGCTGGTCCTGCAGCAGCCAGCCACTTGTTGGCGTCCAGAGCTGGCGCTAAGCATTCTTCAGCTCATCCTGAGCTGGGTCTCTGGGGAGCTGCTTCTGTGCTGGAGCTGTTCAGGAAGGATTCCCACCCCTTTCCTAATGAGACTGAGTGAGTAATAGAGATGTTCCTGAGGGACGGTGTTGTAAGGAGTGCTACGTGCATGTTCAGGACCAGAGAGCAGGTCTCCGCTAGCATTTCCCTGCTGTTGTGCAGCAGACGTTGATGCATGTCCCATCTTGACAGAGGAGATAAGCTATCTGTGTGCAGATGGGAACTTGCCTGGCAGTTGCAGCCACCCGGTCGCATTGTTCTTATCAGGTCTCCTGGCTTGGCAAGTCAGTCTGTCATAGAGAATGGACACGTGTTTGGGGCTATTCAGCCTGGGATATGGTAAGATTTGTCTGGTGTTGAAAGCATTTAGTTTGTAATACCCTTTTCCCCTCTCAGGAGGAACCATTCTCCATCCAGGGATCTGACTGCAGTTAAATCTGTGTGTCTGCTTCATTGCTGGGGGACTTCCAGAAGGAAGACTATGGAGAAACCTAGGGCAGCCAGAGAAACACAGCCAGGTTCTGGCTTCGGTGTGTTGCTGGTGGCGGGGAAAGAGGGGCAGCAGGAGGAGGCACAAACTGGAGGGAAGGAAAATAGCCAGAGAGAGAACAAATAGCGTAGCATGACTGCTGGGAATGCAAAATAAACATCCACTGTGGTTGAGTGAGGGCTTATGTACTACTCAATATATGGCATGGGTCAGAAACAGGAGTAGAGGCTCACAGGAGTAGAGGCTCACAGGAACTGTCCAGAGGAAGGACAGGATGCCCATAGGGGACTGGTCAGCAAAAGAGGGTGTCCTCAAATACATGGTATGTCCCTTAGTGTCCAGTATAGTGCTGGGAAGGGAGATGAGGTGTCCCAGGAATGCAGACCAGCTCCCTGCAGTACCTTGTGGAGATGAAGCATCTGGGCAGTTCCATGACCCAGGAGGCTCAGGTGCTGGCTTCAGAAGCTCCTTCACAAGGCTGTGGCTGTAGCTCCTTCCTAGGAAACTGGGAAAAAGTAATTCAGCACTCATGCTGGTAAGAGTTGGGACCTACCCTGCTTGTCCTTGGAGCTCCTGTGGCAGGTCAGGCTCCTTTCCCTGTGGCTCATTCTGAAGGTCCATGGGTTCATGTATTTTTGGTGCCCTTCCCCCTGGAAAGGGGGAGGAGAGGAACAGGGAGAGTCAGTTGTGTGGGCCTGGTCTTTTCTTAGGTCTCCTTCAGATGCCTGCTGTTTCCTCTTTAGATGCCCATTTACCGCACCGAGTCACTCATTTTGGGATTTGGATTCCCTTTTTTTTGGCAGCTCTTCTTTCCCATCTCCATCTGGTTTGGTTTTTACTGTTTCATTTTGCAGGGCCATCAAAGGGAGTTTGTTCAAGTTGATTTTTGAGCAACAGATAGTTTTGACTTGACAACCCCTTCCTCTGCAGACCTCGGCCATAGCCTTAGATCCATGGTGGGTCGCCCCTGTGGACCCTCTCAAAGCTGCTTTGTGGTAAGGTGGGTGCTACTTGCCAACGGGGATGAGGAGTACTTGACTTTAGTGACGTGAGCATGGGAGAGCAGACCCTTTTGATTTTCACTCCCCTTTTATCCAGCCCGTGAGCTGTTAATTCTTGTGGCTTTTCAAAACTTGCTATTTCTCCCTTAGCATTTATTTCTCTTTTTTATTTCCAGTGGGTGAGCCACCCTTGGCATCGCGCCTCATGCATGTGACTCAGATGGATTCTGCTCGTCTGAAGGATTCCTGCAAATCCTCAGAGTTGTCCAACCTGCCTTGGCTCAGGCTGGAGCCTGTGAGAAACACACTCAGAGTGGGTTGTGCAGTGCCAGCACTGTTCTCCCTGTGCGGATGGACCGCTGTGTGCAGGGACGTGGCAGTCACTCTTGCTGCGTGCCCTGTGGGATGGAATCGGGATGGCTGCTCTGAGCTCAATGGAGGGAGGTCCCCATGGAGCTTTTGTGTATGGCGCAATGCTGTGTTTCTTTTTAGCTTATTCGGGTTCCAGCCAGCTGGCCTCACGCTGTCTTTGTTGTGGGAAGTGGTCCCCTTGAAGTCAGGGGAATTGGGCTTGGGGCATCTCGGAAGTTCCTTGGCTTCCACTGTTGTCAGTTCAATTGAATGCCTCAGACTTAATTGCACCCACCCAAGGGCTAATGTTTTTCAGAGGCACTGAATGCCTCAGTCTCTCCTACTGATAGGAGGTGGTGTGGTGAGAGATCAGCATCTCTGATACTCTAGCTGCATTAGCCAGGGGAGCACAGCTTCCTTTTAGCTTCTTGCACAGGTTTGCAAAGCTAGGTTGATTTCATTATTTATAATTTTTTAATCTGGCCATTGAAACTTTAAGATGAAAATCAAACAGGAAGAATTGTTTTGGATGTGAACTTGGGTGTCTGTGCCTCAATTTCCCCAATGGTGTGCAAGATGAGGGAGCTGCCATCTTACTTAATGGCAAGATAAAGCTGTTGGAGATAATAATCTTCTGATGCAAGATGCAAGTGGAACATAAAACCTCATGAAACTGATCCTTTATGGAGGGCTCTTTGGAAGATCTGTTTCCTACTAAGCTAATAATAGCTCACCCAGCAAGTCTGGGTAAAGCTGGGAGATTACAGAAGTTTAGGAGGAAGGGAAGACATGAGCCTTCTATGCATCTTCTCCTTGTCAGTAGGGAGGCTTTCAACACAAGTGTGTTTTTATCTCCGGGCGTGTTTTTGAAAGCCTTTCCCACAACCCACATTCCTGGCATGCCCCCACAAGGGAAAGAATCAGAGAAATGAAGGCTGGAAACGGAACAGGGTGGCATGCAATCACTCCTCTGACCTCCCTTCCCTATCCTCTGCTGGTTCAGTTCGTTCTTCTGCCCCTCTGGCAAGATGGGCACCTGTAAGATACGGCTTGGGTTGATGAAATGGCCCTTGATGCCTCATGAGCAAGCTTCCTTGCATGGGAGCCACCTTCCTCTCTTCCCCATGCACAACTTGTACCACACAAAAATGTTGCCACAGACTTCTAGAGCTGCCCAAGAGAGATGTCCTCTGCAAAGGTATAAGGACATAACTTGGCCATGGGGTTGGAAACCATCCGCCACAGCGTGTTTGAGCTCCCCATGGAGATAGGAGATGTCAGTCGCTGTGGCACCACTGCCTTTCTCATAGAGCTGTGAGATGGAGTGAGTCTGAGGCTACACCCATCCCACTGCTTGGTTCAAGTTGCCTCCTTCACTACTGCCCCTAGTTCTGAAAGAATGTGTTGGGTTTCTTTCCCACAGTTTGGCTGCTCAGCTAGCATTGTCCTTCCTGCTTATCCCCCACATCCTAAGAAAGAAAAATGGCACCCTACAGCTTAAGGGGAGTAATGCTGGTGTCGAACCTACCGGATGCTGGTGGCCTCTAATCCCTTGCCACCAGTTTCAGAGCATGAATTCTGCTTCCATACTTCCCAGAGGGGATCTGGATGATGCACTGTCAGAGAGCTGGGGCATGAGGGGTAGCAGGAGGTTTACCTCCAGTCCTTTATTCCTTCCCATTTTAGTTGATCTGAATGCAGAGACCAGTGCCTTCCACAGGGGAGCCATCCCACACTGCTTAACCTCTTAGGCAGGAAATTAGTGCTCATGGGTCCTAGTGTCCTTGTGCTCATCACTGCCTTGGCTTCTCCTGTGTCTCCTGGAAAATCCTCTCCTGTACACACCCTCAAGATCTACAGACCTGCTTATCCAGTCTTGGGCTTACCTCAGTGCTTGGCTGAGGTAAGTACATTCTGTTCTCTCAATCCTCCTCCATTAGAAAGCTGGCTGACTTTCAGAGCTCAGGGATCGGCTGGGTGAAAGTTTGCAGCACTACCTGCTGAGAGGCAAACCAGCACCTCTCCACCACAGGGGAAACCAGTCCTGTCCAACCTCTCTGGGAATTTCTGGGACTATTAGGTGGAGGACTGATCATCTCCATCAGGATGTGGCAGAAACCTCTTTTCAGTCATGTCCTAAGCTGTGGCCCCTGAAAATCCAGGATTCAGCTTCTTGAAATGCGCCCCACAGCCCTCTAAGGCTGTGGTCATTCCCCCCTAGGCTTCATAAAAGGGGGAAACCAAGGCAGAAACGTGGCTTTATCACACCTGCAGGGAAGAACCTCAGCCAGGGCCCAGATAAGGTCAGAGAACACAGTTTAAATCAGGTCACTGTTCAATATTTATTGTGTGGAGTTTTTCTCTTTTCTCCCTCACTGAAATCCTTCCCCAGAGGCTATTCAAGGAAATAAATAGCCAGTGGAAAGGGACAATAGCTTGCTGTGGAGCACAAATTATATGAAGCAGTAGGAAATAATAGCAGAGTGAGCAGCTGCTACCCCGAGAAAGAATGCATGGTTAGGCTCTCCCGCTCCCTTTGCCTTGAGTGGATGCTTATGCCTGGTTTGCAGCACAGGCTCCCTGGTGCCTTGAGTGCAAAAGGGGACTTGTGCCTTTTCCCCTCTGCAGCGTCCTCCTCTGGTGCTGCTTCTTTGGTGTTTTAATTGGTGCCGAGCTGAAACCTCAGCTTTCTGTGAGGGTGTTAAAGGGATCTTTCACTGCTTCTTGCAGAGCTTGGTTTGATGTTTGGAGACCTTCGTCATAGCACTGTTGTGAGGGATAGTGTGGACCATTTTGGTGTGGATGCCGCAGAAGGCCCTGAGAAACCTCTCGCAGCTGGGGTGGTTGGGCTACCTTGGCTAGGAAGTAGGGAAGCCTGTGGTTTTCCTCAGGGCTTCATACCTGTCTGGCTTATCTCCTGCCCGAGTAAGGAAAC
This sequence comes from Pezoporus flaviventris, assembly GCF_033815535.1. NCBI lineage: Eukaryota > Metazoa > Chordata > Aves > Psittaciformes > Psittacidae > Pezoporus > Pezoporus flaviventris. The sequence continues at coordinate 3,470,266 of NW_026892559.1, forward strand.
AAAAATACTGCTGCCAGCAGTGATGCTGCTGAGGATCTTGGCAGCCTGCTGTAGAGGGTGGCATTCAGTATGTGTGGGTGCCCTGTGGTAGAAGTGGCAGCTCTAGGCTATGGTACATGAGGTGCTGCTATCTGGTGGCCTTGAAATCTCCCTCAGATGAGAAGAAAGGCTGGGAAGGACTTTTAACCCTAAAACCTACCTTATGGGGCCTCTTCAAATGGAGCTGCTGCATTTCATGGGGTGAAAGCACTCTGCAGAGGACCTGCCCTTCTGGCTGAAAGCTGATGTGGTTGCACTGGCCTTTTTCCTCCTTAAAATATGATTTTTCTGTTTTTTTTCTCCATGCAAAATTGCAGGCCTGCCTACTCTCTGTTGGAAGCTCGCCTTGCCTTTGGGTTGGGCATGGCCCCCACCCTTGCACCAGTGACTGCTTCTTGGGTCTCTGCTGTCCCAAGGCATGCTCTGAGAATGCAGCAAAGCTTCCTCCGCTGCCAGCAGTGTGAAGATGGGTGTCCCATACCAGTACAGGCCAGATGCCCCCTGGCCAGGATGAACATCTGTATGGGACCTGGAGAGCTGCTCCCAGACAGGTACCCTTTATAAGATCATTTATCTTGGAGATGAACTGTTCCTGGATCCCTTGCACCAGTGGCTGCCAGCTTCCACAACCATTGCTTGTAACTTTCCTCACTGCACAGACCCTCCACCTCCTTTACAGATGCCCTTTAGCTGGATTTCCTCTTTCTTTGGGATTTATGTTCCCATCATACCACCGTTTCCCCAGGCTTTCTGCTTTGCAGTGTCTGTAGGGAAGTATCAGCCTGCCCCCTTCACCCTCCTTTCATCATCCCAGTTGCCACCTCCAATTGCACTGGAGAATTTTGGCTCTTCTGCGGTTCCTAATGTCTCAGCCCCTTCCTATGTGGAGAGCGCGCACCCCTACATGAGGGAGGCCATCTGCACAGGGCTGGTGTCTGACCACGCAGAGGCTCAGCTCTGCAGACGAAGGAAGTCGCCAGCACTGGCAGAGGTGCTCTCTGGTTTCCCACTATTGTTCCCAGTGGCAAATAAAAGGGGGGTGAACGCCCCTGCTGAGCATTGTAGGAGGGGGGTTAGTGTTATCTCGATCAAATCTCATGGCCCCTCTCTGAGCAGCTCGTGCCTCTTTCCTGCCTGTCTCCATCTCTGTGTATTCTCACATCCGTGGTACTTGCAGCTCTGCACATAACTGTGCTCAGGCAGTTCTCCCTATCCTCACACACACGCTGGGCAGCCTCGTGCTCTGCCAGTGAGACAGATGGATAAATCCCTGTGAGAGTGATGTTTCTGACTGGTCTGTGTGGGAAGCCTCCTCTGCATTGCTAGCCTGGGACCTGGGTCTTGTCTGTGTTACAACATTCCTGTGTCACCTTGGCTAGCCATGTAGGACCAAGTTTAAGGTTTGTCTTGGGATGTAATCTCTTGAGCCCTGGAAGTGTTTGTTCCTCCCTGATGGCTTAAAGTGAGTTCAGATAACTAACCTTGATGGTGGCTATGTGAACAGTGTCTTTGTACTGCCCTTGTCCCTGCAAAGGGGAATGTAAGTTGCTGGAAAGAGCCAGTGGGACACTCTGATATTTTGAGAGGTGGACTCTGTGTTGTCCCTGGGATGGCTGCAGGGGAGCAGGGTGACATGGAACTGTGTGCACATGCAACGCAGCAGCATGCTGGGAAACAGACCCAATGCCAGAACCCACCATCCCCAACACTGCTTCTATGCTCAGCACAGGGAGGTTTCACCAGCAGCTTCAAGTGACCTCAACAGCAAACAGATGTTCCCAGTCTGTTGGGCTTTATGACCCCCAGCTAACAGGAAGCACCTCCGGGGAAGGAGTGCTTATCAGCACTTACCTCTGCTCTCTTCAGGACGTTTTGGGGAAGGGCAGAAGCTGTCTCCCAGCTGGCTGTGCAGCAAGCAGCATGACTGCACTCAACTGCTCTCTGCAGGGCTTGAGAGGAGGATGAGGGGATGCTGGTCTTCTGGGTCTTGGCCTCCTCCTCCCTCTCACTTTCCCACTGACTTCTGGAGTCCAGCAAAACACCACCCATTTGTTCAGCCAAACCTGGGTCACTGTGTATTGACAGCTCTTACCTGGGAAGCAGACCGCACATGTGATGCTCGTGTGATGCTCCCCTGTGAGGACAACCTTCCCATGTCTCAGGGTTGGGGAGGATGGTGCTATTGAACCTGATGTGCATGGCTCCTCATGCCAAAAGAATTGCATCTCAGTGGAGCTTGGGTGGGAGGTTGCAGAGAGCTCCCACATATTGCCAGTGCAATCCACACAGCTGGGGCTGAGTCTAGAGCCATGAGAAGGGAAAGAGCTGGGGTACCACTCATGTCACTCCAGCAAGGGACTGTCCATAACTTATGTCATCTAGAGGGGATGTGTTGGCTGCCCTCTCCTCCAAGTGGATTGGAGCACTGTGGGAGGGATGGTTGAACAGATTTGGTATGCTGGTGTTGGTTTTCGGGGCTGCCCCCTGCCACAAAAGGAAGGATCTGGGATGCTGCTTTTGGCTGAGCTGTTACACACAGAAAAGCAGTGAATATGGTGGTTAAACCTCCATGGCCAACTGGGAAAAAGCTTGTCCTATGCATTGGCTAGATTAAGACCCCTATGGTGTGTGTGTGGTGGTCTCTCCACTGGGAGCCCACCAAGGAGGCTGGGAATTGGTTTAATCTCCTGAAGTCCCTAACAACAGGAAGTGTTGGGAAGCTATTTCTTTGGATCAAAGTCTAGTGGCTTAATAGTAATTGGTGGGGCCTTGCAGAGGCAGGGGTGCAGTTAATGTGTAAGCCACAAGGAAGTCTAAGGATGGTCTAAGGTCCTCAGTGTGAAGCATTTCTGAGTTAAACTGCTGGTGGCTCCCTACCTGGTTACTCTGCTCTCTGAGGAAGATGTCTGTAAGGGCTGCTGCTCCTGTCCTCTGTTACCCAGGGTCCTCAGCTCTGCAGGGCTGAGTGAGGGATCAGCCAACCCACAGCCACCTCTGCTCTTACCACTTGCATGTTATTTCTCGGGCAGCATGCGATGCTGCCCACCAAACACTGGGTTGTGCCCCTCTGCTTCAACCCTCTTTGTACCTCTGTGTTCATGCTCTCCTTCTGCTGAAGACAAGCCTGTTTTCATCTCCTCTCTCTCTGATGTCTTTCCTTGCTTGCTGGCTTCACTCAGCCCACTATTTCATCACTAAGAAACCCAGGCAAGTCCTCCACATGGAGGGTTTTTGGCCACGGGAGGAACATCAGCTAAGAGCAGTAGATGTTCTCCTGGCTGGGGCACCTTCTTCTAGCATCACCCTCTTGCTTGCAGTGGCAGGGGAGGAATAGCTGAAGGAATCCTGCAGACAATTGTTTGTCTCTACCTTAGGAAAAATTTGAAATCTTCAACCTGGGTTTGAAGACTGGGCACAGCCTGAAGATCAAGGGCAAGATATCCGATGATACCGATAAGTAAGTACAAAGGAACCACCTCGACTTGCCAGGACTGACGGTGGGCTGTAGAGGGAGGTGGTTTTCCAAGGTTGCCAGGTACAAGAAGCTCAGTGTTAGGGGAGCCCCTAAGCCACTACTATTCAAACTCCTCCAGTTCCTGAGCAGAATGAACAAACAGGAGGCATTAAGCACCTGCAATGCTGATGGAGGAATTGAGCGCAGAGCCGCGTGTTGGATCTCGGGTCTTCCAAGACCTTGTCCTGCCTGCGTGGCTGACCTTCTTCCTGTTCTCCCACAGCTTCAGCATCAATCTCGGCTGCAGGTCCTCAGATCTGGCATTTCATTTCAATCCCCGGTTCAATGAGTCTGTCATCGTCTGCAACTCCAAGTGCTCCAATGCCTGGGAGGCAGAGCATCGCGATGACCACCTCTGTTTCTCCAGGGGCTCCTCTATAAAGGTGAGGGACCTGTGCTGGCATGGGGTTATGGGGGGGCTGTGTAGTGGGGCAAAGCCCCTGGTTAGTAGATTCCCTCACCCTGGAGCTCCCAGTCGCACTCGATGTCTCCTGCTCCCTCCCAACAGCCCTTCATTCTCTGGGATTTTGGTCCTAATTGCCATTTCCACTCCTCCTTTAAAACCCTGATGCTTCCTTTGAGAACTTCATGTGAGCCCTGTGCGTCTCAGGCTTTGTGTTTCCTGGCCCCTGTACTTGCTCAGCAGGTGAGTGCACCAGGGGCACGTATGAAGTTGTGAAGGGGGTCTCCAAGAAGCAGGATCTTGCTGTTCTCTGCTTTATTTCTCTCCCTGATTCTGTCCTGTGCAAAATTGGGCACCAGAATTTGGAGCAATGTCCAAAAACCTCTTCCTCAGCTCTTTTACTCCTGCATCCACGCTACCAATCTGTGCTCTCTCCTCCTGCTAGAATGCTGTCCTAGTTGCTGTCTCACCCCATCTGATGTCTCCAGACATGAACAATGCTGCATTTAGGAGCAGTCCTATTCCTATTGCTGTGCAGAGGAAGCTTGTTTCCTTAGTCATGGCTGGCTCTTGGGGAAGGAGTGTCAAGGTAACAGCTTTGGGGAACAATCCTTCTAGAATCATAGGATCAACTAGGTTGGAAAAGACCTTTAATATCATCAACCTTTACCCCAGGACTGGCAAGTCCAGCATTAAACCATGTTGCGGAGGGCCTCATCTGCATGGTTTGTGAACACTTCCAGGGACAGTGACTCCTTCCCTGGGCAGCCTGTTTCAATGCCTGAGCACCCTTTCGGTAAAGAGATTGTTCCTATTGTTCCAATTGTTCCTAAGAAATCCAGTTTAAACCTCCCCTGGTGCAGCTTGAGGCCGTTTCCTCTTGTCCTGTCACTCATTACTTGGGAGAAGAGGCTGACCCCACCTCTCTCCATCCTCCTTTCAGGCAGTTGTAGAGAACGATCAGGTCCCCCCTGAGCCTTCTCTTCTCCAGACAAAGCCCCCCCCGGTCCCTCAGCTGTTCCCCATCACACTTGTGCTCCAGACCCTCCACAGCTCCATTGCCCTTCTCTGGACCTGCTCCAACACCTCAATGTCTCTCCTGTAGTGAGGAGCCCAGAACTGAACACAGGATTCGAGGTGCGGCCTCACCAGTGCCCAGCACAGGGGGATGATCACTGCCCTGGCTCTGCTGCCACACTATTGCTGGTACAGGCCAGGATGCTGTTGGCCTTCTTGGCCACTTGGGCACAAGCTGCTCATGTTCAGTTCTGTGAATCAGCACTCCCAGGCTCTTTTCCATGACAGCTTTCCAGCCGCTCTTCCCCAAGCCTGGAGCATTGCATGGGGCAGGTCCTGGCTCTTTGTCTTGTTGAGCCTCATACCACTGGCTGCAGCCATTGGCCTCATCAGTTTGCAATGATCAGTGATTTGTTCTCATCCCGTCTGCTTGTGTGTTTATCAGTGAAGCTCCTTTTTCTGGGCCCGGTGAGCTGCTGAGGGCATTGGGGTGTTAGGTTTATTCTGCCCTGTTCAGAGCAGATCTAAGCCATATGGTGTAATAAAGATACACTTGTGTTCAACTGCTCTGAGTTTACAGTCTGAGTAGCTGAAACAGCCCCAGGATAGATTCTGTCCCCAGGTCATAGTCTAGATACCAGCTCAGACCCTTGATGTTAACTGCTCATTTCCTGCATCCTTCTCAGCTCAAGCCCCCACACCTTGTTTAAGGCTGTGAGAACCAGGTCTAACCCTGTAACAGTGAGGCCTATTGCCTGGATGCTCGGCTCCTAATCTCCCCCTTGTCCCCAATTGCTGCCCTTCCTCCCCTTCCTTCTCCCAGATCGTTATTGAAATGCTGGAAGACAAATTCCAAGTGAAACTACCAGATGGGCATGAAGTGGAGTTCCCCAACCGGCACTGCTACAACAAGATCAGCTACATGAGTGTCAAGGGAGGCTTCAGGGTCACCTCCTTCAAGCTGGACTGATGGGTGCAGCTTCCTGGCTCTAATAAAAACCCAAGCAGTGGGAGACTGCTTGCTCCAGTACTTTGGCTTCTGTGACATCCCTGGCTCTGTGGCTCTGTGTGAGACACCAACAGAGCCCAAGTTTTTTACTTGTTGGATGGAAACAGCTCCCAGGTACTTTTCCAGGTCAGACCAGGATGTGGGGTTGAAGGGATAGTAGGTAGGGCAAAGCAGTTTATAGGTGGTATTCAGGAAGAGGAAGACTATGTTACTGCTCAGGGAATGGTTGTGCAATCTCTTCACAATGCACTTCTTCATGCACCTGAGTTTTTGGGAGGGAGGGAGGGAGGAAGAGGTAGAAAAGTGAGAGATGGGACATTCCACGTGGCATTTGGTGCCACAAAAGCACCTAGGTAAATGTTAGGCTTGGGAACCTCAGGGCATGGGTTTAACAGGTTCCTCTGGGCAGGAGGAAGAGGTGCTTTGCCCTCCCCCAGGAGCGGTACCATGTGAAGCGGTGGCATGGTGAAGGCAGTGCAGGTGTGCCCCTGAACCAGCATTCCTGCTATTGATAAGGAAGTGTCTCCTCCAACTTTTCCCTTTATCTCACCTCACTTATCTGCTGGCACATTCCAGCCAAGTTACCCATTACTCTGATATTTCCCCATGGAACCCTATCCAGAGAAAGTGAGGCAGAAAAGGCAGTGGGGAGCGAGGACAGGGTTTGGGCTGGGTTACGCAGCTCAGCATCTCCCAATCTGTGTCCCTTGCACTGGACTACAGGCAATTAGCGTTGGTTACCAGACGCTGCTGCTCCAATTAGTGAAGTGTCTCACCAGCCTTAAATGAGACCAATGTGTGACAGAAAACACTGGGACACTTTAGGCAGGATGGGAGGGCAGCAGAGTAGAAAAGCATCTTACAGATATCCCAGTTGAAGACGATGTGACAGTGCCCCTGCCCTCCCTCTCTACTTCTTGCTGCCCAGCCTGTGGGACTTGCTGCTGCCTGAGTGCATCAGGATGTCTGACAGGCTGGAAGTGCTGTAGCCAAGCCAGCTTTGGGAAGGGTACTGATCTGCTTCAGGCTGCAAATGAACTGTTGCGGGGCTGGAGAGGAAGCTTTGCAGCCCCCTGCATGCCATGTGGGGCTGGGTGGATAGGAAGTTGCTTTGTGTGTTAGTCACGGTGGGTGACAAAGTACCAGGCTAGTAACCCAGGGATCCCACAGGTGCTCACAAATCCTGTTGAGAGTGGAGAAGATGGGATTTTGTGGCCAGGACACCATCAGACTTAGCAAGGAAGATAAGGTTGCTGCAGCTGAGGGGAGGCACCAGAGGAGAAGTTAGTATCAAAAGTATTTTAATAAGGACAATAATAAGTGCATGGGATACAGAGCAGAGGCAGAAAGGATATTCCACAGATATGGGTCTTTGGTCTGGGGCTTGTGTTACGATCTGGGAAGCAGAGGGTGGGGGGAACTCATCCTGAGAGCCACAGGGTGCAGGGCTCTCATCAACAGTATCATCAGCAGTGATACAGCTGATGCTGCTGGGTGCCATGGCCAGAGCTGGGGACTCCTTGAAGCTGCTGCCTGCCCTGGCTTGCCCGTAGCCTTGGTGGCCAGACTGCAAATGGCACTTCCATGTAGAACACACGTGCACACCAGAGCCCTGTGTTTTGCCCTGCAGAGCTCCCTGCCAGGAGCGGTGGGTGAGCCTTGCACCATGGCCCAGCATCTCCCCCCTCCTGTCCCCGAGAACAAGGGGTGTCCTGTGAGGGTCCCTCCAGTGACCTCAGCCCCCGAGAATCTCGGCTCCATGCCACGGCACAAAGGAGCTTCTGTAAGGGCCAGTTTGCACTGGGGCAGCGTGGGGGACAGCTCATTCCAGGGTGGCCACGTTGCTTGGCAAGTGGCATTAACCATTAGCCATCCTCCATGCATACCCCTGGGAAGGGGCACCCTGGAAATAGGGATGTATGTGTAGGGAAGGGGGAAGAGGAGGTGAGGATGGCACAGACCGAGCGGCTGCAGAGTGGGAGTCTCCTTGTTCTGAAGTGGAGGGGAATGGAATGGGTTTTTAGGGCCTGAACTGCAGAATGTGGTGACCTGACAACCTGGCCTCTGCCTCCAGCCAGACAAGAAGTTTCTCCCTTCCCTGCTGCAGGGAGGTGGAGGTCAGAAAAGGAGCTGTCCGAAGTGATGCTTAGCAGCAGGAGGCAAGCGAAAAGACCCTTTTGGTTATCTCTGCGAGTGCTCTCACCTCCTGAACACTGAACTCACAGCTTTATTGGTGGGAGGGGAGGGAAAAAGAGAAAGCTCAGCTCAAGGGTTAGCCTTGAGCCCCCAGCTGACCTCCCCTGGTAGACATATGTGCTATATAGAAGGTCTTGCACCAGCTGGCGCTGGGGAGACCCCCATCCCCTATGTGCCAGCGCTATTGGTGAGACTATCTCTGCAAAGGCACTGGTGCCAGCGCAGAGGGAGAGGGCAGTTGGAGGCTTTGGTGGGAGAATGGAGCACATCCCCATACATGCTGGCAGGGGCAGGCTGAGGGATGTGAGAGAGGGTGCTAGGAGGAACTGGATGGGATAAGAAGGGGCTTGGGGTTTCTTTGGCACACTGGAATGTCCCTTTGGTGTCTAATGGCAGTCTAAGGGCCACAGTGCCTGGTGCTGCGATGCACAGCCCCCATCAGCCCCCTACAGCAGCCAGGCCCAGCTTCAGGGAGCCTCTCCAGAGATGGGCTTTCCTCCTGCCCCCCTCCAGCCTCCCCAGTGTTCCCAGCTTGGCAGGGAGGTTGCTTGCTGGGTCTGCTGGTGATGCTGGTGCCTGCAGGCGGGGGACAGGGAGGAGGGCAAAGACCCCAGCACCAGTGCTTCTGACGGGGGCCGTGATGGCAGTTCACACCTTGACTTCATCGTCCTCCTCCTCATCGGCGTACTCGAAGGAGTTGCTGCGCCTCCCCCGGGCACCAGCGTACCCCTCCTGCAGGCTGGCGAATGTGGCCTCTTCCTCCTCCTCCTCCTCATCTCCTTGGTTCCAGGTGGTCTCAGGGGATCGGCTCTCCCCTGTCACTTGTGACCGCCACAAGCTGCTGCTGGGGCTCTCCCATAGGGTCTGTGTCTGGGCCTGCCGGGCACCCTCACCCTTCTGCGAGCTCCGCGGGGTGCTGGTCCCACCATAGTGACGTGCCAGGACCTGTGTTGCCCGGTCAAACTCTCCCGCCTCGATGGTGCAGTCGTTCCAATGGCCCTGCCATGGAGTCCCTCTGGGTGATGTCCCCAGCCCCGAGGCCCAGGCAGGGTCCTCTCCGATGCTCTCGATGGCATGTGCATCTCCATTGGCACGGACCGACAGTCCTGGCAGTGAGCTGGCCCGTGACAGGCTGCTCTGCCCAGAGCGGTCCCAGAAGCTGGACCTTGCCTTGTCCTCTCCTAGTGCTGGAGGGACACCATCCCTGGTCCCCTCACCGCACAGGAGACCTGTGCCATTCTCCCCCATTTGGCTCCCATTGGTTTCGGAGAAGCTCATGACCTGAAGGAGCTCGCTCATAAGCGAGGGCCCCAGGTCCAGACGGAAGGAGAGCAGGGAGTCTGAGCGTGTCAGCTCTGTTTCCCCAGGGAAGGAGCTCTCTTGGGCCTTTTCCAAGCGAGGGACGCGAGGGATGGTGCAAAACCCGGACTCCAGCCCTGCAATGTAGAAATGATGGCTGGTGAGTCAGGGGATGGTGAGGTGGGAGGAAGCTTGCCTGACATCTGCGGGGGACAAGGGATACTGACACCGAAATGGCATGCTCCCATCGTTGGCGCTGGCCTCTAAAGGGCAAGCTGGTGTCCGCGTGGACATCTCCAAAGGCCCGAGTTACAGCAGAGGGTCTCCAGGTGGGCTCTGGGCCTGGGAGGATGCTGGTGGCCGCTGAGCCAGGCAGGTAGGACCAGGAGATGGCAGCATTGCCTCAGCTTGCCTTTCCCTATGAGCCCAGCCGTCTCCCCCCGCTGCTGCAGGACCCCCAGATCCCCCCCGCCCCAGATCCTCTGCTCCAGACCTCCCTCCCTGGGGAAAAGCTGAGCCATAGCCCAGTGCTGTGAGGCCAGAGAAGAGCTACCCTGCTGTCCCTTCCCGTCCTTCCCAAACGTCCATCCTGGACCCCAACCGGCATGGCAGGATGTGGCACAATGGGGAAGGAGGGGATGGAGTCCCTTCAGGAGGACATGGGTATGGGGCAGGTTGCACAGCTAGGGACAGGGATAGAGCATCTGCATGTGGAGGGAGGGAAGGCTGTGCCGTAGGTCCCCTTGACCTCGCAACCTTGGTATGGGCATTGCCCCACTGCCCCAACACCCTCCTGGGGAGGCGGCTCATAGAGAAGGTGTAGGGCTGGGGGGAGATGGAGGGCACCCCCTTACAGCGACTCTACATGGACTGCCAGCCGTGTGAGAGGAGGAGAAACCATCCATATCCCACTCTGGGGGAGACCCGCCAAGGGCAGGAGCAAGGACTGCAATTGAAAGCAAGGATAGATTATCTCCTTGCATAGATTTGCCAGGACTGGGGACTCCTAAATGTCCTGTCTCTGCTGAGAGGCTGAAGTCCCTCAGTGGGGAAACCGAGGCATGGAGCGATGGAGAAGGGCTGCAGGGGACACGCTGCGCCTGGGCACCAGCCTCTGCCCCGTGCTTCACTCACCGTAGGTCTGGTGTGTTTTGGAGAAGCTGTTGGAGGTGCTCTTGAAGGAGAACTTGCTGGTCAAGCCCCGGCTGCTGCCGCCGCCATCGTACATGCCCTCGTTGAGCTGTGGCAGTGAGATGGCATTCTTGATGATGGGCGAGATGGCTGGGGGTGCCGGCGATGCCTGGCTCCCACTGCCGCGGCTCCTCAGCGGCGTCCGGCGGACGTGCCTCAGCGTCCGCGCAAAGAAGTTGTTGGCTTTGGTGGTGTCGGCTCCACCGTGGTTGCTGAGGAAGGAGGTGTCTCCGAAGACGTCCCCGCCGCGCCCCACGTGCATGGTGTGCCGAAAGTCCCCCAGCGGTGGGCTGATCATGTCCGGCGTCAGCTCCGACTTCAGCCGCCGCTTCCCGTGGGAGCCTGACACCCAGCTGAGCACCGGCAGCTTCCCCAAGCTCATGATGAACCCCTCGCCTTGCCCTTGTCTTTGAAAAACACCTCCAAAACTGGCCCTCGCTGGGCTTCCAGCACTGGAGTGGCCTGTCACATCCCTGGCCTCCCCATTGCTCCTGCTCCGGTGCTCCTGGTGGGATGGCTCACGTCACCTTGGCTTTCCGCAGGTGGCAAGGGCGCCTGTCCCCTGCTTTCCTGCTCTATGTCGTGCTCATGAAGCCACCTGCAGCGGGTGGCAGGCAGAGGGGTCCCCAGAGGGTGTCTGGGGTCACCCCAGGTGCTGCGGGGGCTGCTGGAGGCTGTGTCTGGCTGCAGGCTTAGGGGTTAATCCACTGCGCTGCTGCTGTCGGGTAAGGGGAGCAGGTCACAGACGGGGCAGCGGGGGGCCGGAGCTTGGGGTGGGCAAGCGCCTCAGTGCCGGTGGCCACCTAGGCAAGACAAGAGGAATGAATGGTGAAGAGCTTGGAGGGGATCTTCCCAACCACCTCAGCTGCACATCAGGACTGGCTTCTCTGACCTCTCTTGCTGTGCCTCAGTTTCCCCACCCTGCAAAGCAGCTTTGCCGGACCCATGCCGTGACACAGGCTGAGGATTTCCCTCCCAGGCAGCACCTCCTCCCAGGGCCCAGGCTCCCGGGGTAAGAAACCTCTCCCTTCTTTTTGCTATTCAGATGAGCCCTTGGGCAGAGGGTGAGGCCTGGGGACGGTGTGCTTCTCGGGGAGGAGGGGTGGCGGGGAGGGAAATGCACTATTTGTATATTGGTTTGTTTGTTGAACTCTGGCTAGGCCCTCAGGTGCTGGAGCACCTTGGAGCAGCAGTGAGGAGGGAGGGCAGCTGCTCTGCAGGCAGGGGAAACTGAGGCAGGGCAAGGGAGGTGATTGACTGAGGGTGGGAGGGAAGGTGGGATGGGTCCCTGCACTCAGCTTGGGCCAAGAGGTACTGGAAAGTAGCAGCCAGGCATATGATGGTAGAGAGATGATGTCCTCAGTCAGCAGGGAGGACACTCAGATCACCAGATCCCCCATTGCTGTGTGTGGCAAGAGGAACAGGAAAAGATGGGGAGAGGATTCGGGACCTGGGACACCTCAGAACATCAGTGGGCCAGATGCCCTCCTCGGGAAAGGGCCCTCCCTGGGCTCAATCCCCACTTAGGGGCCTGGAGAACAGGACAGAGCTGGGTCCTTTCAGCAGGACCAGCCCTGGAGGGCAACATGGCAAGAGGCAATGCAGGAGCCTTGCATCACTCCATCCCTGTGTGGGTACCCCCATCCCTGCGTTGCTTCGCCTGCCTCCCCTGCCTGTCCCTTTGTCACCTCGGAGCACTCAGGCGATGCCAGGGTGGCAGAACCTCTGGCAAGGGGGAGCCCTGGGCATGAAGCTGCTTTCCTGGCTGGCTGCACATGTTTTCGCCTTGCCCTGGCCCTGTTTGCTCACCCGGGGCCCCTCTTATCTGCCAGGGGTTAATGCCTGGGGAAGGGAAAACAAACCTCCCCTGGCAGCTCCAGCACCATTGGCTGCCTCCCGGGTGGCAGTGGGGACAGTGGCAGGTTGGCCCCAGCTCCTTGGCTCACGCAGCTCCTGCTCACGGAGGTCATGAAGTGCTTCATCATGGCTGGGACAGGGCAGGCACACATCAGGCTTGGGGTGGGAGCATGGCCCAGGAGCAATTTCCTCCCTCTGGCAGAAGCCCACCCATAGCCACTGGGTCAGGAGTGCAAGGAAACCACTGGGGTGGTCCCTGCAGCACAATGGGCATCTCAGCACCCTAGGGAGAGAGATGCAGCCCTGGTTTTGACCTGTCGTTTTGGATCCCCCAGGAACACTCATGGTCCTAGTGGAGGGTATTAGGCAAGTTGTAGCCCTTGAGTTTCCCCTTCCCTCTGCTCATTGAAGCCCTTGAGAAACCCAAAGTGAGTGCAGGGTTACTCTATGAGATGTACTCCCCCAGCCCACCTCGGGTCCCCTGCATAGCAGACCTGCCCTGCATGGGACTGGGGTTGCCATCGTGGGGATATGAGGGATAGCAGGATGCAGGAGAGCATCCCCTTGCTCCCTGCCTGCAGAAGTGCTGAGTGAGGAGCTGGGAGGTGGAGAGTTTATCCTTCCTTGTCCCTTGGCCACCACAGGGATGCAAGCCAGCACCCCTGGCTCTCCCTGCCTGTTGGCAGCAGCAGGTGCTGGGAGAGGAGGGAGAGAGCTGGTGCTCAACCCTACCTGGATGGCAGGTTCCTGGCACGCTTTTCCTCCCTCCAGTCTCCCCCTTTCTCCTCCTTTGCTCTGCCCACTGTGCATCTCCCTGCCTGCTGTGCCCCTGTGAGCCCTCCCCTGCGCCCAAGCAGACTCGTGATTCTATGGGCAAAGGGCAACCCATGCACTCTCCTTACCTCCACTGTGCAAGAGACCCTGCTGCCTGGCCACCCGTCTGTCCAGACACTGCTTCCAGCTCATCCTGACCTCCCGTTCCCCAGCATCCTCTCCCTGGATCCCTGCTCACCTCCTCCGGGAAGCCCCCTGCCCTCAAAGACCAACCACCGGCATCTCCTCCTCCTCCTCCCAGCCTGGCCTCCCCCGGTTTCCCCCCGAGTTCAGCTGGTTACCACTGGTTTTCCACTAGCCAGGAATGGCCAGAGCTGTTCTGCTTGCTGGGAAGAGCGGAAACCAGGAAAGGGGGGGGGGGGGGGGGGGGGGGAAATAATCCAGATGTCTAGTTGGCTGGAGCTGCTGAAAGCAGCCTCTTCCCTCCTCCTCCTCCTTTCCTTACTACCCCCCCCCCCCCCCCCCCAAAGGGGAAATACTGCAAAAGAGGGCGAGGAGAAGTTTGGGGTGGTCTCAATAGGGGGAAGAGGGAGTGGAAATGGCTGTAGGCGGCCAGGAAGGCTTTCACAGCCTTCCCGAGTGCTGACAAACCACCCTTTCCCTGCAGGGAGGGAGGCAGCAGCTCCCCCGTTGGGTCACTGCTCTGGGATGGGGAAAGCCAGCAGGGACACGCTTTTGGGGAAGGGGAAAAACAGCTCAGTTAGCCAGGCTGGGCCTCTTCCAGCTCCCCTGGAGCAGCGCCGGGCAGTAGGCAGTGAAGCCTGAGTCCAACTCCTGTACTGCTGGCTGCTATATATATATACATATAGTTATATCTCTCTGTATAACAAGAGTGTTTTTCCAAGCAGATACACTGGGACACGGAGCCGGTGCTTCAGAGGTGGGCAGTTTCCAGGCATCCTCTCCCTGCCCCCTTGTCCCAAAGCGCTCCGTTTTTTCCCCCAAGCCCCCAAAATTGAGGTGCCAACAAGGGCTCTGAGGGGTATCCAGAGCAAGGGGTGGGAAGCAGAATGTTCCCCATGATGGGACCCCACTTCACCCCCTTTCTCTCCTTGTCCCCCCCACCTCCTGTCTCCCCTCTCCTCACTCCCACTTTCCTTCCTCCCGGTTTCCTGTTGCATTCCTGCCTTCTCCCTTTCTCTTTCACCATCCTTCCCATCCCCATTGCTTTGCCACCCCTCCCACTTTGCCCTTCTCCCGCCACCCTCTCCACCCTTTTCCTTTTGCCCCTAACACCCCTCTTCCACCCTCCAGCTCTACAAACTGAGGAATCAAAACTTTCAGGATTTACCTCTTCCAAACCAGGGTTCTTATTTTTCCTCTCTGTCCTCTGGATGAAAAGTTGGGAGACACTTCCCGCTGGCCCCTCACTTGCTCCGAGGGTTACTGCTGCCGCATCCCGGAGCGGATGGGGGCACAAAGGGGAGGCATGCCCCCCTCCGTTTTCCCACAGCTGTCCCCCCAAGGCTTGGCTCTCCCAGGCTGACGCCCCAATGCCACCGGAGAGAGGGAGCGAAGCTGTCGGGGAGGGGACGTGGGAAGGAGGAGGGCGGGCTGCAGCACCGCTGAGCCAATCCTCGCCTCGGCAGGAGACCAGAGAAAATGAGATTTATTCCAACTATCCAGGACAGAAAACTTCAGGAACTCCTCTGTCCCCCCCCGCTCCTCCCCGCTTCCCCACGGCCATTTCCCGTCCTCTGGCATCCCGGCCTCCTGATGCACCCGCTTCAATGGATCTGGGGGAAGGGGGAGCCCAGATTGCTGGCTATAACCTGGTTAGGGGAGCCTGGCCAGGGAGCAAAGGAAAGGAGTTTGCCCCCTGTGTGTGGATATTGCATGGGGTCATCCTATCCCATGTTGGATGGGAAGTCCTAGTGCCTGCGGTGTAGTGCTGGCAGCCAGAATGGGGTATGGTTTCAAACTTAAACAGGGGAAGTTCAGGTTAGATATAAGGAAGACGTTCTTTACTGTGATGGTGGTGAGGCACTGGGATGGGTTGCCCAAAGAAGTGGTAAGTGCTCCATCCTTGGCAGTCTTCAAGGCCAGGCTGGACAGAGCCTTGGATGACATGGACTAGTGTGAGGGGTCCCTGCCCATGGCAGGGGGTTGGAACTGGATGATCTTAAGGTCTTTTTCAACCTACACTATTCCGTGATTCTATGGGGGTGGGTGGTCATACCAGGACCTGTGGGTAGCACTGGGTTGAGTTTTAGCAGGATAACAGGCTGCCTAAATGCTGCGTGGGCCATTTGGTCATTCATAACGGGCTCAGGACAAGCGTCATACCACCGGTAGTGTCTCATACCGGGGTAAGGGGGTGGAGGTGGTTAAGTTCAAGGAGGTGCTCCTTGGTGGCACCGGGGGAGGTTCTGCCCACACATGGGACACCATATCCCTCTGGAACCGTGCTTTGTTGCTTTGTTCCTTGGTGGTTACAGGACAGAAGACCCTATCGGTGCTAATGAGGGGCAACCTGCTGGTGGTCATGGCATCACCAGTGCCACTGATGACCCTCATGGCCTCAGTGGCTCTGCTAGGGAGCACTTGGCCAGGCACAGGCACCCGTTCAGGGCCCTGCAGAGGAGAAGGGAGGTGTCTGTGCTGGGAAAGGCGAGACAAGACTTGTTGGGGTTAAGCAGGGCCTGGCTGAAAGGATGACAAGATGTCTGCAGAGATGTCAAAATGGAGCCTGGCTTCTCGCTAGGCTTAGGCAGCTTGTGCTGGGATGCCCAGGCAGGAGAACCTTGTTGCTCAGAGGTTTGCTAAGCAGCACTGGGGTTTTGGCA